>NC_067399.1:405892516-406199391 GCF_016432865.1 Antechinus flavipes
AATCCAGATTCTCTAAGAATCCTGCAATGCAAAAGCAAAAAAATAGAGAATCTTTATCTTTACTAGGCAGTAGATCCATTTAGATAAGTAGCTTAAGAACAAAATAAACATGTGTATATCTAGCACTTGCCATAGTGCCTTGAACTTAGTAAGCACTTAATAAATGCTTCATTCATTCATTCATATCTTTTTTCTCTCTACAACTACATTTTTCCTCTCCTCAGAAAGCCATCTTATACAACAAAGATTTTTTTTTTAAAGAAAGTAAATATATAGGAGAAAAAATAAGTACACTTAAGTCAGGAGTTCAAGGATCCATGATTTTACCCTGATGCCTAATCAAAAACCTTAAGACAGTTCTAATTTCTATGGAATAAAAGATACATTAGCTAAGGGCCATCCTTCTGAGAATGAGGCTGAGTTGGAATTTAGCCTGACAGGCCTTTTTATGATAGTCACAGATATGTTTGCATTTGAGAGATGCATCACAGTATCTGTGCAAAGAACTTATTCAACTTGGTAGGACTAGTCATCACTTAGACAGCCTTTGAGAATTAGTCACCTTTTTTTTTTCCATGATAAATCATCAAAGGAGGCCCCCAGTTAAGGAATAAATTGTGTCATCAGATTATGCAAAGCCCTTAGCATCAGCAGCATTGTTCAGATATAATTAAGCTCCAGAGTGACTGGGGAATGAGGTGTTCTAATTAATTCAATGCAGTATGTCCTGACTTTGACTTAATGAATTTCTGGAAACCATGTTGAAAAGTAGATTATTACAGAAGTGGATCATATTTTCCCAGGAAAAAATGTCATAATTGGAGGAGAGGGACTTTTCTTGATTAAAGAATTGACATTAATTAAATAGTGACTACGACAAATTGTGGTACAGCAGAAAAAACATAAATGTTTAGTTTAAGGGCCTGGGTTCTAATCCAGGTTTTTGTCACTTACTACTTCAATAAATTCGCCTTATTTTACTCATTGGTAATTCATTTTACTCATTAGTAAAATGAGAGAGTTGCATTAGATGTGTTCCAAAGTCCCAAAGTTCTTAATGATCATGTGAAGAGTTACTAAAACAAAAATACAATTATGAACCTCTGTCATCATTTAAAATCATGACTCTCATCAAAGTTTCAGAAGTAGACATAAATTTAATGTAACTCAATGTATCAGTAATTCTGTAATCTAACTCACTGATGAGGTACGCTCTCTAATGGTGCAGATATAATTCATCCATGCCTTCTTATTCTATGTGACTCTTGTCTAGGTCTCCCTGTAAATCCTTTATAGGGAGTTTATTCAGTAAACTCAGTAAAAAAAAAAAAAAAAAGACTTTTCTCTAACTCAATAGTCTTTTAATTGAAATTCTATGGCATGATCCCAAGGTGGGCTATAATCAAGGAAAAGTAGAAAGAACAGTCATATTACATTGATTAATAGTCAATAATAGAATCTCTAACACAACCATATCTGCTTCTAATTCTTGTCCTTCTCATTCCATCCCTTCTCTTTCACTATACAAACTAATAAAACACCATATTCTGAATCTCTAAAGTACCCTCATATGATAACAACCTAACCATGACTTGGTGCCAGTAACAGTACTAGTCATTGACAAAACCTCCTCATCCAATCACTACCTCCTCTTCCCCTTCCCATCACCTCTAGTGACTAAGAGATATTTCCTACTCTTGCATTTTGGATTGGACAAAGTAAGTCACAAAGACTAGGTAGACATAGTTGAATTGTGATCTAAATTTCAGTTCTCTATAAATTATCTGTCCCTCTATTTCACTCTATTTCAGATTTCTTTTGAGTTCATTACCATCCTTTCAATCACCAGGTTCACATCCTCATTTCATCTTATATTTCTTATTCTCTGTGATAATTGTAAATTTTATATTGCTTGATATTATAATTATAGTTTGATGTTATAGTTAAAATAATAGAATTGTAACAGAGTCACCTAGGCTTATAAGAAGCCTAAAAACATATAAACAAAGGCATTCTTATTTTCCCACTATTAACTCTGTGTAAATAAGATTAATCCTATAGCTTTTGATTGGATGGGACTCTTGATTGGCTGTGCCCTCTTGAATTATTTTTCTATTCCCTTGGAGAAAAAAAAAAAAACATTATATCCTTCTCCACTTTCAGATTCCCAATAAAAGAGACTCCTGAACCTTACTCAAGCCTGATATCAATAAGCATCTACTAAGAACTTATCTACCATATCTGTGATCTGATTAAGATTACTCCCTCCCACTTTTGGCACTGATTACTTGTTCTCAATCAACTCCATTCTTAGGGTATATAATTTTGTCATTTAAACCCCAACATTGAATATGTTTACTTTCTGACATATTTCTCTCACTTTTGTACTGGTCTGGGTTTCTTGTATCTGTAAAGATAAATCTCTCTTAATATTGCCAAATAGCATGTTTATATATAATTTTTGTTTGCTTGCTTGCAGCACGACATAATAATTCAACTTTCTGAATACTTTTTTTAAAATGAAATTTCCACATCCAAGATTTTGTTTTAACTTGAGCCACAAGGCCAAATAAAGCATTGTCACTTGTCCAATCAATTGCCAAATCTTGTCATTATTTTCTTCCAGAAAAATCACTTATTTGTATTACCTACATTCTATTCATACAGAAAATATCCTAGTTCAGGCCTTCATCATGCTTCACATAGATTTATGTTATAGCATTCTAATTGTTTACCCAGACCTTGTCAATCCATTCTCCACAGCTGTCAATGAGATTTTTCCAAATTACACATCTGGCCATGTCACTTCATACTCAATAATTCCAGTTGTTCCCTATTGACTTTAGGGCCAAATATTATTTCATTTTTATCTTTATCTTGTTTTATAGATTTTTATTTTTGTGGTATTCTATAATGTACATAATTAGTAATATAGTGACACAAGTATATACTTGATAAATAAGTAAATATATACATATTGGGGTACATGTTCAAAATTCTTTACTTATAGAGATATATTATAAGTCAGCTTCTAAAGTTCCATTGTCTTAAGAGATGTGGTCTTGATACTCTAGTTAAAATAATAGAATTTCCAACTATTGTTTTCATAGACAATATCATCCATACATACTTAAATTAGTTTCAGAAAGACTTTATATAGATAAGAAAGTAGGTTTAGAGATTAGTAGTTGTTGGTATATTATAAATAGTTTAAAAATAATAGTAGTATTAATGATTTTCTCTTCTGTGTTAGTATCTTCTCTTTTTCCTGATATATTAGAAACTGATTGCTAATTGTCTTCAAAATTACATAGAGATATGTATTATCAAAAAGTGTGAAGAGCACTTCATTAGCACTTCTTGGCTTTTATTTCATAGTACCAATGCATTACATGGATCCCACTGAGTTTTCTGGTCATAGATATGATCTTTTCATGCTACTTATTAGTTTCATTTTTTTTATTGATGAGGAAATGTCATGTAGTTGAAGGAAGACCTGAGTTCAGGTTATGTTTGATACATGACTATGTGAAATTTTCAATGATCTAGGAAGCTTTAAAATGCTATAAATTGCATAGAAGTGGTCAGCCTGCATTGGTGGAAGGAGTTCCTTCAAGCTAGAGTTCCCTATATCAATTAAATCACATCCACTCCTTATTGGCTATGCTATTTTTAGTAGCAAGCATATACTACCTGGGCATCTAGATTGCACCATTTTGCATAGAGTGCTGGGCTTGGTATCAGAAAGTTTCATCTTCATGAATTCAAATCTAGCTTCAGACACTTACTACTTGTGTGTTCCTAGGCAAGTCATTTCACCTTCTTTATTTTACTTTCCTCATCTGTAAAATGAACTGGAAAAGGAAATGGCAAATCTTTCCAATGTCTCTGTTAAGAAAACCCTAAATGGGATAGTTAGGCAGTGTAGTAGATAGAGTACCAATCCTGAAGTCAGGAGGATATGATTTCAAATCTAACCTCAGACATGTAACACTTACTAATTGTGTGAGTCATTTAACCCCAGTTGCCTTATTCCTCCCAAAAAATGAGGTTACAAAGAATTGAACATAATTGAAAAACTGCAGAACAGCAATAAATCACTTGACTACCTTTTGGATGATTGGTAATTTTAATTCCTACTTGTTCATATTATTCTGTGGTTTTCAACAATGTATTATCATTGGAAATGTGTTGGTAGTTAAAAAAAAAAAAAGATGAACTTTTTTGTCACAGAGAAGCTTGGAACCATTGAAAGTACTAAGCAGTTTCCAGTTTCTTTCTCCTCTTCATTTCTTGGCCTTTACAGATCTATGTATTGATGGACCAGTTCTGTATAGTCCATTCAATGGTATATCATTATCTGTACATTAGGAATTCTTCATTCTTTATTCTGTTATGCTGATAGGTTTAAATCCTTTGAGTTCAGTATATTATACATAGTAGGTCTCATTTAAGAGCTTCTGTAATATTTAGGACTTGATATAAATAGCACAATATCCTTCTTGGTTTTATACAGATGCCTTCATCATATATTAGAAATCCATTTTCCAATTTGACTTTATGAAATATATTTTCAGAGCTGTTGTAAACAGTGAGTATTTATCTCCCCTTTAAAAAATCTTGCTATGTATCAATAATCTGAGAATCATAGATGATTTCTGCTATTGCATCTTTCAAGCCATCCTTTATGATCATTACATGAATGGAAAGGACCTTATTATAAGTCAGCTTCTAAAGTTCCATTGTCTTAAAAGATGTGGTCTTGTTACTCTAGTTAAAATAATAGAATTCTAACAGTCTGCCTTTTTTCCAACTATTGTTTTCATAGACAATATCATTCATATGTACTTAAATTAGTTTCAGAAAGACTTTATATAGATAAGGAAGTAGGTTTAGAGATTAGTAATTGTTGGTATATTATAAATAGTGTTTAAAAATAATAGTAGTATTAATGATTTTCTCTTCTATGTTAGTATCTTCCCTTTTTCCTGATATATTAGAAACTGATTGCTAATTGCCTTCAAAATTACATTATTACTCGAATAGCCTTCTTCTGAATATATTTGATCCAGTCAAGTATTCTTCTTGTCTGATTTCTTTAGTGCTGTTTATATTTTCTTAGTCAAAACACTGGAAATGATTTGATTTCTAGGCTAGTACAAGTGTGGTAACTCCATTATCATAGATGGAGAAAATAGTTTGCATCTAGTTATTTGTATTTATTTCACTTTGATTTATAGCTAGATTGTATAATGGGCAGACCACTGGGCCTGGAGCCAAGAAGACTTAAGTTCAAATCCAGGTTCAGATGCTTATTAGCTGTGTCATTCTGTGCAATTTACTCAAATATTGTTTACCTCAGTTTCCTCAACTTTAAAATGAGCATCATAATAGCATCTACCTTGCAGGATAGTTGTGAAAATCAAACGAGATAATATTTATAAAAAGCTTAGAACATCCAAGGCAATCCCTGTAGACTTTGGATAGAAAACACCATCTGCATCCAGAAAACAAACAAAACAAAACTATGGAGATTGAATGTAAATCCACACATGCTATGTTCACTTCTTTTTTTCTGTTTTTTTTCCTCTCCCATGATTTTTCCTTTTTATTCTTATTTGTCTCTTTCACATGATTCATAAAAAGCAATATGTATTAAAATTAATTAATTAAGTAAAAAAGCTTGGCACAATGCCTGGCACATGATAGGTGTTAAAAAAAAATGCTTATTCCCTTATTTTCTTCCCTTCTTTCTATCTGAAATACCTTTTCCCTCCTTTTTTATTGAAGCTTTTTATTTTCAAAACATATGCAAGGATACTTTCTCACCATTGACCCTTGCAAAGCCTTGTATTCCAATTTCTCCCCCTTCCCTCCACCCTCTCTCACAGATGGCAAGTAATGCAATAAATGTTAAACATGGTAAAAATATATATGTCTAATATAAGCATACATATTTACCCAATTAACTTGCCGTGGAAGAAGAATCAGATCAAAAAGGGAAAAAATAAGAGAGAAAATAAAATTCAAGCAAACAACAAAAGAAATGAAAATGCTAGGTTGTGATCCATCCTTAGTTCCCATGGTTCTCTCTCTGAGTGTAGATGTTCTCTTAATCACAAGATCAATGGAGCTGTCTTGAATTGTCCATCAGAATTTATCGTTGTATAATCTTGCTATTGCTATGAACAATTAAGTACTTTAAGAGAATCTGCCTTAGGTTTTGGTATCAATCTTTGATCTTCCTAATTGATGATCTAACTACACAAAGGTAACTTGATTCAGAATCAGAACTAATTCACTTCCTAAACAAGTTATCTTCTTTTGTCAGTAAAAGCAATTTCATTCTTCTTTTATGAATTTTATACAATAGTTGATTATGTCCAGTGACTCCCAAATCTCTTGAAAAAAATAAGCATGATATAAAGGGGCGAGTCTTCTGTGCAATCTATGTAGTTTTGACTATGTAGTTTCTTGATTCTGAATCAGCTTTTACAAGAGTGTTTTCTTTGTCTTCCCTTGTGCTCACAATTGTATTAAATTTATTGAATAGCAAAGTATATATTGCTTTAAATTGTAGGGTCTTACTAAGTTCTTCAGAGTAGCTAGGTAACTCATTGGATAAAATTCTGAGCCTGGAGTTAGAAAGATCTGAATTCAAACCTGGCCTCAGATATTTACTAGCTATAGGATATTGGACAAGTCACTTAACCCTTTGCCTCAGTTTCTACTGAATTAGAGAAGGACATGGCAAATTACTCTAGTATCTTTACCTGGAAAACCCCAAGTGGGGTCATGAAGTCAGAAATGACTGAAATAACTAAGCAACAATTCTAACTAAGTTCTTGAAGAATTTCTCTATCCTTTTATTCTCTACAACAGATATAATGCTTAAGCTGCAATTATATTCATGTTGGGTGTGTGTGTGTGTGTGTGTGTGTGTGTGTGTGTGTTTAAAGGAGCATTCTAAAGGTAAAATGATCAAATATCTTATGCTGGAATTTTTATCATGGTCTTTGGATACATACTAATATCAACTATTTCAACTCTAATTTATCTCTGTGAGAAGCTGTGTGACATCTTTTCATTTGTCTGCAGCTTATATTGTCTTGATTCATACAATGCCTATATTAGTATGCTTAATAGTGATATTAATTAATATTAATATAATATATGTTCTCTCTTATTGTTAGATTTTTTCCCTCTGATTGCTTTTACCCTCTCTCTTGATTGCATTTTTCCCTGTTTGCTTCACACTCCTTTTAGTTCTTTCATGTTCCATTACCAATCTAGCATATTTTAATCATTGGTGTTCCCCCTCTATACTGAGTGCTCTTTACTAAGCATTTTTTCTATACTCTTTATATGACTTCATCAACTCCCACAGTTTGGATTAACATCATAATAAATTTGAATTTTTGATGTAAAGATCCACCATAGTTTCCCTTTGGACTAAAATCCTACATACTTAATGATTTGTTGAATACCTTTACTGAAATTTCATAGATGCTCCCCTTCTCCTAGGATCTGTTCTGGGGCCTTTTTTCCTTTTACTTTGTAGTATCTTACTTAGTGATCTCATCAATTTTCATGGGTTCAATTCGTATCGCTATGTAAATGATTGCTATATTTATCTCGTGGCTAATCATTATTCTCTTCTATCCAGCTTTTTATGAACCTGTTTATAATTTTTCTGGAAAAGACACTAGAGTGATTTGCTATTTTTTTCTCCAATTAATTTGTACAGTAAGTCAAACTAGAGCCACATAGCTAGTAAATATTTGAGACTCAATTTGAACTTAAGAAGATGAGTCTTTCTGACTTCAGGCCCAGATTTCTATCCATTGCATCTTGTCCCTCCAGATCTATATGTATCCAACTTCACATCTCAAGCTGGATGTCCCATGAGCATCTCAAATTCAAAATACCCCAATACAGAAGTCATAAGTCCTCAACTTATATTAATTTGTTTAATATTATTAAGGGAATCATTATTCCCCCCAGTCCCTCAGATCCATAAACTCAGTGACATCTTCAGCTTATCCTTCACATTCATCTTCATATCTAATCTCTTGTCAAATATCATCATTTCTAACTTCACATGATCAATATGACCCTTTCCTCTGCTCATACAATCACCATCCTATTTAGGCCCTTACTGCTTCTTACCTGAACTTTTGCAATAACTTCCCAATTGGTCTCTCTGATTCAAGTCTCTCCCCTGTCAAATCTAAAATAATTTTCCTAAACATAGATCTAAGACATTCTCCCATTCAATAAACTCCAGTGACTTTCTATTATTTTACAGATCAAATAAAGTGCTTTGTTTGACATTTAAAGTTCATTATATGGTCCCTTCTCATTTTTCCAGTCTTCTTTCATTTTATTCCTTATAAAACTTTCTGTACATTACTAATATTGGCCTACCCATGACACTTCATCTCCCATCTGGACTATTTCACACTTATTTCCTTCCAAGCTTAAAAAGTTCTTGTTCCTCACGTCTACCTCTTAGCTCCCTTTATTCCCATTAAAAGTAAACTCTAATCTTATTTTATGCAAGAAGTGTTTTCTACTCCCTTGATTACAGACTTCTTTTCTAAGATTAATTTTCATATATTCTTCATGTACCTGGCTATTTATATGTCTTCTCGCCCATTAGAATGGAGTCCCTTTAGACCAGGGACCATGTTTTTGCCTTTCTTTGTGCCCTTGATGTAAAACATAGTGCCTATAGTATTTAGTAAGCTCTCATAAATGCTCTTAGACATCTCAAAGTCAGTGTATCAGAAAGAAAAATTACCATCTTCCCCAATATACTTGCCCATCCTTCATACTTTTCTTTTACTCTACAGGGCTCTATCATCTTTCTAGTTACCCAGATTTGATTTTGCATTCCATTTTACCTTCTGTATTCAGGTAAATAATTCAGCTGTATTCAATACATTTTCATGTCTTGTTAATCACATCTCTGTAATATCTCTAAGTAACATTCATATTCACATTTTTCTCCATTCACATGGCCAGTGCTTTGGTATATAATATCCCCTTCAACTGGATGATTCCAGTGACCCCCCCTCCCAGTTGTGTTTTTTCTTAGTTTTCCCTCTCTCTGATGCATCCTTGAGTTCATAGAATGTAAAGTCACAGATTTGAACTAGAAAGGGCCAAATAAATGATCCATTCCAATCCTATTACTTAAGTAAAGAACTGAGTCTATGAGAAGCTGAATTATTTACTCAAGATCCACAGGTAAGTAAATAACAGAGGTGGATTTCAAATCCAGTTTAACTGACACCAAATTGCCAGGATAATATTGTTAAAGCACAGATCTACCCATGTTACTTTTCTATTGAAGGGTAACAATTGTATCCTATTACCTCTAAGATTAAGTATAGATTTCATAGAAATTGCATTTCATAGAATCATAGAAATCAAACTTGAAGGGACCTTAACGATCACTTAACTTATCCCTCTCACTTTAGTCTTGGGGAAAGAGCTATATTGCCTAATTGGCCAGTTCCAGTTGGGTGCCCAGTGGGACTGTTCCTACCACTACTCACAGAAGTTATTATGTATCCTTTGTTCTTGAAAAGGACCATGATATGCAAGTGAATTGGATTTAAATGAGAGAGGGCTGTGAAAAACTGAGGTTTTGAAGAGCAAAATGTCTTGCGGAATATTACAAAGATAGTGATCCTAAGCTTCTGAGATCTTTCCTTTCTATATCACTTCTTCTAATGCCTTGCCAGTTCAATCTCTGCCTACCTTTGCAAATTTATTTCACATTACTCTATTTTACATTCTAACCAACTAACTGCTTACACTTCTCCAGGCTTGATTTTCTATTGGTTGCTTCTATAGAAACATTCCCTCATCATCAGAATATCTTCTTTCTTCAGCTTTGCCTCTCAGAATTCTCTTTTAAGGCCCATCTTGTGTCAGGTTAATTTAAATCTTTCTTCAATCCCCTCATTCTAAGATGTTTCCTCAGAGCATCTTATAAATCCTTATCTCTTCACACCTTCTTTCATTGAGTAGACTATAAGCTTCTTAAAGGTGGGACCCTATTTTTAATTTTGTCTTTATCTTCCCAACTTCTGACAAAATGTCTTTCATGCAATCCTGACTCAGTGAATTGAATTACATTGGATTAATGAGCAAGCAATTCACATTTACTGAGGTTATTCACACACAGAAAATAAAAACAATCCAGATATACCATTTTTATCAACAACCCAAATGGTAGTTTTAATATTTATTATTATATATTTAATTGATTTTAATTTCATTCTCTTTTTTTTTCAAGTGGGATTTAATGATAGCTCTTTATTTGCAAAATACATGCATAGATAGTTTTCGACATTTCACCCTTGCAAAACTTTGTATTCCAAATTTTTCTCCCTCCCTCCCCTAGACAGCAAGTAATCCAATATAAATGAAATGTATGCAATTCTTCTAAAAATATTTCCACATATATCATTCTACATAAGAAAAATCAGGTCAAAAAGGAAAAAAAAATAAGAAAGAAAGAAAAAAAAGCAAGGAAACAACAGTGAACGTTAATGGCTCTATCCATCACAAGTCTATTGAAATAGACCTGAATCACCTCATTGTTGAAAAGAGCCAAGTCCATCACAGTTGATCATCACATAAACTTCTTGTTGCTGTGTACAATGTTCTCTTGGTTCTATACACATCACCTGACATCAGTTCTTATAAGTCTCTCCAAACCTCTAGATTTCCTTCTATATTTTAAAATGGTCTGATAAAATGGTTACATGATTTTGATATCCTATTTCTTTTGTGGAAGTATGGGTAAACTTTGTGCAAGGAAATTGAAAGGATGAATTTTGTTTTCCTCTTTGTAAATTTTCCCATAGAAAGAATCTAAAATCTTTCCATTAATCTTGAGAGCTATATTTGACTGAAATCACTGTTTTCAAAATTTTACCTACAGTTTCTGGCTTTTCCCACTAGGTGACACAGTGCATTGATTAACCCTAAAAATAAATGGAATGAATAAACTTGACAATGTTGAATAAGCAGTGATTTGATAAGTGCTGAAAAGAGAGGACTTCCTATGTTCTGGCTAATTGAATATTACCAGCCTTACTGCATGCAGATTACTAACCTACAAAGACTAAAAGTGGATGTGTAATAAAATACACTGAACAATGAAACTATATCAAATATAATATATTCTCTTTGAAAATTCAGAAAGAGCTTCAAGATCTGGCAAAGTCACTCTCAATTATCATTTAACCGTGCTGTAGAGGTCACAAGTGAAGACAATTGAATTGAATCTATATTGACCCAATGACATACTCTGGAAGTCAAACTTAAAAAAAAAAAAATTCTCTCATCAATTTGTTTGCTTGCCATTTGTTCTTCTATTAGAAAAACAGAGCACAGAACAAGGGAAAAAAATAAACCTCTGGCTATGTGGGCTTTGCAGTTGTTTGGATTCTGGATAAACACAAGCTTACTAGATGCCAAAAGCTCAAAGCATTTTGCAAACATTTGTATTTCTATGACTGCAATGTAAATGTGTTGCTTTAGTTCTTTCTTTTTCATATTCTAGCTTTATTCACCATAGCTTTTCTTTTTGGTTTCCTGATTTCCAAATACCAATTCTCTTTAGGCTGAAACTTAACCCTCTTGGTTCTTACTTTGTTTGTTATTCTGTATTGGATATTTTAACTTTGCCTTGGAAATGGTGTTCTGCGTGTACAAAGAAGGAGGTTGAGCTTCTCTTATCCTTTAAATGGTCCCTAAACATAAAGGGGATTTGTTAATGTGTATATTATGTGAAATGAGAGGTTCTTTGTCCCTCAAAAGGAGTTTCCCTGGATATCTTTAATTTGTTTAAAGGTTGTCTTCAAAATTCAGTCCAAGTTGTGTCTACATATGAAACTGAAATCCCATTTCCCCAGACCCATCCACCACACGCATGCACACACATACCCCCTTTATCTTTCTAGAATAATTTCAAATACAATTTTTATAGTTATGTGGACAAATTTATATCTAAAACCTTTCTTATAGTAATACCAGAATATAGTTATATATATGCATTATATATGTAAAATACATAATACATATATGTATATATACACAGAGATAGATTATATTTGCAAAATATATTTACATTATAGATTATATTTACATTATCATGTATATATGTATAATGCATACTATTATATGTATGTGTACAACAATCTATGTATATACTGCATTGTATTTTATATACATGTGTATAATCACAGTACATATATGTATACAATGATCTGTAATATGTCACTTATGAATAAATATGATTTCTCTTTTTGTGAATACATTTGTATATATATAGGATCTTGGTCCTAATATGTATGTACCACACTAGTATATATGCATATGCATGTGTGTGTGCACAACACATACATAACACATACATGTGTGAATATGCATATGTGTGTATGTGTGTGAATATACCCACATATGCATATCAGGCTCTGCTTTCTTTATAGTTCATGAATAAATAATGTTTGGTTTATTTTCCTCCTTTTTCTTGAAAAACTAATAATATAATGTAAAAACATTCTTTCCAAGATTGGTTCATTAAGTCCTGTTTTGTGACTTTGGTGGTAACTGTATATGCTAAGTTATGTGCATCATTTCTAGTTTGGGTTTCTTCTGAGAGATAATAATGACAGAGAAAACTAGAAACATACACTTAGTAAAGGAAGCAATTTATTCTTACTCCTATTCCCTTCCACCATTTAGTTATTACTATGGGTTTACCTGCTGAGAAAAGGTTCATAATTAGAATGGCATGTTGAGCATAAAGCCTCTCATTTGGGTATATCCAGCTTTAAGCATCATTATGCTACCTGCAGCTATTCAAAGCCTTTCAATTCCAAAGACTTAGAGGGTTTTTTTGTTTGTTTGTTTGTTTTCATCTTAGTAAATAAAGTAAGAAATAATACTTCTGAGGAAACTTTCAAATGCTATTTCCTTAACAAAATCTTAAATTCTTCAATAAAGTAAGTCTGGTTTTAAGTTAGATTTAGGCTTTTACTCTATTTCTGAAGAGACTCAAATGAAAGACTGAAAACTCAGCACAAAATCTCCTAGTTAACATATATGTATGGAGTTCCTGCTGTTATGAAGAGTTTTCCAAGAATTTAGAGTGTTTTAAAGCCTATGAATTAGAGCTGTAGATTGTAACTATTTCTGTAAGCTTGATAAGAAACTTTAGAAACAAAATAATTCAAGCCCTTACTTTTACAGATGAGGAAGAGATTTGTTCTGAGTCACATTACTGATAGCAGAGTCTAGTTGGTATCTTAGATTATAGAATGCCATTCTTACAAATATTGTGAGTCCTTGTATAGCATTATAAACAAGTAATAAAACCAGGCAAAGGAGATTTTCTTAAGAATTAATTAACAAATTCAAATTTTATTATCCTTGGGAAATTATAGGTTCAGATGTTACTTATGATGATGTTTCTACCTAGCCTCATTATTCCTATTTTAGAATGCAGAATCAAACCAATAGGTAGTTAAAGGCTTATTATTTATTTCTGTCGCAGAACTTTGAGACGCTAGCATTTCACATCTTAAGTCCTAGCATTCCAAACAGCTCCAGTTTTCCAAGCAGAGGTAGGAGAAAAGCTTCTAAAATTGAACGTGTGGCATGAATGTTAATGAATTGGACCCCTGAGTGGAAATTAAAGCTATTTTCAAGGACCTGTGTTAAAATGTGGAAATCCACATATAAAGCCAAAATCCAGCAGGTGGTGGTTGAAGAACAATGCACAATTTTGTATGAATAATTAAGGAGGAAAAACAAGAAGTAGTCAAATTTGTTTTAAAGATAAAAAGACCTATCACTAGAGGATTGTAAGAAAGAAAAGTGAGAAATATGTACCAGAGTCCTGGTGTTATTTTCAGGCAATGAGTGTGCCATAGTGTAAAAATCCCTGGACTTTGAATCCAAAATCTGAGCTGGTGTCCTGGATAAAGCTATCAAACAATGGCCAAATCATATGTCACAATTTTTATCTTCATCATTATTCATTCTCATTAGCATCTTCACTTTCATAGTCCTGTGACAAATAAAATAATTTCTAGAGACAAAGTTTTGGGGTAAATTATAATCAATTTAATCAATCACAGCTAACATATGCTTGACAAAAAAGGGCTCCTTTCCTCTTTATACATCAAAGAAAGGACTCGAGCACTATTTGAAGTTTACATGCCTTTGGACAAGAGATGTTCTGTTAGACAGCAATCAACTCTGGTTAACAATTAATGAGAGATGAACTTTACAAAGAGAAGTGAGTTTACTCCAATGAGGAACTGAGAGATATCTTGTCACTTTTGGACAGAGACACTATCCCTCTACCCAATCTATACCCAGCCATAGGTGTACTAAACAAAAGCATCTACCTTACTCATTTATTGAATGGAATTCACCTTAGATTAGGGCTTCCTTGTAAGGTTAAGTAGGGTTAAATAGCGCAAAGTCTGTTAAACTGTGGGTCACAACCACATTTAATATGGGGGTTGCAAAACATTTGGCAGCAGTAAAAGGTTTCTTAATGCAACAACCAAAAATTAATTCAAAATCAAGCGATAATGAATCCTAGGGGTTCCTGGAAGCATCACCCATGCTGCATTGTGTTATTTCACTTCACTCCTAGTTCTAACACACAAAATGCCTACTTTGCATTGCACATACAGGAATGCTGCCAGAAACATATTGGCTCAAATTCATGATAAGGGTCACATAAAATTTTCTCAGGTGAAAAGAGGTTATTAGTGGGAAAAGTGTAAAAAGACCTGGAATACTGTAAGTTAGCTTAACTGTAAGAGATTGATGTCTTGAAATGAGGATAGAAAAAAGGGGAAACAATTCTGAATCTCCACAAATCATTGATTAGTAATAATAATTTATCTCAACCACAAGGCAAACTGATTGGTTCATCCTGACCTCAGAGTCCCTGACATCAAGTCTAGTCTATTTTCCACTGAACTATTCTACCTCCCTTATCTTCACTTTTTTGTTTACAGAATAGGTATAATGACACTTGTAATATTTTCATATAGATTTGTTGTGAGTCAAGCATTTTGTAAACTTTAAAACACTGGATAAATGTAAAAGTCATTACCCTTTTAATTTTGATGGTGATTGTTGGTATTTTTCTCCCTGAGAAACAGCCATTTCCCATAATGTTTTGATATTTCTTCTGGTGAATTTTAATCAGTCAGTTAATCAATCAATAAACAAACATTTTGAAAGCATTATTATGTATCAATCATTATATTAACCCTTGAAAAACGAAGATAAAACTCTTTGCCCTCAAAGAGTTTACATTATAAAGTGGGAAAAAAACATGCTGACATGTCCACACACAAAAAAACACACGCGCACACGCACACACACAGACATGAGTTCATTTGATTAGATTTGTGTGTATCATGCACAGATACATACATGTACATATATGTATATGCAAACATATACATGTATGTATGTTATATATTATATGCATCTGAAATATCCTTACATAGGAAATATTTGGTGAGAAAACTTATAGCAACACAGATCATCATCTGTTCTGCAAAGTAGCCTAGGGTCACAAAGAAGTTGAATAAGTCAATTTGTCAGTAGGTGAATACTGTATATTAGGTGAGATAGATGTCAGGGACAGGACTTGATGCCAGATCTTAAATCTAATCCCTCTATTTAAACTTAACTCTAAAGCAGATCTTGTTCTTTGCAAGCAAATAATTGTTCTTAATGTTTTCAGTTTAGTGGGTCTAATGACAAAAATTCCTATTCTTCAATGTAGTCATATAGACTATCTTTAGGACTTTTCTAATGAGATTCATATACCTGAATGTAGGCGCCTTCTCTGTATTTATTAGCACTCCCATCTCTTTTTCTTCCAAGATCCTTTCCAAGAACCATCCCCTCTACCTTCCTTGAACACTGTAGTCCAGAATACAACTTTTTTAGCCCTTGTATTATCTATTCCATTAATAATATATAATGTATAATTTATTTTACTTTTATTTCTATTTTGACATATATTCCTTGTTCTCCCAACTAGAAAACAAATTCCCTCAAGAACAGACAACACATCTCTCTCTCTCTCTTTTTTTTTAAAAAAACTTTCCCACATGAAATTGAAACTATTACCACTCATATGAAAGAGTGTTCCAAATCATTATTGATCAGAGAAATGCAAATTAAGACAACTCTGAGATACCACTACACACCTGTCAGATTGGCTAAGATGACAGGAAAAAATAATGATGAATGTTGGAGGGGATGCGGGAAAACTGGGACACTAATGCATTGTTGGTGGAGTTGTGAACGAATCCAACCATTCTGGAGAGCAATCTGGAATTATGCCCAAAAAATTATCAAATTGTGCATACCCTTTGATCCAGCAGTGTTTCTATTGGGCTTATATCCCAAAGAAATACTAAAGAGGGGAAAGGGACCTGTTTGTGCCAAAATGTTTGTAGCAGCCCTGTTTGTAGTGGCTAGAAACTGGAAAATGAATGGATGCCCATCAATTGGAGAATGGCTGGGTAAATTGTGGTATATGAATGTTATGGAATATTATTGTTCTGTAAGAAATGACCAGCAGGATGAATACAGAGAGGACTGGCGAGACTTACATGAACTGAGGCTAAGTGAAATGAGCAGAACCAAGAGATCATTATACACTTCGACAACGATATTGTATGAGGACATATTTTGATGGAAGTGGATTTCTTTGACAAAGAGACCTGAGTTTCAATTGATAAATGACGGACAAAAGCAGCTACACACAAAGAAAGAACACTGGGAAACGAATGTGAACTATCTGCATTTTTGTTTTTCTTCCCGCGTTATTTATACCTTCTGAATCCAATTCTCCCTATGCAACAAGAGAACTGTTCGGTTCTGCAAACATATATTGTATCTAGGATATACTGCAACATATCCAACATATAAAGGACTGCTTGCCATCTAGGGGAGGGGGTGGAGGGAGGGAGGGAAAAAAAAATCGGAACAGAAACAAGTGTCAATATAAAGTAATTATTAAATAAAAATTTTTAAAAAATGAAATGAAAAAAAAAAAACTTTCCCACTCCATGGACAAAAAATAAAAATATCTTGGACATAGAAAGTACTCAATACTATTTACTAATCATTGTTTTCTTCTTTTTAAATTAACAAAATCAAACACACACTCTAGTTAATAAAAATATGAAGCCTACCTTCCAAAAAACAACATCCCAATACCAGAATGTGCAAATTGGAGACTATTTATGAAATAAAAGATAGTGTCATTAGGCCCACTTATTCTGCAAACATTAAAGGAAATCTTTCCTTTTTTGATATTTCTTCTGCACATTTTTGGCTTTATCATTCTTATTAAAAACAAAACAAATGAACAAATAAACAAACAATAACAAAACTACCTAGAGTCAATCATGTCTGAGAGCAAATTTGACACCAGAATCAGTGTGTTAGTCACAGTACCACCTATCTGCATTATTGTGATATATGCCTTATCCAAATTGATCACTGGGAAAGAACATCTGATTAAACTAGAGGAAATTAATACAAGATAACTTTGAAGAAAAAGGCTGAGTTCAGAATTTGGAAATTAACCTATAAACAATTGAGTAACACTGATGATTTTTTAAGAAGGAAAGTGACAGCATCAAAGAAGAGTTCTTTGTAGAAGAATAAATTATATCATGAGGTGTTACAGATGGAAAGGAGGAAAGGAGGCCATTTACAAGGTTATTACAATTCAGCACCATAAAGAGATCAATGTCTGGTCTAAAATGGTGGCAGTTAGACTGGAAAGAAAGTAATAAAAGCAAGAACCTTGTTGAAATGATAATCAGTGGGAGGGGGATATGCATTGTAACAAGATATTTCTGTCTACTTAACTTTTACTAAGATTGGGACATTCTAGCTCATCTTGCAAATAAAAGTACTATATTCTTTAATAATTTGTAGAATAATTTTAAAGAATGATTCCAAGCTTTAGACACTTCTGTCTCTATGGTATATGGACTCTTGAATTGATCTGATTCAGTTTTTTGGAAACTGGGATGCTTTCCATGTTTGCCCTTTTGATGTACAAAATGATGTGACCTAATAGCATTTACTTATGGATGCATATGATTATTTTGGGATGAACTCCAAGTATTAGAGTTTGTAAATTTTGTAGTCTACATTCTGAAATACTGAAAGCTATTCTGATCTCCTGAGAAATCAAAGAGGATTATTCTCTGCTGTTTCTATTTGTTTTAGTTTCTTCAAAATTCATAGATATCCTATTGTGTGTTTTTTTCCCTTCACCATTAGTCTCAAGATGGAACAGCATGGGGTTGTATGTGGGCTTTTTTCAGATTTTTTCATTTTTTAATTCCAAGATACTTCTGAAAACTTTTATCAACTTATTGGAAATATGATTTCAGCTTCACTCATCTAGAGGTCTGTTGATTTCTGGCAAGCTAGAAAATATCAAGTCCTTTTCCTATATTGCTCACTGCCTAGTGAAACTTAACTGAGTCTGAGGAAAGTATATATTGCTAGGTATAAATTAAAGTTCAAAAGTTGGGCCATAGTTGCTTCAGAATTCTTGAATCTCTTGGATTCCTAGAGGTAACACTAAAGATTGACAAGAGGCCTCTTCCCAATCAGTAATTCTGTAATGTTCGAACTTGCTTTCTGGAGAACCTTGAGATCAGCCTTGATTTTAGTGCAGTAGTTCGAGAGGCAGCAGAGACACTAGGAGGATGGTCAAAGATAGAATGTCTCTCTTCCAGTCCTTCTTAGCCCTTACATACTCTGTTACAATTACATCATTACAACATGCTATGTATGTGTAAACTAGAGAACCATTACATTACCATACCAAGCACTAAGTATATATGTGAACTAGAGAACCATCATCTCATCAAATCCACTGAGTAAACACCTTGTTTCAAGCGTACTTCTTTCAAGTATACTTCTCCAGAGTTTTGGTCCTCTACAAATTCCATTTTGTCAATAAGCTTAAAATTCCATGAAGGGACACCTAGAATTATTCTTCTAGTCACCAGAAACCAACACTGGGATTCTTGAATGGGAACTACAAGGAAGCAGTTTTAGAATTAGTGATAAGATTCTAAATAATTTGAATGGTACAAAAATTGAACAGATTCTAGTAATGGAATGCTCCCAAATCAGTCAATAAGCAAACATTAATTAACTACCCATTACATGCCAGACTAATTACTGTGTTAAATACCAGGAATACAAAGAAAAAGGGAATCAGTTGCCATTATAGAAATTACATTTTAATGAGGGAGCAAATATACATAGACATATGCGTTAACATATATATATGTGTATATATACATACATATATGCGCACATGCACATGCAAACATATACACAAATATTTATATGCAATCCAGATTACTGCAAATAAAAGAATATATTATATGTCTACTTATTAAAACTGTTGAATTAAAATTCTTCTTCTGTGTGAAGTAAATTATATTGATCCCCATTTGATGTTCCTTCTAAGTCTATGATTACATGACTATCTTCAGTTCCAGTTCTGAGGCAAATTATGACATGAGAGAAATAAAATTTCTGAACCATTTGGATCTATTTTTCTTGACCACCTTCCTGACTCTGCCCTCTACTTTGGATTCCTACCTTGACTCATCATCTCTGAGCACGATTTAATACTCCTTTCTCCTCTACCAAGCAAACTTTATCTATCTTCTCCCTTCTTCAGTAATAATGGCAGAATATAGTACAAAATAAGCTGCTATTGACTGGCTTTTTTTAATGCATCATTTCTCCAAGATAGCATTTTCATTTTAATAATGGCTTTCAATGCCTTAATTCAAAAGCAAATTAATGCATAGAAATAGCTTCTCCCTCTTTCCCTCTTCCTTTCTTTCACCATCTTCATTATTTTCTCTTTCTACAGGAATGCATATATATGTAATGTGTGTATTATATATATTATATATACATATATACTAATATATCGCTGTAATACATATGTCTATCTCTAAATTTGACATATTATATATACATATAAAAATCTAATATCTATCTTTCGAGATTATATACACATATGCATGTATTCATAATCTATCTCTGTATATATACATACACACACACACAGAATGGATTATAATTATATCTTAATCTTTATAGATTGAAACACCAAAATGTAGACAAAGCAGAACCTATAACACAAAGATCTCTAGGTTAGTCTTACTGCTTAGCCTAGGAAATATTAAAGAAAGCGAGAAAGAGAGAGACAGAGACAGAGACAGAGAACGAGAGAACCACACACTGGGAGAGTTTAGTACATTCTCCTTTGACTATAGTCTCCCAATTCATAGGTCAATGCTCTTTCCATTGCATGACACTGTTTTTCATATCAATAACCTCATGTCAAACCCTCTACTCTACTACATTTACACTATGATGCTAGGTATCATGTCCATATTAAGCATCTGTAGCATACAAGAAAGGATACGAGCAAGAATTATACAAGAAAAGTAGATTTAGAGATTTTTTTTTTATCTGCTTTGTTGGAAGAAATAGCCACATTACTGAAATCCCAGCTCCCTGGAAGTACTGGAGCATATACAAAACTCTACACTTGACTGTCTTTGCTCAAAGACATCCTATTTTTTCAAATTAAGGTAAAATACTTGCTGAGTGGTAGTAATTGGAAAACAAGCTCTCATGCCACGAGTGATTTTATTCTTCTCTGTGGTGTGAGCACTGATTAGCAGTGGGCAAAGCAATGATTGCTTCAATCACTATATTCTAACATTCAGGCAAAAGATAGACAATTTTTGAGTTTCTTTTTAGAAGAACAATATTTCAGGAAATGGGATGGGCAAGGAACAACTAGATATTTTTCTGTAATTTAGCAAGTTCTCTTTTAAAGTTGGTGTTCTCAGGGGAAGAACTCACAGGGAAAGTATATATATATATATAGGTGGATGTAATAGCTCTGTAAATTGTATACAGTCCATTAGCTCACAGGTTTGCATAGGTGGTGGGTAGTGAATGTAACATGGGCTAAGTCAAGAAAAGCTTTGGGCTTTAAGAAGTTATTGGAAGGGAAAGTTATTTAATGTTACTGTGTATACACAGTATTATAGAGTATTAGGATATACTTTTGCTTTAAAATGGCATAGCATTTCCCTAATGCATCTTCCAATAGATTTCTATGAAAGTCTTTATCTTTTATCTGTAGGGAGTAACATTATGGTATGTTATAGTTGTGCTATTTCTATAAATGTCATTTTATTACCTAAATTATTCCACAGAATATTCCTTCAGCACTTTATTGCTCCTTCTTCAGTGTATTTACTATAAGATATCATTGATTCTGGCTATGGCTCAAATTGCAGTAAAAAAGTATTACATTCTGAAAAGTTACCTAACATCAAACAAAAATGTTATGGATAAAAATGTAAATAAATGAACACTCTCAGGATAAAACTACATATTCTTACCTAAAGAAAAATAAAATTCTAATAATTATCTCTACACACATATATATTTGCACATAAGGATAATATACATATATTATCTGTAACACAAGTCAGCATGCTTGTCTCATTAATTAACTGCTATGTAATATGCTGGTCCCATTAAAATCTTCCTTGGATGTCTCATTCTTTGATGGTAAAGATCCTTTATTCCATTCATCTCAATAAGTATTTTAAAGGCTCACTATGTCTTAGCCTATTCAAGACCTAAAGTTACAACCAAACATCTTTTGCTTTCAAGAATATTACATACTCTTGAGGAAAAAATAATGCTGCACAAATAAGTAAAAAATAAAATATGCATAAATCAAATGAAAAATAATTGGAGGGCCCACTAACAACTGAGGAACATTAAGAAAGATTTCATATAGATGGTATCCCTGGATGTGAAACTTGAAAGGAAATTGTGTTTCTAGAAGAAAGAAGCATTTTAGACATAAGGGATAGTCTATGCAAAGGCCTAGAAGTCGGAAATTGAACATAAAATCTATGAAACAGGGAATCTGGCTGTAATGGAGAGTAAAATGAAAAATGATGTATAATCATCCTGGAAAGATTGGCTGGATATTGTGATTGTGAAGGGTTTTACATGCCATATATTATGCTAGATGCAATAAAGAGCTCTGGGAACTCCTTAAGTAAGGAAGTTTACATGTTTTAAGGTATACTCTGGGAAAATCAATTTGGCAACTCTATGGAAGATAGATTGGAGAAAAAAGAGTTTGATTACAGGGAAAACAATTATAAGTCTACTACTGTATTAGACCAAATGAGAGGTCCCGGGTTCTTGAAGGCCATTCCAGTAGATCATTAGGCCCCTAGTTGTTTGTTCTTTGTTGTCGAAGAGGACCACGGCATCAGGGAAATGATGCCATGACATGCAAGTGAGTTGGATTTGAATGAGGGAGGGCTGTGCAAGGTCATCTGCCTCACTTTCTCCTCCAGAACCATCTGGGTCCAGTGGATATTATGTGGGTTGGGCTTTTTTTATTTTATTTTTTTAAATTATTGGTTTTTATCTTCAAAATATACATGGATAATTGTTGACATTAATCCCTACAAAACTCTATTTTTTTCCCTTCCTTCCACCCTTCCCAGTCAACAAGTCATCCAATATGTGTTAAATATATGCAATTCTTTATATATTTCCACAAATATCATGCTACACAAGAAAAATAAGATCCAAAAGGGGAAAAAAATGATAAAGAAAACAAAATGCAAGCAAACAACAATAAAAAGAGTGAAAATCCCACAGTCCTCTCTCTGGGTACAGATAGCTTACTTCATTACTGAACAATTGGAACTGGTCTCAATCACCTCATTATTGAAGAGAGCCACGTCCATCAGAATTGATCATCGTATGGCCTTGTTGTTGCCGTGTATGATGATGTCCTGATTCTGCTCATTTTACTTAGTATCAGTTAATGTAAGTCTCTCCAGGTCTGTGTGTGTGTGTGTGTGTGTGTGTGTGTGTGTGTGACACACATATACATACATATACGTATATATGTGGGTATTTATATATATTTATGTACACATATACATATAAATACACACACACACATATATACACATACATACACATATAAAGGGGGAGGGAGGCAGAAGGCAAAAGGAGAAGAAGACAAAAAGAAAGAGAGAGAGGGAGAGAAAAAGGTAGGGGAGAGAGAGAGAGACAGAGACAACAGAATGATGGAGTTGTTCTTGGATACAATGGGAGACCTTGGACTTTTTAAGATAAAATATTTAATAAATCTCACTTTGAGGCAATTCTTACCTATCCAGGTCCATAGTAGAACAAATTAGATTATAGGCCCAGAACTATATTGACTGTCTATATATCTGAACTTATTTAGTTAACTTTAAGATGCTTATTATTAGGTTTTCAGAATAATCTATTCTTTAGGCCCCCGAATTTTCAAAATCATCTAGTAAGTTGTATGAGTAGAGGAAGGTGGGGTTCACATAATTGTGTGAAGTTAGTAGTGCAAGTATTACTATTAATATTGTATGTACGGGAAACTGAGGTACAACTAAGTCAAATGATTTTTCCAGAGTAAGAGAGCACACATGTGGTCTCATATACATGTTAAATGACTTCTTAATGTTCATTATACAGCAATATATTGCATCTATTTGTCTTTCTGTCTATCCGTCCTTTCTCTCTCTTTCTCTCCCAGGTTGACTGAGTCTAACTTAGATCCAATAGTTAATATTGGCATGTAGTATTGACATTGAAGTGGAAGAGATAATCATATGTCATTCAATAACAAAATGAGATCCAATCTGTCATAGCAGGGGGAGAGGACTCAACAATCATAGCAAGCAATGATACCATACATTGATTAAGGTGAGCACAGCTTCCCTGCCTCCTAATTGCTCATGGTAGTTCATCAGCAAGGCATCAGGAGGGGAAGGGAGTTTTGAAGAATGAGGTGGACTAGAACTCCTTAGCATTTTGTATTAATTCACCAGAAAGTAATATCAATGACTAAGGTTTTTGCTACCCTGACACAATAAAGATTTGAACATGATTTCAATACTTTTTAAGGAAAAAACAAAAAAGGAAAAACTTGCCCAAACCCCTTCTCTTCTCTTCCTTCCTTGCCTTGTCTTCCCTTGCCTCCTCTTCCTTTTTCTTGCCTTCCTTCCCTTACCTCATGTGTGAAAAATATAATGTAGTGAAAAAACTTCTCTTCCAGAATAAATCTGTACAGAAGGTAAAGAACTATTGCAGTTAGTTATTCTAAGGCCCAAGGATATGTTGGGAGTTTTAATACATCAGAAATTCTAACTTCACTGAAGTCATTTGACTTGACTAATAACTGCATTTATACTCTCCCAATATGTTTTAAAAAAGAGCTTTGCTTGTTGGTTACCTCTGGCAGAGAGTGGGAGAACAGCAATAAGCAATAATCATCACAGATCAGTAGCCTGGCTGGAGTCTCAGCTGAAATGTGACCTGATAGTTCTAAAGGATTTCTTAATAATTATCTTTTATTGCCCAGTCACTCCGTAAAGTTATTGCCTACCAATTGTCTCCCTTCATTAAAATAATACAGTTCAATACTAGGCCTCTTTTTTGCTTGTTCTACAAGTTGCTAAATGTTCTTTCCAGGATCTATAGCCAGAAGATCTGTTGTGCTAGCAGTTTCTTAGGTCATTTTCTGAAGTTCATATCTTTATGATGTCATACTTTCTAATGGTTTATCGGTTGTGGTGCTTTATTGTTTATGATTATCAACATATAAGTTTGATTCTGAAATTCTAGTCATAACCCCTGCTAGCTTAAAGACAAGATCCTTTATGTTGTCTTTTTCCCTTCTCTGATACTATAAATTGTTTACATTCCACCAGTTCATTGAATTCTTACAGGATATGTATTCCTTAAAAAGGAGTTCATTATTGTATGATGTTTAAAAAGACTTGAGAGACATAGTTTCTGGATAATTTAATCATTTTATTAATAAGACTAGAAAGTTATTAATAGAACTAGGGTCATTTGGCCATCTTTTAGACCAAAGACAATCATAGTTGTGGACCTACATGTCTCTGTTTGTCTCTGTCAGTCTTCTGACTCTCTCCTTCTCTCTTTCTCTGTTCCTCTGTCTCTTTTACACACACACACACACACACTTTGATGTAGTAAAATAAAACTGCATCCCCAAATTCTCAAATTGCAACTTAAAAAAAAGCCATATTTCCTTTCTTTTCTCAAATGATTCATGCTCAAAATATATATAAGAAATCAAAGCTATTCATAGTCGCATGAAAAATTATCTAAATCACTTTTGATTAGAGAAATAGAAATAAAAACAACTCTGATATATTACCTTACATCCATCAAATTAGTACATTGTAGAAAAGGAAAATGGCAAATATCATACAAGTGTGGAAAAATAGTTGTTGATAGAGTTGTAAACTGGCCTATGATTCTGGAGAAAAATTTGGAACTATGTCCAAAGGTCTAAAGATTTTAAACCCTTTAACTCAGGAATACCACTACTAGATTTATATCCTAAAGAAAAGGAAGAAGGAACCTATTTGTTTTGAGATATATGTAGCAGCTGTTTTTGTGATGGCAAGGAAATGGAAATTGAAGAGATATCCTACAGTTGGCAAATGGCTGAAAAAGTTGTGATATGTGGTTATGATGCTGTAAAAACTATGCTATAAAAAATGATGAGCAGAATGGTTTCAGAAAAACTTAGGAAGAATTATATGAGATCATGTAAATTAAAATGAGCTAAACCAGCAGAACCTGGTACATAGTAACAGCACTATTGTAATGATGATCCACTATGAAAGACTTAGCTACTTTGATCAGGACAATGATCTAAGAAAATTACAAAGGACCTAAGATGAAAAATGGTCTACACCTCAAAATAGAGAACTGATAAACTCCAAATACATATTGAAACATACTTTTTTCACTTTATTTTTTTCTTTGTGTATGCATTCTCTTAATAAATGACTAATACGTTTTACATGACTTCATATGTATAATTGACAAGTTGATTGCCTTTTCACAGGGTGGAAGAGCACTATGTAGAAGGAAGAGAATTGGGAAATTAAAAATAAAAAAAAATAGAGTTTGTGAAGTAGTAATAAAAGTACTAGAAGTGGTAATATGGAATTATAAAAATAATATAATAAAGATTTGAAGCAACCATAACAAGACATCCATCACAAGTAACTATTTTATTATGCAGGCTCAAATAAACCTCAACTAAAAATCATAAGTAAATGAGCAATTTGCTTGTGGGGGTGGGGCATGACTTTTATAGCTCAGAAAAAATAGCAGAGTACTTGTACAGAATCTAGGGAGTAAGGGGAGGAATTAGGAAGGAGTTTGGTAGCTCAGAGGAAATAATAGGAAATAAAGGCATGACTGAAGTAATAAGGATGTGTAATGAGAGAAACTTTCTTTAAGACAGTCTGGGAAAACTGAGTTCTATCAAGGCTGTTTCAAAGATGATCAGGGAAAACTTGAGTTCCCATCATGGATGACAATAGAAATTGAATGGGCTGGGATTTGTTTTTGTTTTTTGTTATTTTTTAGCAATTTCTGAGAATAACCCACAAGCTGGTCCAAAGTTCCCATCAGTTACATTTTTTTATAGTAAGTGGGAAATATTTAATGTAAACTATGATATACAAATATATATTTTTAACGACATGCTTTATTAAAAAAACAATAGATGCAGACAAGTTGCAGCTGTCCATAGTAAGTTGAAACTGTACTGCCATGTTTTCAAAACACAAAAGAAAATATATATATAATTTTTTAAAATCTCAGAAATAGTTGGTTCATAGCATAATTTAAAGCCTATTCAGGGACTTCCGGTTAAGATGGCGGAGAGGAGGCTCACAGTTGCATAAGCTCCGCGCTTTCTCTCACTATCCACTTCATTACAAGCCTCTGAATCAATGCTTGACTGAAAAAAACCCACAAATGGTTACCAAGAGAAGCCATCCTTGAGATCCGCCAAGAAAGGTCTGTCTTTACTGGAGGGCTGGGGCGGTTTTAGATCGGGCACAGGCTGAGGGCAGCGGCAGTGAGAGCACGGGAGCAGACTGGAGAGGGGGTGGAGAGTGATCGTAGCCGTTTCTGCGGGGAGAGCTTCGCTACAGGTTTGGATAATTTCCTCCGGCAGCAAGTCAGCAGCCCAGCAGAGAAGCTAAAAACACCGGGGCTGAAGAATACAACCCCAAACAGCTGGAGTCTCTCAGGACCTGGCCCCCCCCCCTTCCCCCCCCTCAGTGACTCAGCAGGCTCTGGGATCTCAGAGCGCAGGCGCAGCACAGTCCTGCTAGTGCCTCACTGCTGCCACCTGCAGTCTGTAGAGGAAGCTCGATAACACACCCAGCCCCTCCCCCAAAGAAAGACTCCAGTTTTTTTCTGTTTTTCTTTGGTAGTTTGTCTCTGATTAATAGACAGAATGAGCAAGAAGCTGAAGAGGACTTTAACCCTTGACAGCTTCTATACAGATAGAGAGCAGACTCTAAATCCTGAGGAGACTAAAAACAGGCAGTCCCCAGGTGATTCCCCAAAGGAGGAGATCGGCTGTTCCTCAGCACAGATGAACCTCATAGAAGTGATTAAAAAGGCTCTCACAAGGGAGCTAGAAGAAAAATGGGAAAAGAGTCTGGAGAAAGTTAAAGAGAGAGTGGATAAAGAAGTAAAATCCTTGAAAAATAGGATTAGTGAACTGGAAACAGAAAACAGCTCTCTAAAAAACAAAATTGGCGAAATGGAAAAAAATTCCACAGAACAA
Source organism: Antechinus flavipes (assembly GCF_016432865.1). Taxonomy (NCBI): domain Eukaryota; kingdom Metazoa; phylum Chordata; class Mammalia; order Dasyuromorphia; family Dasyuridae; genus Antechinus; species Antechinus flavipes. The sequence goes on from NC_067399.1 coordinate 405,920,382, forward strand.
AAGAACTCAATTGGACAATTAGAGAAAGATTTTAAAAAAGTGAGTGAAGAGAATACTTCACTGAAAATCAGAATTGAACAAGTGGAATTGAATGACTCGAGGAGACAAGAAGAATCAGTCAAGCAAATCCAAAAAAATCAAACAATGGAGAAAAATGTGAAATACCTTCTGGGGAAGACAACAGACCTGGAAAACAGATCCAGGAGAGACAATCTGAGAATCATTGGACTCCCAGAAAAACATGATGAAAAAAAAAGCCTGGACACTGTCTTCCAGGAAATTATCAAAGAGAACTGCCCAGAAGTCATAGGAACAGAGGAAAAAATAAACATTGAAAGGATTCATCGATCACCCACTGAAAGGGATCCTAAAATCAAAACACCAAGGAATATAGTGGCCAAATGCCAGAACCCTCAGGTGAAAGAAAAAATATTGCAAGCGGCTAGAAAAACCCAATTCAAGTATCAAGGAGCCACAATAAGGATCACCCAGGATCTGGCAGCATCCACATTAAAAGATCGAAGGGCCTGGAATATGATATTCCGAAAAGCTAAGGAACTTGGTATGCAACCAAAAATAACTTACCCAGCGAGAATGAGCATCTTTTTCCAGGGAAGAAGATGGACATTCAACGAAGTAAGCGAATTTCATCTATTTCTGATGAAAAAACCAGAACTTAACAAAAAGTTTGATCTACAAATATAGAACTCAAGAGAAATCTAAAAAGGTAAAGATTAATCTTGGGAACTATATTTTGACTATATAGATGTATAAAGAATACATGTATACCTTGTTCTAGAAATTGATGTGGAAAGGACATTGTACCAGAAAAAGGGTAAAGTGGGGGTAGTACATCTCATGAAGAGGCATAGGAAACCTATTATATCTGAGAGAAAGAATGGAGGGGGATGAATATAGTGGGTATCTTACTGCCTTCAGAATTGGCTTTAAGTGAAAAATCTTAAGACATATTCAATCTAGGGTGAAACTTCTCCCATCTCATTGAAAAGTGAGAAGGGAAAAGTGGAAAGGGAAGGAATAAGCTAAGGGGAAGGGAATACGGGAACTGGGAGGGAAAGGGGTAAGATAGGGGGAGGAACTCTAAGGAGGGGGAGGGATACTAAAAAGGGAGGGCTGTGAGAAGCAAGGGGTGCTCACAAGCTTAATACTTGGAAGGGGGGGAAAGGGGAAAGAAGGGAGGAAAGCATAAACCGGGGTTAACAAGATGGCAAGTAATACAGAATTGGTCATTCTAACCATAAACGTGAACGGGGTAAACTCCCCCATAAAGAGAAAGCGGTTAGCAGAATGGATTAAAAGCCAGAATCCTACAATATGTTGTTTACAGGAAACACACCTGAAGCGGGGAGATACATGCAGGTTAAAGGTAAAAGGTTGGAGCAAAATCTACTATGCTTCAGGTGAAGTCAAAAAAGCAGGGGTAGCCATCCTGATCTCAGATCAAGCTAAAGCAAAAATTGACCTAATTAAAAGAGATAAGGAAGGACACTATATCTTGCTAAAGGGTAGCATGGATAATGAAGCACTATCTATATTAAACATATATGCACCAAGTGGGGTAGCATCTAAATTCTTAAAAGAGAAACTAAGAGAGCTGCAAGAAGAAATAGACAGTAAAACTATAATAGTGGGAGATCTTAACCTTGCACTCTCAGAATTAGATAAATCAAACCACAAAATAAATAAGAAAGAAGTCAAAGAGGTAAACAGAATACTAGAAAAGCTAGATATGATAGATCTCTGGAGAAAATGTAATGGAGACAGAAAGGAATACACTTTCTTTTCAGCAGTTCATGGAACCTATACAAAAATTGACCATATATTAGGACATAAAAACCTCAAACTCAAATGTAGTAAGGCAGAAATAGTAAATGCATCCTTTTCAGACCACGATGCAATGAAAATTACATTCAACAAAAAAGCAGGGGGAAGTAGACCAAAAAATAATTGGAAACTAAATAATCTCATACTAAAGAATGATTGGGTAAAACAGCAAATCATAGACATAATTAATAACTTCACCCAAGAAAACGATAATAATGAGACATCATACCAAAATGTATGGGATGCAGCCAAAGCGGTAATAAGGGGAAATTTCATATCTCTAGAGGCCTATTTGTATAAAATAGAGAAAGAGAAGGTCAATGAATTGGGTTTGCAATTAAAAATGCTAGAAAAGGAACAAATTAAAAACCCCCAGTCAAACACTAAACTTGAAATTCTAAAAGTAAAAGGTGAGATCAATAAAATTGAAAGTAAAAAAACTATTGAATTGATTAATAAAACTAAGAGTTGGTTCTATGAAAAAACCAACAAAATAGACAAACCCTTAGTAAATCTGATTAAAAAAAGGAAAGAGGAAAATCAAATTGTTAGTCTTAAAAATGAAAAGGGAGAACTCACCACTAACGAAGAGGAAATTAGAGCAATAATTAGGAGTTACTTTGCCCAACTTTATGCCAATAAATTCGACAACTTAAATGAAATAGAAAAATACCTCCAAAAATACAGCTTGCCCAAACTAACAGAGGAAGAAGTAAATATCCTAAACAGTCCCATCTCAGAAAAAGAAATAGAACAAACTATCAATCAACTCCCTAAGAAAAAATCCCCAGGACCAGATGGATTTACATGTGAATTCTACCAAACATTTAAAGAACAATTAACTCCAATGTTATATAAACTATTTGAAAAAATAGGGATTGAAGGAGTCCTACCAAACTCCTTTTATGACACAGATATGGTACTGATACCTAAACCAGGTAGGCTGAAAACAGAGAAAGAAAATTATAGACCAATCTCCCTAATGAATATTGATGCTAAAATCTTAAATAAAATATTAGCAAAAAGATTACAGAAAATTGTCACCAGGATAATACACTATGACCAAGTAGGATTTATACCAGGAATGCAGGGCTGGTTCAATATTAGGAAAACTATTAACATAATTGACTATATCAATAACCAAACAAACAAAAACCACATGATCATCTCAATAGATGCAGAAAAAGCATTTGATAAAATCCAACATCCATTCCTAATAAAAACACTTGAGAGCATAGGAATAAATGGACTTTTCCTTAAAATAGTCAGGAGCATATATTTAAAACCATCAGTAAGCATCATATGCAATGGGGAAAAACTGGAACCTTTCCCAGTAAGATCTGGAGTGAAGCAAGGTTGCCCACTATCACCATTATTATTTAATATCGTATTAGAAACACTAGCCTCGGCAATAAGAGTCGAGAAAGATATAAAAGGAATTAGAGTAGGCAATGAGGAAACCAAACTATCACTCTTTGCAGATGATATGATGGTATACCTAGAGAACCCCAGAGATTCTACCAAAAAGCTATTGGAAATAATTCATAATTTTAGCAAAGTAGCTGGCTACAAAATAAATCCCCATAAATCCTCAGCATTTTTATACATCACCAACAAAACCCAACAGCAAGAGATACAAAGAGAAATTCCATTCAGAATAACTGTTGATACCATAAAATATTTGGGAATCTATCTACCAAAGGAAAGTCAGGAATTATATGAGCAAAATTATAAAAAAGTCTCCACACAAATAAAGTCAGACTTAAATAATTGGAAAAATATTAAGTGCTCTTGGATCGGCCGAGCGAACATAATAAAGATGACAATACTCCCTAAACTAATCTATTTATTTAGTGCTATACCAATCAGACTTCCAAGAAAATATTTTATTGATCTAGAAAAAATAACAACAAAATTCATATGGAACAATAAAAAGTCGAGAATCTCAAGGGAATTAATGAAAAAAAAATCAAATGAAGGTGGCCTAGCTGTACCTGATCTAAAATTATATTATAAAGCAGCAGTCACCAAAACCATTTGGTATTGGCTAAGAAATAGATTAGTGGATCAGTGGAAAAGGCTAGGCTCACAAGACAGAATAGTCAACTATAGCAATCTAGTGTTTGACAAACCCAAAGCCCCTAACTTCTGGGAAAAGAATTCATTATTTGATAAAAACTGCTGGGATAATTGGAAATTAGTATGGCAGAAATTAGGCATGGACCCACACTTAACACCATATACCAAGATAAGATCAAAATGGGTCTATGACCTAGGCATAAAGAACGAGACTATAAATAAATTAGAGGAACATAGAATAGTTTATCTCTCAGACTTGTGGAGGAGAAAGAAATTTGTGACCAAAGATGAACTAGAGACCATTACTGATCACAGAATAGAAAATTTCGATTACATCAAATTAAAAAGCCTTTGTACAAATAAAACTAATGCAAACAAGATTAGAAGGGAAGCAACAAACTGGGAAAACATTTTCACAGTTAAAGGTTCTGATAAAGGCCTCATTTCCAAAATATATAGAGAACTGACTCAAATTTATAAGAAATCAAGCCATTCTCCAATTGATAAATGGTCAAAGGATATGAACAGACAATTTTCAGAGGATGAGATTGAAACTATTACCACTCATATGAAAGAGTGTTCCAAATCATTATTGATCAGAGAAATGCAAATTAAGACAACTCTGAGATACCACTACACACCTGTCAGATTGGCTAAGATGACAGGAAAAAATAATGATGAATGTTGGAGGGGATGCGGGAAAACTGGGACACTAATGCATTGTTGGTGGAGTTGTGAACGAATCCAACCATTCTGGAGAGCAATCTGGAATTATGCCCAAAAAATTATCAAAATGTGCATATCCTTTGATCCAGCAGTGTTTCTATTGGGCTTATATCCCAAAGAAATACTAAAGAAGGGAAAGGGACCTGTATGTGCCAAAATGTTTGTAGCAGCCCTGTTTGTAGTGGCTAGAAACTGGAAAATGAATGGATGCCCATCAATTGGAGAATGGCTGGGTAAATTGTGGTATATGAATGTTATGGAATATTATTGTTCTGTAAGAAATGACCAGCAGGATGAATACAGAGAGGCTTGGAGAGACCTACATGAACTGATGCTAAGTGAAATGAGCAGAACCAGGAGATCATTATACACTTCGACAACGATATTGTATGAGGACATATTTTGATGGAAGTGGATTTCTTTGACAAAGAGACCTGAGTTTCAATTGATAAATGACGGACAAAAGCAGCTACACCCAAAGAAAGAACACTGGGAAACGAATGTGAACTATCTGCATTTTTGTTTTTCTTCCCGGATTATTTATACCTTCTGAATCCAATTCTCCCTATGCAACAAGAGAACTGTTCGGTTCTGCAAACATATATTGTATCTAGGATATACTGCAACATATCCAACATATAAAGGACTGCTTGCCATCTAGGGGAGGGGGTGGAGGGAGGGAGGGGAAAAAAAATCGGAACAGAAATGAGTGTAAATATAATGTAATTATTAAATAAAAAAATTTAATAATAAAAAAAAAAAATAAATAAAAATCAAAAAAAAAAAAAAAAAAAAAAAGCCTATTCAGAATTCTTCCTATATTGAACATGAAATACATACATAAATAAATGAGTATCTGAATAAATACTAATAGTTACATAAAAATATAATACTATATCTAGTAGTCAATAATGGTCAGATTTTGTATAAGAGAGTTTCTTTTAAAATTGACCTATTTTATTATTAATTTATAAGATTACTGTGCCACGAAATTAGGCATGGACCCACATTTAACACCATATACCAAGATAAGATCAAAATGGATCCAAGATTTAGACATAAAGAATGAGATTATAAATAAATTAGAAGAACATAGGATAGTTTACCTCTCAGACTTGTGGAGGAGGAAGAAATTTGTAACCAAAGATGAACTAGAGATCATTATTGATCACAAAATAGAAAATTTTGATTATATCAAATTAAAAAGCCTTTGTACAAACAAAACTAATGCAAACAAGATTAGAAGGGAAGCAACAAACTGTAAAAACATTTTCACAGTTAAAGGTTCTGATAAAGGCCTCATTTCCAAAATATATAGAGAATTGACCCTAATTTATAAGAAATCAAGCCATTCTCCAATTGATAAATGGTCAAAGGATATGCACAATTTTCAGATGATGAAATTGAAACTATTTCCACTCATATGAAAGAGTGTTCCAAATCACTATTGATAAGAGAAATGCAAGTTTAGACAACTCTGAGATACCACTACACACCTGTCAGATTGGCTAAGATGACAGGAAAAAATAATGATGAATGTTGGAGGGATGCGGGAAAACTGGAAAACTGATGCATTATTGGTGGAGTTGTGAATGAATCCAGCCATTCTAGAGAGCAATCTAGTTGTTATGACTTCTCAGACAGAAGTGAGTGCAAGGGATAATGTTATAAAAAATTATCCAGACATGGCCTCTGTCAATAAAAAGTTATAATTATTAAAAAAAAAAAAAAAAAGATTACTGTGCTATAAGAAATAATGAGTTCAGTGGTCTTAGAAAACTATGGATAGGCCTGCACGAAATAACAAAGAGTATAATGAACAGAACCAAGAAACTATCATATACAGTAACAGCAATATTGTTTCAAGAACAACTTTGAGTAAATAAGTCCTTTTGATTATTATAAATACCCAAATCAGGTACAAAAGACATATGAAGATACTATCTGCCTTTACAGAAAGAACTAATTAATAGAAGTAGATAATATATTACATCTATAATTTATTATATCTGTGTCTATTTATTATACATACATACATAACATATATTTGTGTCTAATGTTTTCCATCTCTAGGGGCAAAGGAAAAGAAGAAAAGAAGAAAAGAAATTTACATGATAACTTTATTATATATTTAAAAGGAATAGCAAGTTGTACATAATAGATTTACAGTTTCATGTACATGCCTCTTTTAAAACTACATTATTATGGAAATGTTTATTTTATTGTATAAATTAAAAATAAAATGAATACAAATTTTAAAAATTAGCTAATTTTACGATGACTTTTAAAAACAATAGACAATAATGATATTACTGGAAAAACAGTGGGCCAATTCCAGATAGGAATTAGCAAAGGTTTGGGTACAGAATCTTGTCTTTTATTAACCTTCTATGGTTTGGGGCTAGAGAGTGATGAGGGGTTAATTTTTAAAACAATAAAGGTGATGATTGTTTCCCAGACCAAAATGATTCCCAGATTAATTGGAGGTGGGAGATTCCCATGGGAAACCAGATAGCTTTCCCAAGAGAGATTCAAGTGCATGGGAATCATTTTTAGGAATTTTCCCAGGCCAGGTGGCCCACCCTCTGCAAAGATCAGGGAGACACAGAGTCCTTATTACATCAGCTGAACCCTAAAATTTTGCTGAACATGGGCTTCAGAAATTGGTATTAACATGCAGAACTTTTCCCCTCTAGTTGTTATGAGCGAGACAGATAGATTTATAAATTGGATTTAATTATGTCTTTATAATATATCATAATTCTTATTACTGACCAGCAGACTTAGGACTATTATAAAGAGAAGACTTTAGAATCATTGATAGACAAGATTGTTAGAACAGTAGCATTCTTAGATCAGAGGGCCTCAGGATCAGTCCTAAATCAGAAGATTTAGAAGCACTGACAAATTATTAGAACAGAAGTCCCCCAAGGTCAAGGGACCTTAAAAATCATTGTTTTCTCCCCTAGAAGCTATATTACATCAGTACTTTCATAGGAAATAAGAGTCCAAATGGACCATAGTGATTCTTTAGTCCAAATCTTTATTTTATAGTTGAGAACACTAAGATCCAGAGTGAAACTGCAATTCAAACATAGGCTATCTAAAACTCCAGAGCCAGTCTTCTTTCCCCTCCAGTGTTTTGTTTCTCACTGAACCCTCTGAATATCAGTTTTGATGCTCTGTTATTATCATGAACAAGCTTATCAAGACATTCCTGCAAAGAAGCTTAACTCTAGGAAATTATGTTTTGATTTAAGCCAAACCTGTTGATTTCAGATTTCTCCCAAAGCAAATCTCTGGTATAATTAGTGATTCATACAAAGGCATAAGACCAATTTAAGAAGATAGTTTATTACCACATATTAGATGCTGAGCTGCCATTGTAAATCACTGAAACCATTAATTCACAGCTAGGAATATATCACAAACTCACCCAAAGTACAGTATTGTTTTACTCCCTAGCAGATTCAAAGACATACAAAATGGAATTTAAATATCTCTTAGACAATGTGCAGCTTTGCTTTTCATTACATATTCATGTAGCACTAATTGCTCTATAACTATTAGTAATTTAATAGTATTATTTAGGGTATGCGTGCAGAAATAAATGCTTAATATTTTGGTTTTCCAGAAGAAGGAAAGGTTGCTTAAAATATTAATGAAGACAATGCCCCAGTCATTTTTGAAGGCATCCATATTTCACAAAATTTTAAGTGTTAATTAAAGAATGCTAGTTAATTGTCCCTGTTATAGTCAGATATTGAAGCTGATCTTTTTTCCCCCTAGGATCAGTACTGACAAAACAGATTAGTTACAAGATAGTTCTCATAAGCATCCAAATAGGAAAATACTGTCCCATTTCAGCATTTCAAATGGCATGAAGTAACAGCATACTAGAGACTGGAGCCTAGGAATAACCTCCAGACCCATTTTGTGGAATATTTTTGGAGGAAAAAACCACTTTGTGGTAGTGAGAGAAACTTAATTCTTATAGTATCTCATACTTTTCAAAGTTATCACCTTATCCATTATCTCATCTTATCTTCCCAATGCTCCTTAGCAACTCTATTACACCCAAAATAACTAAAATTAAATCCTTATGCCTGAGGTTGAAGATAGAGCAGAGCTGCCTTGTCTTGAATGTGTTCCCAGTGTTACAGTGAAACTCTAATGTTTCTCTCTCTCTCTCTCTCTCTCTCTCTCTCTCTCTCTCTCTCTCTCTCTCTCTCTCTCTCTTCTCTCTCTCTCTCTCTCTCTCTCTCTCTCTCTCTCTCTCTCTCTCTCTCTCACACACACACACACACACACACACACACACACACACACACAAACACAGAAGGTTGAGATCTTTTCAAATTTTGATTTGAATTTTTTGCAGAATTTAGGGGGAGTTACTTCCCTTCTGAGAACTTGAATTTTAAATTATCTCTGAAGGTACTTCTCACCTCATATGATCGGTATATGCTTACCCCAAGGTAGCTAGATAAAGACTTATTTCCAAATATCATAATTTTGACTGTATTTAGTAAACTTGATTCCCACATAAAACATGATGAAAAGGAGTTTTAGAAGAGTTGATGTTGGTCAACAATTAACTGTAGTTATAAAAGTAGTATCTTATTTAGCATTGTCCTCAAGGAAAAGTTATGTGACAGTAGGGACAGAGAAAGTTTTTCATCTGCAATTAATCGAGTTTCTTCAAAGTATCTTTTTAAAGTGGATTGAGTGAGTAAGAAATCTTTATGTAACACCTTGTAGATGAAGTGTTTTACATATATTTGCATGTAACCCATTAAAGACAAGTAACCTGCTGAGCAAATGTATCCCCTCCCCATATAAATCAGCACACAAACTTGTTTTTAATTTTTTTGGCAGACTTATGAAGCCAATTAACTCAGTAATATATATTCAGCTTTAATGGGCAAGTAAATAATTAATGTTATTGCCTTTGTAAATTTCGCTTTTCAGTTATAAATTAACATAATTAAAAGAGTAATGTTTCAGTATGCATACTACCAGCCAAATTTAAATCAAGCAATTAAACTGTAGGTTTTCAGCACCAAATGAGCCCAGCTCATAATGATACAAACTACAGACGTAAATTTGTTTTTCATGGTCAGGTTCATTACAAAAACATGAAGGAAAATACTTGCAGTAAATGTAATCAAGTAGCTTATTCCAAGAACCACTTATATGTTTCCAATTGCTTTTTGGGTTATTGTTGTCATCATTGTCCTGTCATCTTTAAATTCAGAAACTCCAGATTTGGCTTCTCAGTACATGAGAAACAATTGCCTTATTCTTTCCACTGATTTAGTTTTAGTAACTAAAGTTGTCATTCTCTTGGGATGATCATAAGAGGTAGACTGAACTTTTTTTTTTTTTTAACAAGACTTAATTTGAAATGTGAGGACAGCAAAAGTCAATACTGAAATGCTTAAAATCAAAAGTTTAATAATCTCATTGGCCCTCCTTTTAAAAGCTAAATATGAAATTAAACTTATTTTGGCACTGTAACAGTGCCAATATAATAGAGACTAGGAGTCTGGGATGGCTAATGGAGAGATGCCATGGAAAAACACTTCAAAAACCAGGAAAAGATATCAAGAAATAGTTTTTGTCCTTCCTAGTAAATGAAGCAGCAGTATGCTTCCTTCCCCACCCCCTCCCTAGAAGCAACTCTCTACAGTACTATTAAACTAATTATTCTGAAATGTTCTTTTGTGACTAAATTGTTCAAAGCTGAACGGATAGAAACTGTTCTAAAGCTATGGAAGTAAGTATTGGAATAATTGAGCAGTAGACATTTTTAATCTTGAAGAAATCTTAGTATGTAATTAAGCATACACTGAATAATAGTCTCTATTTAACTGTTCACCGAATTGTAGCATATTTCTGAATATAACATTTTTGGTGATTCCAAGAAAGTAAGATTGCATGCCTTTTGCAGTAAAAATGGGTTCTTAATCTCTCTCTTTCTCCCTCCCTCCCTCTGTCTCTCTCTGTGTCTCTCTGTGTCTCTCTCTCTTTTTATTGCTGTTTATCCTTTATTCTAATGCAATTTCATTTTACATACACAAAGCATATTTAGAAAAATGGTAATGATACAAGAGGATTTTTTCCTTTAGAGTGATTGTTTTTCAAGAATAGAAAAACCTGATAATTGTTTGTTTTTTATAACTTGACAACTGAGTCAAATTCAAATAGAAATGGAGGCCATAGGTCACATATTGACTTAGAAAACTATATCTTAACATTATTTGTATTTTCTTTTTTATTTATTTTTTAAAAATACAATTATATTTTAATCTGGCTTTGGGCTACTCTGGAGTGTTGTAGATGCATATTTGACACCTTTGATCTATAGCACTGATAACAAGATTGCTTGCATTATCTTTTTGCTGAGGAAATATATTGGGAAGAGAACAGAAGGAGCTCTGCACTTGTCATTGGAAGATCTGGATTCAAATTCTGGCTCTGACACTTGCAAGTTATGTGATGCTTGAAACAAGTTACTTAGCTTCTGGTGTTGACTTCATGTAAAAAGTAATGCTTGCCTTTAACTTGAAAGTTTCATTGAATCATAAATAATGAGGTTGTTGATCGAGAGCTGAAAGAGATCTTAGAGATAATATGGTCCAAATTAAATGTAATCCTATCCATAAACTTCTAGGGAGGACTTCAGTAATTCTCTTGAAGAGAAGGTCATTTTACAGAGTTGCATAGACTGAACAGCTGTAGAAAGTTTGGGGAAAAAGAAGGATAAAGATGAAATGTGTCTGGTCAAGTCAAAGAAACTTGGAAAATTAGGGAAAGACTGCGGAATACATTGAAAGCACCCAGTTTCCCTATGGGCTTTTTGTTTTTTAACAGGAAGCTAAAACAGCTCAGTTAGAGAAATGGTGATACATAGGAAAGTTTCTTCCCTTTGGTATAAATTATTCTGTTTTCATTGTCTTTGGACATAAGCATCTGAATCGGTTACTTGAGACTAAAGTTTTAAGAGGTAGTGTAGCCCTGAGGGGTTTTGTATTTCATAGACTATGGATTATTGAGGCATAGCTTCATTTTAGGAATTATCCTATAATTTTTATAAACAGAACTCAAAACAGAACAAAACCTCAGAAGAACCTATAAACCCAATGGATAGAGTAGTAATCTTGGAGTCAGGTAGATCTGAAATCAAGTCTGGTCTCGTACACTTACTAGTTGTGCAGCTAAGACAAATCCTTAATGTCTGTTTACTTCAGCTTTCTCACCTTTAAAATGGGGATAATAATAATACTTCCCAGAACTTTGGTGACATATTCATTGTTAAAGCCCTTAACACAGTGTCCAGCACAGAGTAAGCAATATCTATTAGCTATCATTATTATTATTATTATCATCATTATCATTATTATCCCCTGGAAGAATGAGCCATTAATGTATGATACTTCTGAGGGTGGGCCCTCAAATCCTAGAGATTAACCTCTGCTCAAAGAAAAGGGAATGGGAGGAGATTACAGACCCTGCATTTTCATAGGACACCAAATATTACACCCTCCTTTTACAGATGAGGAAACTAAAACCCCAAGAAGTTCAAAGTCTTACCCAAGATTATATAATTAGAAATACAAGTCATAGTTGTTTCTAACAATATTAATGGTGGTATGATTAAATTGTCTGACTTCCAATCTTCTTGCAGGCTGGTGTCATTCTATCAATCAAACAACCAATCAATCAAAGAACATTTATTAAGTATATGCTTTATGTCAGGTACCCTGCTCAACAGTCAGGGTATAAATACAATCACAAAAGTGAAATAATCAGCCTATAATATTAGCCTCACAGTATTTATAGCTATTAGAAATCCTGTTAGAGGATCTGATCTGAATATGATTTATTGAATACAAGTTGTTTGATTCCTGTCTGGAAGTAATTTCAGACAGTGTGATTTAGTGACCTAATAGTAATTAAGAACCTTGATTTTCACTTAGTTGTTTCAATTCACTGCAATACACATTTTATTAAATGCCTACTGGGTGTATACATACACATGTACATATATGAAGGTATGTATATATACACACACATCTATATATTATATACATATGCAAATATACATGTACATAACAAACATATATGTACATATATGTATGTATATGTATGTGTGTGTCTATATATATATAGACACACATATACTTTGGGGTATGCTAGAGCCAAATCAAACCTATTATACTTTCAGTGTGAATATTTATACCTCAAAAATAAGCAAATGCTAAAAATCAGCATTGATATATTGTTTTATTAATTGCCTGGACTAAAAAAAAAGTAGTGGAGAAAAATATTAATAATACATAAGTATGTTAATAATTAATAAGTATGTCTTGTATGCACACATATTATACCACATCACCCCCTGAGCTGATTGTTAAACATTTACCAGTACATCTCTGGATATACCACATATCTAAATAAGTCCAGTATAAAGAAAGCTGAGTAGAGAAATAAATTAATAATAGTTGTGGAAATCAGAGCAGGCTTTTTCCAGGTAAAGATGCCTACTAGACCTGGAAGGAAGCCAGTATTCTGAGAGACAGATAAATGATTTAATTTCTAAGCCTCCATGCCCTTATTATATGTAAAATGAGGATCATAGTTCTTTTTTAAAAAAGGTAAAGTTTTATTGATGTGTTTTGCTTTTACACATAAACATTTAGAGATTACTCCTACTTCCTTAATTCATCCAATAAACATTTATTAAACACTTATGTGTCAGGCACTGGTAGTTTTTTTTTTTTTTTTTTAACAAATTAGAAGTTAAGGAATAATAAAAATACAGTGACCACATTGGAAAGTGAATGCAACATTTCAAATCTGCAGCATCCTTCCTTCCCCATCTCTATTTTCTTTAACCTATCAGAAATCTATTTTCCCTCCCTCTGTCCTCTCAACTCCATTGGAAAAAAAAATAAGAAAAAAATACACAATGAAGCAAAATAAATTCTCCCAATGACTGTATAAAGAAGTATCTATATCACATTCTGTACTTTAAATCCAATACCTTCTGCTACATTTTTCATAGGGGTATTTTAAGGATTAACTGAGATAATGCCTAAGCAAGGGTCTTCTAATTATATAGGAATAATCATACATATGCATACACATAGCCACAGCTGAAGCAATTATCTTGCAAGATTCATTACATGTATTATCTCCTTTGATCCTCAAAACTATCTTGTGAGGTAAAGGTTCTTTTTTATCCTTATTTTTACTGATGAGGAAATTAGAAGTGGCTAAGAAAAGTGAAAAATCCTGTGTTTCCTGACTGTATGTTCAGCCTTCTATCCATTATGCCAACTGCCAATTCTAAGGAAGGAAAGATTATTGTATCTTTTGTAAAAAAAGTAAATGGGCCAAAAGCTTTTGGAGTAGCAACACCTTTTAGAGGATTTATCCTGCTTCCAGTCCAGCCTTTGCAACGATCCTCTAGGGAAGAGGTAACAAAGAGAAAGGATCAGTCATCCCCATCAAATGCCAACCATTAATCTTCACAGGGAAGATAATCCAGACTAGGTAAAGCATCAAGACCTGCCTGAGTGAGAGAGCATAGGGAGGTTGGCCCAAGGATGTCAAACCACCATCACTATTTGCACTACCTTCTCCTCTTGGAGACGAGCCAGAATCCTGGATCCAAGAGCCTTTGGAACAATAGTGCTCCCAGCCCAGTCAAATCGTTCAGTAACAGAAATTGAAAGAATTTTTATCAGTAAAATCACATTAAAGAAGTGTTACCATCTGCTTTTGCCACTGTACTCTAAAAACCATGCGGCCACTTCATCTGACATTCAAATAATCAATTATTCTCTTAAATAAATATCTTCCCTGTCTTCTCTCTCCTCCTCCCCTCAATAGCCAACATCACAGGATGTCAATTTGCTTGGATGTCAAAAATGAAATATTTACCTAACTCTTCTTACTATAGATGTCTTGCTTTGTATTTTGTCATACAACAGGGATCTTTCTCAGTGGAAATCATAGACTTATTGCATAAAATCAATGATATTGCAGCAGTGCTAACTTCTGAAAAAAAATGCTGCTTCAGACAACAATATCAACAATAAAAAAAATAAGAAAAAAAAAAGTAGCTATGTAGGCCCTTGCCAAAGGTGGGGAAAACATTTTTAGAAATATGAACTTGGTCTATTGGGATTGCAAAGTTTCTATAAGAAGTTGGCTTTATCACATTTCCCTAGACACAGGTATTTGGAAATTAAAAGCAAAATCTGGAACAAATGTTTAAAAACTCATTATGACCATCTTAATGAGTCTAAGCCAAGGGACTCTTTTCCTTGTCTACTTTTTTGGAATTTACCATAATCCTTCATTGAAGAGAGCTTGTCAAAACATGTGACCTTCAGCAACTCATTTAGACTCTATGGGCCTCATTTGATAATCTGTAAAATGAGGTGATTGGACTAGTTGACCTCTAAAATCCATTCTGGTTGTGAGCCTATAAAAACTGGATGTAGCATAAAAAAACAAAAGAAGAAAAAATAGTTATAATTAACAATGTGACTTTGACTTTCAGCTAAGTCATCACTATTATTTTGTTAATAAAACTGATGATACTAAGGGGAGGCAATCATCTTTATTTACTACTACTATATTTTCCATTAAATTTCTTTGTGACATGTACAGTCGATAACATCATAGACTTTATTATTACTAATACAGATTTTGAGCATTTATATAGTTTCAAGTGCAATGCAATGAAGAATATACTTATCTGAGTAATATTCTCAGATTAGTGGGATATTAATCAAATTGATCAGTTATTCTCCCTGGCTAGAATCCCTTCTCTTTTTTTTCCTAAGCTGCTTTTCACTCACCTTTATTTCTCACCAGATCCTATTTATCCTTTGTGATCTAATTCAAGTTATCTTCTCTATTTTATAGGAAGATTTATAGAGAGGAAAGTGGAATAAACTATAAAAGCCATGTTCTCCAACCTCCTCATTCTACATGTTAGGGGATTGAGATATAGAAAAGCTAAGTGATCCAAGGTCATACAAATAAAGTGCCAACGACAGATGCTTTGACACCAGGGCCAGTGCTCTTTCTAGGGAAACAAATGGTAATATCTCCCTTCTCTAAATTCCTAAAAAGTCCTTTTTTCATTGTTGTTCAGTCATGTCTGACTCTTTGTGATCTCACTGGCATCTTCTTAGCAAAGATAATGGAGTGGCCTGTCATTTCCTTCTCCAACTCATTTTACAGATGAGGAAACTGAAGCAAACTCTGTTAACCAAGAACCATTGAGCTATTAGATGAGGAGGGATCTTCTCTACATTCCCCCTCCTCCTGTCCCTCAGGCTATGAAAGTCAAATAAATGCTCATAATAACATACTCTTGATTTGTTAATATAGGTAGGTGGATGTTGAAATGTCAGCAGATTTATTTATTTATTTAAGTTTAAACATTTGGCACAATCAAATTTTTTGGGAAAAATTTCAAGTAACAAACAAAAATACCTTGTTTTCATTTCTTTCTCTTCCCTCCAAGGCTGCTAGACATTAATGTCATGTGCCTGACTGGGAGCAGTCCAGCTCATTACTTTTGTTCAAACAGAAACAGTTTTTAGGAATTTTGGCACTTAGGTCCTAAGAGGTTAACAATATATATATATATACACACGCACACATATATATATGTGTGTATATATATATATATATATATAATTATTATTATTTTAAGAAATGATTTCTATTCCTGAGTTCATATTGATACCTAGTAGACTTCTCTAGAGGATGTGGGTATAGGATCTGGGGAAGGGGGATGGCCAAATAGTCTTCTATATATATCCAACAATATTTTGCCCCCATACCCCAAGCATGTCTTTCAATTAATTTGTAAATCAAGATTCTAAGAAAAGAAAAAAAAATAACAATCTATAGGATGTTATTGCCAAAAACAAGGATCTTCTTGCTTCTTGGCTAGTCTCTCATCAGTCAAGGATCTTTCCTGAGAAGTGGTAAAATGCATATGACTTGCTGATCTTTCTTCAGTTAACTGGACAAATCTAAAATCACGATGGTTCACTAGGAGATAATATTAATCCAAGCCATCCCTGAAAATCTTAGATCCAAACAACACCCCAACCCTTTTCTTGGCCTCTTATATCTCCTACTCTTCAATTAAAAAAAAAAAAGATTTAAAAAAAATTAAACACATAATTGCATTGAATTGAATTAACATGAGGGGAAAACAATTTTTTCATGCTTCTCAAATCCTTATTGACATTTTTTTTAACCATCCCTGCAACTCTGTCCCAAGTTGATATGATCTCATAGTAGGGTAAACCAAATAGATAAATAAATAAATAAACAAACAAACAAACAAACAAATAAGCAAATAAATAAATAAATAAATAAAGCTCTTTATACCTGATTCCTAAATAAGACTGTCACTTAAAATATATATATTTTTAAATATTTGGGGTAGGAGGAGAATGTAGACTAAATCTTAAGTCTTTAACTGAGTTTCAATGGATAAATGATGGACAGAAACAGCTACACCCAAAGAAGGAACACTGGGAAACGAATGTGAACTATTTGCATTTTTTATTTTCTTCCCGAGTTATTTTTACCTTCTGAATCCAATTCTCCCTGTGCAACAGGAGAACTGTTCGGTTCTGCAAATATGTATTGTATCTAGGATATACTGCAACATATTTAACATATATAGGACTGCTTGCCATCTTGGGAGGGGGGGTAAAATTACCCTGGCACAGATTCTGTCAATACAAAGTTATTATTAAATAAAATAAAATTTAAAAAAAAAAAAAAAGAATGAATGGTCTTGGTCTTCCTACCCTCAAACCTCTTCTGTGTTTTCCCCTCTACACACACACACACAAACACACACACACACACACACACAAAATCATTAATAATTTTTCTCTATAAAATTTTTTTTAAAAAAGTTTTCTGGGGGTCTGCAACTGTCACTATCAACATAACCAAGGTATCTCAGTCTCTTGGTTGTTTCCTTGTCAAAAATGCAAGCTTTACTAGGAGACAGAGATTGCCTTTTCTTCTCCCATTTAACCCTCTCCAATCCAATCCCCAAGTTAGTTTTTCACATATTGCTAATTTACAATGAAAAGATGACTCTTCCATAACCCCAAATACATAATAGCTCCAAAATACATACCTCAAAATAAAAATACAAGAAGTCTTTCTCTAGAATTAGAACAACTTGGTGATACAGTAGATAGAATACCAGACTAAAGTCAGGAAGACTCAACTTGCTGAGTTTAAAGCCAGATTCAGGCATTCACTAGCTGTGTGAACTTGGGCAAGTCACTTAACCCTATTTACTTCAGTTTCTCATATGTAAAATGAGATGAAAACAAACCACTCAAGTATTTTTGCCAAGAAAACCCAAAATGGTGTCATGAAGAGTCAGACAAGACTGAAATGACTGAACATCAACAAATTCTCTAAAATGATCAAATCAGATTAAGTATCCCCTTCTATTCCCACCTTCCACTCTATGAGCTTGCTACATAAATACCATGTATTCAGTTATAGCATTCACAATTCTCAGTTCAATTCAAATGCTATACATTAGCCCAGGCTGCCATGGCCATCATGGCATAAAGGATGGAAATAAAAAAAAAAAATTCCAATGGATCTCGCTGCCCTTGCTCACCCCTCTGGCTTCTCTGTCACTATTCCATTGTCACTTCAGCCCAAGCTTTTAGGACATCAGGACAGCTTGTTCTTTACAGGGGCTCAATTTCTGAGACAATCTTAGCAGATTTGTTCTCACTGCCTTCACACAACTTTTCATCTCGATTTCTGAGGGATACAAAGGTCAAGCTGGAAGTGTAGCAAGGCCTCTGTCCATGGTCCCACTAGGTACATGGTCCCTCTCATTGCTGGTCCTCCTTTTCTTTTTAGTGAGTGCTCTTGGTTCTCGAACTGTCTGGCTACATTTTTTCCCCCACCTTAATCCTTGGAGGGGTAGGGGTATGGTGGGAGCCATATATTTGCTGACTTTTCATTTCTTTTTCTTCATATTCTTCTACTCAGCCAGTGGTAGCTAATACTTAATGAAAAATTGGGCTGGATTCTCAGGATGTATTGGCCCCGTAAAGATGATACTATTAGCTGAGGATATCTAATGAAAAAAAGTCTAGGGACTTCCATAGTTGTTTAAAATTAAGCAGGCTTGTGAATGCAGGTATTGAAGGGACTTACATCTGGAGCTATAAGAGGATGAGACAGAGTTGAAGAGATGAATACATTGAAGACATTTTCATGGCCTGGTGGTGAGGGGAGGGTAGAGGAGAGAAGGAGGAATAAGAGTTTGGAACTCAAATTTTGTTATGTTAAAATTATTTTTACATATAGTTGGGAAAATATAAAATATATTTCAGCTGCTGCAACAGTTCTTTCTACTATGCTTTAGGGAGTTGCCAAAAATACATAGAAGTTTAAAGACTTTCCTGAGGTCGTGCAACTCATAAGTTTTTAAACACGATTTGAACCTATATCTTTCTGATTCCAAATCCCAAATTCTATGTACTATTCCATAAAATGGGGATAATAATCTCCCTACCTCCCAGAGTTGTTTTGAGGATCAAATGAGATATTTGTATATACTTTGCAAAACTTAAAGTACTTTATAAATGGCAACTATCATTATTATTATTAATATTGTTATATTACATTAAGATGCCCCAATCTAAAAGATACAAGAATCTAGTTGTTTTTAGAAACTGCAAATTGTCACTGAAAGACAAGTAATGCTTTTGCTACTCAATGAGACTGGCTCCCTCAGTTGACTCAAACACTGTTTCTTTTGCCAGCTTTTGTGTGGTGAAGCTGAAAATGTTGTGAAATGACTGAGAGTTGAAAAAAGAAAACAACATTTTAATGAGAGAAACTTCTCCAAACATATGGTCGTAAAAATGAATCTGTGCTTCCACTGTCTGAGGGTAGTGGTGGGGCGATGATAGTAGGGATTGCTCCAATACATACAATGAGTAACAGAAATGAGATTGGAGCCTTTATCTTTTCACTGTTGGTTCAAGGCTTTTGACATGACACCAATATAGTAGCCCACAAGGAATATAAACTATGGAACAATTCTCACTGCTCTTTTCAACCTGGAGCCATAGCCTAACTGACCAAAAATCTCATCGCACTAGTCTGCCTGAGTGCCTCCAATTTCCACTCTTTTATCAAAGTAAAAACATATTACTTTGTCTAGCAAGTAGAATATCTAGGTTCACACATGTTTATGGACACTTATCCCATAAGAGAGAGCAAGACCAAGAGGGAACTGAGATGAGAGAAAACAAAGTTTTTATAAGGTAGGAGGAAGGAGGGAATTTAGAAAATGGGGTCCCAGTAGAATTTTCATTTCTTGAGGGCAGGGGTTATCGCCTTGTTTGCTACTTTTTCTTTTTTTTTCTTTTATATTCTTGTATCTCTATTACTTCGTATTCTGTTAGAGTTTTTGTTTGTTTGTTTGTGACCAAAACTGTTGTTTTCATCAATAATGGAATCTTCCAGCAAGGAAATTCTTCCATCAATGAAGCTTGGTACCTAATCAAGCATGGTGATTTGCACATAATAACAGAAGCTTAATAAGGGATTCTTGACTGACTAATATTTCTATCATTTCTGGTGTTAGAAAGTTCCCTGTGAGCTGCAAAAGTTAAGTAATTTAAGTAGAATCATGTAGTGTGTCTAGAGCTTTGGTAGTATTTGAAACCAATATTTTTAATCCCAAAGCTACTACTCTATCCATGTTATGTAATCTTGCCATAGAAAGTCATTAATAATTGGTTGATTGAATTTGATCAAGGAAAATTCTCTATGGTGATTTAGAGGGCAAAATGAAAACCCTTGTTATATAGTGTGGTAGTAGTAGAAAGCTGAAGGTGGTATAAGTGACACATCTTTAGTAAAGGGGCACTTTGGATTAACTTTGCCTGTTCTGCAATGGTGTGTAGGCATATGAAGCACTATTAGTCATATTAGGAGAGGTACAACAAAAAGGTCTCTTCATTGATAATTTAAAATGTGATTGTTTTTTATAAAGACTATTTTATTAATATGGGAGAAATGAATATATCTCTATCTTAAGCATTTTAATATTGTTCAAGAATTTGTTGATGTACAAGAAATAAAACATTTTGGTTTTGTTCTCTAGTTTATCCTTCTGTGTGAAATTATTTAAAAACTTGCCTCTTTCCTTTTTTTTTCTTCATTTAAATCATCTTTCAGAAAGAAATTCTTGGCTTAACAACTTTCAAAAGTCAAGATATGTAGATTAAAATAAACATCTTTGAAATTCTCGCCAAAGGGTAAATATAAGTTCACAAGCATTACTTTGTACCAGATGGTTAAAATTATTGAGCACTTTCTTAGCATTTGATGTTTGCAAAGAATTTTATTATCAGTTATTATTTTAAATGTATACACTCTTCTTGGGGGGGTGAGTATACCATTGTGCTATATTGTATGTATAATTTGGATAATAGCCATGATTCCATAGATCTTAATATTAAACACAGACTTGGTTCATTTTATGAGTGGGTGGTTTCAAGTTTTAGGAAGTTAAGTCATTTAATTTGCCAGAAAACTAATAGCTGTATTAAAATTAAATTCCTCAAATGATTGGTGTTGGTTAGTGTATAATGGGGACACAGAGATGACCCAATTAATGGGCCTTTGGATTTGCCTGAAATATTATTTTAAAACAATACTTTCCAAAGGACATGGATATAAATATTATCCAAAATTTATATCATTATTATTATTATTTCATTTAAAAATTTTTTACTTTCAAAGCCTTTAAATTCATATTGTTGGCACAGAAGGAAAGAACCTTGAATTTTGAGACTGGGTCTCAGGCTAGAAGACCTGGGTTCAAATCTCAATTGTTTCATTTACTACTTTTGTAATCATTTCAGTGTTCAAGACTTTTGTTTCTGCATTTGTACAGAATTGTACAAATTTGTCCAGAATTGTCAAACAAGATAGAATTATTCCCTTACTCACCTCTAAAATAAGGGAATTATTACACTACATGGACTCTTAAGATCCTCAGTAGTGCTAAATCTATAAACTTATGGATCCTTATTTCATTGCTGGGGAAATGTTGCTAAGAGATTGAAAGATCATAATCATATGGGTAAATGTCATAGCTGGAATGCAATTTAGATTCCAGATCTTCAAATTCAACTCCCTTTTCAATCCACCATGATAATCCTTATGTTGTTGTTGCTATTTGTGACTCCATTTGGAGTTTTCTCGGTAAATGAAGAATTGAGGCAAACAGGAAAGTGATTTGCCTAGGGTCACACAGTTAGAGGATGTCTGAGGTCTGATTTGAAATTAGGAAGATGTGTTCCTGATTCCAGGCCAGCTTCCTATTTACTACACCACTTAGTTTCCCAATGCATCTTCAGTTAGGTTAAAATTTGTGATTTATAGATAAACAATAGAAGCAAACAAACAACAACAACAACAACAAAAAAAAAAAAAAAACCCTACAGAACTATATAGTCTTTCTATAAGCACTTTTTCTAGTTGTCTTCATTTTTCTGATAATGAATAAAAGCATGGAGTCCTTACTTCAACAGAGTTATAGATTAGTATTGAGAACTCTATGTTGAAACTTCTTCCACCAATGCAGAATAGCATCAGTTCTGTAACTTTTAGCTTTAGAGTTCCCTGAGCCTTTGAGATTTTAAGTAATTGATCAACAGTCACATAGCCAGAATATGTCAGTAGCTTGAACCCAGGTATATATTCTCTAAGTACCCCTCCATACTTCCTCTTAAAATAACTTTTTTAATGACATATATGTTGTAAAAAGGTAATATACCGCAATGAATACTGCTCTCAGAATTAGAAAGCTCAGCATTTAAGTCCTTCCTCTGACACATACTGGCTGTGTAACTATTAGTCACTTACATTTCGGTATCTTGGATAGTTACCTTCCTTGCTACTTATATATAGTCTTAGACAATCTACATCAGAGGAAGGAGTTTTCTAAGTGAGAACTATTTGTTAAAATGAAAAAAATAAACAAACAAAAACAAAACAAAACAAAACCAGGTCTGGTCCCTTCCCATTCAGAGGGCTTGGCTTTCTCCATTAATTATCTACAAAAACACCCTAAAAATTATTCAGTATATACAGCATGCCCTCTTCTCCCATATGTTAATTTTGCCTATAGGTTGTCTGACTCAGGTTTTTTAAACATTTGTTAAAACAATGAGGAAAGATGATTTCAGTTTCAAACAGAAAGTTTGCCAATACACTATTTGCATTGTGCACAGATATATGTATATACATATATAATGTGTGTACACACATATATGAAGATACATATATATGATATATATGTATCTTTGTGTATATATGTGTGTTTATAAATTATGTTTGAATATACTGAGAAGATACCTATTTCCTTTATTTGCAGATGTCAGAGAATATGAATATGGAGGATGGCATATAGTATCAGATTTGGGGGATATATTAGTTATTTTCCTGAATTTTTTCCCCCTTCATTGTAATGAAGTTTATTGATGTTGATGAAGGGCTTATATTGAAAGATGTAGGTGATATCAAAGCATAAAATGTCGATATAACTTTATTTTAAAAAAAAAACTTCCAAGAACAAAGAGAATTAAGGCCACTGTAGCCCAGGAGACTAGCAATGAAAAACTTACTCCTGTTAATAAAGAAGGATTTGTGTCTTTTAGTCAGATAGGAGGCAACTACTCTGATATTTTAAAGTGCTTTTGTTCTGTAGATCTTTTTGTTTTCTTTGTGATATGACTGATCAACATATTAATCCTTTCTTCAATAAAGATCCCAATAACAACAGGAAGGCAGGAAAGATTAAAATATTACAACCATTGCCTAAAAATCACAGTTGGCAATTTCAACAATCTGTATTATCCTTACAAATAGCAAAGATAATTGTGTTCCAAGTTCAGAATGATCCTTTTAAAAATAAAGAGCACCTCACACAAACTTTTAGGGACTGTGAGTGAAGGAATAGTGGCAAAGATGGTCAAATAGTTTAAATTTAAAAACAATTCTACATATGTACTGTTGATATTCTAGTATAGCAGTTCTTAACTGGGGGCTGAAATAAACCAAAGGGAAGGGGAGCATGGAATTAATAATTGGAATTGTAAGCTTTACTTAGCTGACCACCAAAACTGTGATTTTGTATTATAAATGAGTAAAATAAGGATTTTGTATTATAATATTATAAACAAACATACTTTCTATAGACTGAATAAATGTCTCACTCATACAAAAGCTGCTACTATTCATCGAATTGGTGGTGCTGTTGTTTAATAAAATTCCTATTCATTTTATTTTTGGAATTCATATTAATATTTTTCTATTTTTAAATTATATAAAACTTCCTCATGTTTCTTTCTTTCTTCCAAATACATCCTGGTAATAGAACATTTTTAAGAGACAAAGCAAAAGTAAAAGAAGAGAAAAAATCATCCATATATATATGCATATATATATGTATGTATGTAAAATATGACAATATTTGAGAGCAAGGGGGCAAGGAGGTAGTGAGAAGATTCCTTCTTATGTCATTTCTTTGGTTCTATGCTTGTGCTTTGTAATTGTCCAACTTTGATCTTTAATTATTTTCAGTTATTCTTATTTTGGGGCACATAAGTGGCACAGTAGATAGTGGAGCCAGGAAGACCTGAGTTCAAATTTGTCTTTAATATACTTACTGTCTGTGTGACAAGACCCTTAATCCTGTTACCCTCGATTTCCCCATCTATCAAATGACTTGGAAAAGGAAATAAATACATATGTTTTTAGCTGTGGAAAGTATACAATCTGCTTCTCTTTTAATTTTAATGTTGTCTCTAATATTATAGTCCAAATTAATCCATTTTGGATTTGTTATGGGATATGATATAAAGTACTTTTAAAATCCTAATTTCTGCTGGATTAGTTTCCAATTTTTCCAGCAGTTTTGTTTAAATGAAATAGGAAATTTTTTTCATAGTAATTTTATTTGATTTCTAATTTAGCAAAGATTTGATTATTAAAATCTAGTGTGAGGAGAAATAATTGCAAATGACCTTCCTCATCACTACTTTGAAAAGCTAAAGACCAAATTCCACTAAGAGATAGATAAGTACAGGAATTCTAAGATGGCTATGCTCTCATAATATGTCTTGCTTTTGTCCTATTCCTTATTACTGACGTCTTCTGTGGACAAAAACTCAGCTAACCCTTTTAGTTTCTACCAACAGGGGAAACAAGTCAAACTAGGTAAAGCAATAAGAAACTCTAATGGAGAGACAGGAAGCAGTCAGACCACCATCTTAAATAACTTCTCCCCTTAAACTCACATGGAGATATCCCATAACACTAAATGCTAGAATTTTTGGACAATCAACATTACTAGCTCATCATCCAGAATTCAACACAAGAAAAGGATAAGATTTAATCTGTGACAATGACATTAAGGAAGAAACATTAGCATCTGCTTAGTTCTCAATTTGTGCCTGGAATCTTCTGTTTGTGTTTATCACCCATTAAAATATGAGCTCCTTGAGAGCAGAGACTATATAATTTTTGTTTTTGTATCCACGGTGTTAGCACAGTGCTTTGCATATAGTAATTTCTTAGTAAATGATTCATTCACTTATTCCATTTCCCCCAATTTTTCCTGTTCTAGTTGACAAGCAGAATGCTTATGTGATAATCCAGATATAGTTAAAGACTATGGAGATGATTTTGTGTACATTGCATAGACTTTCTATAAAAGATTTATGAGATAACAGACAAAAATTTCATGAGAACAGGCAAGAGGAGGTTGTGATATATATTAAAGGAACAATTAGCTACATTGTTGAAATCATAGCCCATTGAATTGTTAAAATATGTTATTTTTTAATTATTTGTTTTAACATGCTTTTTCTTGTTAAATTTTCATTTCCAAATTCTATCTATCCCTTCCACTCCTCCATCACCTACTAAGAAGGCAATCCAAATGCTATCAATTATATATGTGAAATCATGCAAAACATATTTCCATATTAGCCATGCCACAAAAAGGAAAACACAATAAAGAAAGCAAGAAAATTATGTTTCAATTTGTTCTCAGAGTATATCCATTCTCTCTCTGGAGGTGGATAGCATTTTTCATCATAAGTCCTTTAGAATTACTTTGGTTCATTGCCTTGATCAGAGTAGCCAAATCTTTCACAATTGATTATCTTTACAACACAGCATTTACTGTTCATAATGATCTCCCAGTATTCCTCCCTTTACTTTGCATCAGTCATATAGGTCTTTTTGTGCTGCTGTTCCTTTTTTTAATTTTGTTTTTTCTGAAACCATTTCCTTTATCATATCTTATCCATATCATTCGATCACAATCATATGCCATAACTTGTTCAGTTGTTCCCCAATTGGTGAGCCTCCCCCTGACTTTCCAATTATTTGTTATTGGTTGGATAGAAAATGCCAGCTGCATCTAGAAAAATAACTATGGAGATTGAATGTAAATCAACACCTGCTATTTTCACTTCTTTTTTCTGCTTTTTTTCTCTCCTATGGTTTTTCCCTTTTGTTCTGATCTTTTTCTCCCAAAATGATTCACAAAGCAATTTATATTAAAAATCAATTAATTAGTTAAAAGAAAAACACACATGAAATTTTTTTTTAATTTGCAAATGTTATTGGCATTCTTGCAATTTTTCTTGGAGAGCTCTAGTCACATAGCAATAACCATTTTTTGGGTGATCAGTTCCTCCTTGGATAGCATTGATTAATTAAATCAATATTTAATTAGTTCATTAATTCCATAATTTTCAGTCATACTCATTAATTCTAATAACTCCCTATCAACTTCTAGTATTCAAAGTCTTTCTTAATCTAATCCAACACTTCCTCTCTATTTTTCTTATACCTTACTCCCTACCAGGTACTCTTTGGTCTTCTCCTCCTTGCTCAGGTCCAGATGATGGGCATTTCTCTATGCCTGAAATGCTTTCCATTTCCAAAATTTCAACTGTTTATCTGTTTCAGGTTCCAATAAAAATCCTCTTTTCTACAAGAAATCTTTCTCAAATCTATTAATTCTAGTATCTTTGCTCTGTTTGTATATATTTGTTATCTCCCCCATTTGATTATGAACTATTTGATATGAGGGATATTTTTAATATTTGCTGTTTCTCCCTTTTATCCCTGGCATTTTGCACAATACCTAATTATTATAGGAGACTCCTACTAGTGCCTGTTGGGCGTCTAATTCTGACCAGCAGAATAGATCTCTTCATGTGAGAGGATGATAATGACACAAGAGGACAGGCAGTTGCATTCTCTGGCCTCTTTCTTCTTCCCTCTTGCCTCTGATTTATTTCATTCCCAATTCACAAGCAACATCTTCATCAGTAAACACTGATTTGCAATTCCTTCGAGTGTGTTATGATTCACACCTATGGGGGCTTTTGGAGAATCCACCAGCCACTTAATGGTACAGTCCCCTTTAACCCTATACAGGCTTTCTGGGATTCTCATAGTAGGTACTTAATAAATGCTTATTTTTTTTCCTAATTCAGAACGCTATCTACTAAACAACTTGGCTGACCTAATTAAAATTTCCCAATCTTTTCCAGATAAATGCCTATACATCTATACCTCTTCCATGTAGTATTTATCTAACTGACTTTTTAAAACAAGTATAAAGCTTTTATTAAATACAAGACTATTCAATTCAATTATATTAAATTTGTCCCATTGTTCTGGTTTATATATCTTTAATTTGGATTCTGAATTTATTGCTCAATTAACTCTTCCAGTTTGGAGGTCATCTAAAATTTATATTTCTTCAATGATTGATAAAATTAAAAATAAGTTTTTAAAAATTGCAGGCCTAAGGACAGATCACTGCCATACTCCATTAGAGATTCTTTTTAAGTTGACCCATTAATGACTTTTTTTTAAGGTTTAAATATGTAACAGTTTTGACACTTACTAAACCTGATAATTGCCTAGTACATATCCCTGCATTTTGTCCACATGATAGATTTTCTGAAATGCTTTGTAGGAATTTAGATAAACTATAGTTTTAGCATTTTGTTGATCTGTCAGTCAAGTATCCCTGTCTAAAGAGTAAAAAAATTAATCTGGCTTAAACTCATCTTAAAGAAGTCTTGTTGATTTTTTGTTATAACCTCCTTTTTTACAAGGTCACTAATTATCCTTTCAATGATCAATTCCTACTTTGTGCTAAGCACCATGCTCTGTACTAGGGATAAAACTAAACTAGAAATTCTTGCAATTATGGAGTTATATAATAGTATGTTTGCATAAAGGTACATACAACATGTATGTAGTATAAAATCAAGGACATTTGAGGCAAAAAGTTACTCCATCTAGGAGAAGCAAAACTTTAGCAGGGCTTTGAAGAAAGTTAAGGATTCTAAGACCTTTTTATGCGATGAGAACATTTAAGTAGGAAAGGCATTCCTGCCTGGGAGACAGCCTATAGAAAGTCTTGCAACCAGGAGATGAAATGCTCTGTGTGGAAAACAGCAAAAAGGGAAGTTTGACTGAATCATAGAGTTCCTGGAGGATTACATATAAGCCTGGAAAGGTATTTTGTAGGGAGGTTGTAAAGGGTTTTAAAATCCAAATGGAAAATTCAGTTTTATCTTAGATGAAATAGGAAGCTTCTGAATTATTGAGCTACATTTGTGTATGTGCATGTGTGCATGTGTGCATGTGTGTGTGTGTGTGTGTGTGTGTGGTATATAATTTAATTTTCCCTTGAAGTCAATCTTGTACTTGTCATTGTGGCCCCATTTAGCCTTGCTCTAGGTATCAGGATAGGGGATGGACAGTATGAATAAAAAACCACAGATATAGAGTATAAAATAGAATCAAGTGGGAGGCAAGACAAAAGTCATACTCGTGTACCCTGGAGTATCAGCTTCACAAACATGTATTTACCAGGAACTCAGATAGCTTGATTGCTTGGCATCCAAGCTCATAATAAACAAAAAGAAGGACCTTTAATATTCCACCAGAGAGCATGTGACCTCCATTACTGTTGAATCTCTAGATCCCATAAGTATTTTATCTTCTAAACAACCCCACATAATTTCAGTGAACACAACTGGGTGAGATGTAATTAATATTTTAACAGCAATGACCAAAAGCTGCTATGCTAACATCCATTGTTTTCTTTTTAGCTGGGTGCTCTAGAAATGACTATATTGTGTCATATAGATGCCAGAGTTACTATAATGGTATTATATGGACTTAAATCTTAGCTCGTTTCCTTATGCTCTGGCCATTATCATATCATAATGCATCCCTTTAACTCTCTATTTCACACAATGTTCTGGTTTTTGTCCTGAGGTCCAGTGGACCTGATTGGTGTTCACTATGTGTAGAAAACCCTGGTTATCTTCATGTTATGCTGCACAGGTAGCATAATGCAATCACTTTTTATCACTTCTTGCTCAAGGATGAGAGATCTAATCAATACTACTCTTCTTAAAAGTACAATTATCTTATTACTCCCCTTACCATTCCTGTAATTTCTTAAACAAAACCCTTGTCTCTATCTACTATTCTCCCATATATCTTGTTTTCTTGTTTTTGAATGTAAGATCCTTGAGGACAGGGATTATTTTTATATTTGCATTCTAAGCAATCTTTGTCACAGAGTAAGTACTTTAAAAACATTCATTTATTTGTTTCACTTACTAGTTAGATGACCAAGTTCACTTCTTTATATCCCAGGATCTTAGCTTTTCTTTCTTGTCTGCAAAATGGGACTCCTGAATGGTTGCAGGAAAATGCTTTGTAAAACATTTAAGTGTAAGCTATTAATAGTCTGAGGCAGAAGCTTTTTTAAGCTATTAGCGGCAGATGAAAAACAGACATCTGTGATTGATAGTTTCACATTAAGAAACATTTCAAAGAAATGTACATATTTGTATCTTGCCAGAGGTATCTGTGACCTTGGTGCTGGTTTTAAAGGAGGGGGAATCCCTATCTTTTTTTTTTTTTTATTCTTGTGTTCCATGATTTTCTCAGGAAACATTACAAAGTGATCTAAAACATCACATCTCCAGAATGAGTCAGGTAAAATTAGACAGTGGAACAGTGACACATGATATTTTCAACTTTCATGCAATTTGTCCAGTGGTTTTTTTATATGTTATTTGTGATTCACTCTGTAGGTTTCTTAATGAGGATTAGATAATAATCATCAATAGGCTGTGGTGACATTAAAGGAGGAGCCTGCTTAGGACCAAGGGTTGCTCTGGTAATTTGTGGAGGTCTAGAAAGGGAGACTCAGGAAGAGAGTCATTGGGTTCCTCCCTCCCTCCTTCATCTTCAGTGTTAGGGGTAGGAGTAGGAAGAAGAGGAAGAGCCAATCTAGTGTATATTGAGAAATATTCCAAGTATACATGTCATGATAAACAACACTTTAAACTTACTGAGGTATTTGACTTAAGGAATAGAAGTCTAACATTTTTATTTATCATTCTTAGAAGAATTGAGGGTCATTTAATATGTTCAAACTATTTTAAGAGGCATTGCAAATAAAAGGGCATGTAAACCAACATTCCCCGACCTTCAAGATCAGGATTTGTAGTCTAGTTAGACAATAGGATAAAATACAGAAACTTGACCAAGACTTTTTTCGTTTCAAAGGAAAACAATTGTGGATGGGCTGGCAATGCTGAAAGCAATCTGCAGGTCATGGTGACAATCTAGACAAAGAGAGTTACAAATACATTCTCTCTACATCTTACTTTCCCTCTTACTATTGATCCCCGAGTTGACTAATTTTTCCTAATTCCTTCTCCTTCTTCCAATAAAATAGGGAAAAGTAACCATTCCTTTTGTTTTCTAGAATATGAGTTATGTGATTATTGATAGATATTGCAAAGGATATTTAAACTAGAGCTATTTTTAGGACATTGATGAGAAAAATATTTCAAAAGCCATCTATCTATTCCTAACTCTGAACTTTTGAAGCTTCCTTTTTCATATATGCAGATAATGGACACAGTATGCAGGGGTAAAAGTGTTTTTCAGATTCCAGTGGGGAGGAAACCCACATAATGATATCTAGGGTGAGAACTTCCCAGACATCTTACTCTAGCATGAGCTCTAAAACAATACCTTATAATAGGCCACCTATACTAAGAGGCCACAGAAGAGATATACAGAATATATACTGCAGACATTGAAGAGGAAGTTATTATAGTCCAAATACTCTGAAACAAAAGTGTGCCCATGCCAACAAATACACCTACTTATCATGCAAAATGTATTTATACAGTAGAGGAAGGCACATGGAGGTTTACACTTAGGAATGGATAGGTGGTTATTAAAATTTTTTTTCCTTGGCAGTACCCTATAAATAGCTCTACTTTAAATACTCAACCAAGATTTATAATGTCCAACAGTCCCTTTGCTGCCATTCTTTCACAAACAGCTATTGCTAATTTTCTTTGTGACATTCCCAAGGAGGAAAAAAAGTTACAAATTAGCCAACCAGGAAATCTATGAAATAAACAATTTAAATATAAGAAGAGAAAGGAAGGAAGGTTTATGGAAACCATATATATTGTTTTTGCCAACCCCTGTTCTAAATGATCTGTTCATTATAATATTCTTTCTTTGTTTACTAACCTTTCCAGTTTTGCTCCTTACAAAAACGAATGAATTCTCTCCTTTCAAAAGTGGATACCTGGCCTCTATTCCTTTCAATAACATCCTGGTCTTCTTCCTTTTTCTGCTAAATATTTCTTGAATTACAAAATTTCAGATAGATGGGACCTTAGTGGTCATCTAATGCAACTTTTAATTGAACAAGAATCCTTTTCTATGAAATACTAGACAAATGGTTACCCAACCTCTACTGAAAGGTCTCCAATGATGTAAAGCTCACTAGCTCCTAGAGTTATTCATTCAATTTTGCGAAAGCTCCAATTTTTAGGAAATTTTCATTAAAATCCAAAATATTTTTTTTTACTTTCACTTCTTTCCCTTAGGATCAAGTTTAATAAACCACGTCCTTTTTTCATATCACAGCTTAAAGACAAATATTTAAAGATGGCTTGTATTTTTTGTTTTATCTTTTTAAGATGTTTTATTTTTGTCCTTTGATTACATAACACAGCAATTTCTTATGTTTTTAAATTAAATATTATTTTTATTTCAATTAGCAAGTGTTTATTTTGTTTTTCTTCTCTTTCTTCCATATCTTCTGTCTTCCACTCTTCCCCCCACAAAAAAAAATCAAACTTTTTATAACAAATAAGCATGGCAATAATCTCATATCAACTATAAATATGTCTCTTGTGCTTATTTTATCTGTCATCTCTCTGTTAGAATAGGAGTAGGATTCTTTAACTTCAACCCTCTAGAATCATGATGGATCAGAATTCTTAAGAGTTTTAAAGTTGTTGTTTTGTCTTTTTTAGTGTTCTTAGCATATAAATTGTTGTGGTGGCTTTGGTAGTCTAGACTTAGAATTGTCCCCCTGAAATCCATTGGTAACTGTATTTGATTTTGAATTACAAGGTACAGAGATAAAGCTTCGTAGTAAGTTAATATGACTACAAAGTTACAGATATGATAGAAATCAATTTAGTGGACATGCTAATATAAGACGTGTACAAAGAATACATGTGCATTACTATTCTATTCCATGAATTAATTTTGGCTCATTTGGAGAAATAAAGAAGCATATATTTGTAATTAAAACTTTAAGTCAACAATTCACTTAGACCCCTGACTATTTCTTCATGGCTCAAAGATTTTAGGAGGTTCTGATGTCTTTTATTGAAGGGGACTGCATGTGTTAAATTGAAAGAATTGAACGCCAAACCCCTTGAATACTTGAATTTTGAATGGGGGAAAAAAACTGAAATAAAGCTTTTGGTAGAATTCCTTGGAACTTAAGACCTCTACCCATGGATTTTCATTATTCTAACTATCTTTATGTATCCAGCTTTCTGTAGGTTAAGAGACTGATCTAACCAGTATGCATCAATGATCTAATATCGAAAGTCAATCAATTTTTTTTATCAGTTTTTATCTTTATCTCACTTTAGTACTGGATTCCATTGATTAGTCCCATTCCTTAAATCTATTTAGACTGTCACATATCAAGTCAACATGTGAAAGAGATGCCCTTCCTCCTGCTCCCAACTCCACCACCATCCCAGATAGATACTAACTAGTCTGTTGCACTGGAATAAAATCCAGAATCCCTATTCTAATAGGATCCTCAAGCCTACTTCTCTTTTCCAAAAGTAGCAAACAGTGCCTGAGTCCTCTACCCCGACTAGGGAACATAGCCTCATAAATTTGTTCTTGTGAGGTGGAGGATGTCTAAGATTTATCATCTTCTTTGCCATTGCATCCTAAGGTACTCTGGACCTTTCCATTTGCAATGGGTCTGGAATCACTGGACATTGCTGCTTGACATGCCAATGAATTCTAAAGAAACTTAGATCTTAACAAATAAGCCATAGATATACCATTAAGAGCTTTACATCCACCATGCTGTTGAAATCTCATAAATATATTATCTCTTCCAATTAAGGGGAGGACTCCTATAGAGTAGATCCTGCCAGACTTTTTTGCTTATATTTCTAGTTCTTCATACATACAGCACATAGTAAGTATTTAATAAATTACTTTTTATACATTTATTTATTCTCCTTTTTCTGATGGACTATTCTTCTTTCTCTCTGATTATTTCTTCTTTATCACTTTCATTGGCTCCTGTTTTTTCTTTCATATAATTAAAACTGGGAATTTGCCAAAACTTCCTTCTCAGCTATATTTCCTTATTTCTAGATAACCATTCCCTTGATGATCTCAACTATTTCCATTTTTTAAAGTATTCCTTCTATCCAAATGATTCCCAAATTTTTTTCTCTCTAGTTCTGACCTTTCTCTAAAACTCTAAACCTCCAGTTGTAACTATTTACTTCATTAGTGCCACTAATTCTATAGATTCAAAACCCAAACCTACATTCTTTATTTCTAAATCTGGTATTCTCCTAGTCTCCCCCATTTCTTTTATAGGTGTCATCATCTTCCTAATATAAAGTACAGTGATATTTTTTTCTTTTTATCATTAACTGCTTCTTATTAAAAAAGTTCTTTTTCTACTCATATTTGATATCAAGATATTCATCCAAAGCAATGGCAATATTCTACATTATTTGAAAATTAATATAACTCCCTTCCTTTACACAAACACTCTTTTTTCTGTAATTAACCACACTTTATGAGAGAGATTTTAAAGCTGCAATATATCTTATATTAGTATGTGAGAATTCTGATCCTGTGATCTTTTTAGTCACCCTGGCTTAAAAGTTGAAATCTTCTTTAACTGCCCTTCTTTCCTCCCCCTGCCAATGAAATTAGTAGCCATTTCTTTGGGTTTTTTTCTTTATTAATATTACATATCTTTCCCATTGTTTTAACTTTTCTGCCTGGAGCAGAAGAGAGAAGGTTGTTACTAATCATGGGAACAAAAAGTGGTTGCTCTGGGGAAGGTGGCATTTGAGTTACAGCATGAATAGAAATTCTTTAGAGGAAGGATGAAGACGGAGAAGATTCTAGACACAGGTAAGATCAAGAACACAGACAAAGAAACATAAGGACACAGTGTATCATTTGGGAGAACAGATCATTGCTCAATGAATTCAAGAGATTTTAGACAGATGGAACAGATAGATTCTGGTAATTGATCAGATATGAAATGTGAATAGAGTAAGGAAAAAGCTGAATTCAAATCCTGCCTCAGACTCTATTTTAGTTTCTTCATCTATAAATTGAGTGGTTTGTAATGTAATGTTCTTTCAGATTTTAATCTATGATTTTAGAGTCTGATGATTGACAGCTCAGGATACTATAAATGATAGTACTATAGATAGAAAGAGATGAGTTGAAAAAAAGAGGCAGGTTTAAGGAAAGAGATAATGGCCTTCAGTTTAGACATGTTGAGATTGAAATGATGTTAAGATTTTTTTTAAGCTGACAAGAGACGTGGTCCAGGAGTTTAAAAAAAGTTTGGGACTGGAGATTAGATTTGGAATCATCTATATAAGATGAGAGTTGAAACTGCAGAAGTGAATGCCATTGTCAAATAATGCTTATAAATAACAAAAGGAAGAAGGCCATGGACAAGACCTTTGAGCAAACACTATTAAAGATATGGGAAGACTATAGAACTATCCCATCCGGAGCCAGCATAGAGGTAAGAAGGAAATGTTAGTGAAGTAGAAGAACAAGGACTCCAACTTTCTTAGTCTAAATAGTTTTTACAATCTTATTTCACATTACTCTTCTTAACATCCTCCCCCGCTTTTTGCTTCTGTCACCTTTCTTCCCAATGTTACCAAGTTAAAGTTACCATGTTAAAGTTAAATCATATTTTCTTTCTTTTTCTTTCTCTTTCTTTCTTTTTCTCTCTCTTTCTCTCTCCCTGCCTCCCTCCTTCCCTTCCTCCCTCCCTCCCTCCTTTTCTCCTTCCCTTCCTTCCTTCCTTCCTTCCTTCTTCCTTCCTTCCTTCCTTCCTTCCTTCCTTCCTTCCTTGTTTTCTCTCTTTCTCTCTTTTTCTTTCTTTCTTTCTTTTTTCTTTCTTTCTTTCTTTCTTTCTTTCTTTCTTTCTTTTTTTCTTTCTTTTTTTTCCTTTCTTCTTTCTTTCTCTTTCTTTCTTGATAAACTGCTGGACATGTTCACAATTTAACAAAAAAGTAGAAGCCTGTATGGTTTAACTTTAATCTGGTAGTATCAACTTTATTTTTTAAAATTAACCTGAATTTTATTGCCATGTAATAGAATTTTTATTTTTATGGTTGTAATGAACAGATGTCTGTCTTAGTCATTTATATCTGTTTTTTTTTTGTTGTTGTTGTTGGAATCATTTTATACTAGTTCTCTTCCAATTTGGCAGCACTGGCTATAAGGGAATGGAGAAAGGGGGAAGAGGAAAGAAAGTTCAGCTTGGCAAAGAAGTCTTAACTATATAGTCACCACGAGATTGAGATCCATTAGATCCATTTTTTGTGCCTTACTTCAATTCAAAGTCTCTAATCAGTTATCTCTTTCCATTCTTCTTGTCTTCTGTCTTTGTCTCTCTCTGTCCTGCTGTCTGCTATGCTCTCCTTTCACCCAAAGAGTTTTTTTTTTAAATATATCAAATAAACTAGCCTTTAGAGGGGTGTGGTGTATATGCTGCTTCCGGACCTATTACTAATTGATGTCTCCTGAAAAATGCCAATTTTTCACTAAGCCTTGAAGCCTGTCCTTGCAGGCTGACAGCTTCAGGATGAGCATTCTATGAATTTCAGGCAATGGGTGAGTTAAGATTTATGTGTTTATCTGAGCAATATGCCCTTTCACATTATGCTTTGTGTGTTAGTATATAGTTCATTTTTTTTTTGGATAATAGATAATTCCACATTTTTAACTTTTGGAAGAATATATATCTCTGTGAAATAGCTATCTGGTAGAAAAGATATTGTGATTGTCACAGGGTATGCATTAGAGCAATTATAAGTATTTGTGCACAAATGTACATATACATATACATACATATGAAGTCAGGAAATGAATCTGCCTGGTTCATATAGGTAGTAGAGGGATAGGGGATATAATCTGCCTGTGAAGAAAGCAGGAGAACTATATTAGTGTCAGTTCTTTCAGCTCCTGCTCATGTTTTAGAAGACAGGAAATGAATTGAAAATATTCTTTCTGTTTCTTGTAGGATAATTTATAGCTCCAACTATTTGTTCTCTTGCCCTGATCTTGATTACTATCCATTTCATTGTGGGTTTGAGTTTAATTTAAAAAAATAAAAATTCCTGAGTAAATAATAATCAGTTTATTAATTAGGCTAACTAATAATCAGTAAATTGTTGGTCAGTGATTTCTCTCAGCAACTGAAGACACTTAATGAAGAAACAATGCCTTAAGTATATTATTTTTTGAAAGGAAATGCCCCTAAAAGGAGAAATCAATTTTTATTGGTGGACATATAAATGAGGAAATGTGCTAAAAGTTTTTATACTTTTCTTGTTGAGAACATGAATTGATCATGAGACTTGGACACCTCTAGCAATTTGGACAAAGGGATTCATCTCTACCTGGACCACTCTGGTTGGTTTTCTCCTTCATGAGATGGGTTGCTCTAAACTCCATTGGAGGGATGTAAGGATATGAGCTTAATGCTTTAAGACTGAAATTCACCTAGATTAGATTCTGTTTAGTCTAAACAGAAATAATGTTTCTTTGTTGGGTAGAGTTCTACCTAAGATTGAAGAGCATGTTCTTAGAGGATTTGGACAATCTCATCCATCTGTCATGTCCTTCAGGGGCTGGTCCTTAGATGAAAAAAATTAAAAACCTGGATCCTAATTAATAATGGGTTATAATACAGTAGGCAATACTCTATCATCTCAGTACTATTGTAAATCAAATCCTATATTTGATACCCATTTGATTAATAGCCTAAATGTGAGCTCTCAATACCAAAAACTTGGTTCCCAAGAGAGCAATAAAAAGACTTGTATCTCTTACATTGATGTTGCAATGAATTGCAGTGATGTTTTAGGGTATAACATTCCTTTAGGGGGGTATATAAGAAGTAACACTGGTGGTTTTGCTTATGTCAGAAAAAGGTATAAGGTGACTTTTGAATAGGTAGTTCCATGAGTGCGACAGGTCCTTTAAAAGTCCGGTCACCTATTACATTATATTGGACATGAACAGAATCTTAGAGACCATTTAGCTCAATCTGCATATATTACAGATGAGAAGCTTCAACCTTAAGGAAGAGAAGAACCTACTATGAGAAAGTTGACTGTTTAATAGCATCATTAAGATTAGAACTCAGTTCTCCTACCTCTTAAATCTGTATTTTTTCCACTTCACTGTTGTTGCCTGTTTTCTTGATGTGTCCCAGTTTAGCAGAATAAAGAGTACCCATTTCATTTAGAACTAAAATTCTAAGGAGAAGTGATATCCTATCTATTAACATTGCCTTTAGACATGATACTTCATTACTCTCTGTCTCCATCATTGTAATAATTCCTAGTCAGTCTTCTTGCCTTTGCTCTCTACACTACTCAAACTATCCCTCTTACTGCTCCTTGACTAATTTTTCTTTTGTATATTCTATTTTTTGTTCCTCTGCCCAGAAAACTCATTTGATTATTTGATCAGCATCCAAACTCATTAGCTGGCTATCTGAGGTTCTCCATAATGTGGTACCACTTTGTCTTTCTAGTGTTATACAATACAATTCTCTATAATCCTTCCAAATGGCATATTCTTTCAAGTCCCCCAGACTTTCCCTATGCTTCCCTTTCTCATATAGTTTCCCTCTGTCTGAAATATACTATTTTTCCTCTCTTATTTGTTAACATTCCTAATCATCCTTTAAAACCCAACCAAATGCTGTCTAATCCAGATCTTCTCTGATTCAGGTTAGTTAGGAATGGCCATTTTGTCCAACCACCTTACCAAGAGCTCCTTTTCAACTTTCTTATTTTTTAAAAAATAATATTTTAGAGTCATTCATGAGTGTGATCTCTCCCTCTTTTTGATTGTGAGGTCCTGACAGTAAGGACCCTATGTCATCAAAGCTATGTCCTTCTCAGCATGGAGCATAGCACTTTCTACAAGTTGCTTAATAGGAATTGGTGAATTACATTGAATTTATTCACTTGATCATGGACCACTAGAACAAGAGTATCCCATGTAATGTTCAGAGGGAAAGACAGGCATTTCTTTACACAGCATGTAATAAATTTATGAAAGTCACTCTCTCAAGGGGGAGCATAAGCTGAAAACAAGAATAGTTTCAAAAAAGATTTAGCTAAATTTTGTATAATAGAAACCCAGTGGATTATTAGAAGGCAATAGAGTTTAGAAGTTAGCCTTCTAATCTTTGAGTCAACATTAGGGAAGGTACCCTTAGTCTCCCACAATGGAGCTGCATTTTTTTCCTTGTTAAAGACAGAATCTGGGGCCACTTGGCCATTAAGATGCCTCTGGAAAACTACACTTCATGTGTGAGTGTGCGTGTGTGTGTGTGTGTGTGTGTGTGTGTGTATGCACCTGAATATGTGTGTACATATACAGATACACACAGAGTATCACATAGAGGAGAGAATAATGGACTAGGAGGAGGAAAACTTGGTTTTCAGTTCCGGTTCTGACTCTAATTTTGAGACTTTGGGCTAGTCACTTAATTTCTCTGATCATCAGTTTTGTCTTCTTATAAGAAGAGGTTAATAATATTTACAATGTCTACCTCACATAGTTGTTTCGTGGAAAGTGATATATAAAATATACAGAGAACTAAGATCTACTATTAATACCGTGCTAGACATATTTGAAGTATTAAAATGATTTCTGTTAATTGATCCATCACCAGTAGCATCTTTAGATCAGCTGTGAAGTGTTTAATTTTATTTCTGAATTATTTTTATGCCAATCAGCAGTTCATATGTTCTACTGGTTGTCTGGGAAACTGATGGTTCAGGATTTTAATATCCATTTTTCTTCCTTTTATCAATTTATGAATGGCGTCCTTTATGCTATGGCTTTTGAAGAACTGGACGAAGCTGTGTCATCCTCAGGGACATATCAAAAGGTGGATTGGAACCTCTGGGAAGATTTAAAGTTGACTGTTATTTGGTGGTGGCCTGAGGAAATAATATCAACCCTGATGTTGTCCTGAAACTCATGTCCAAAGTTCAAAACTATCGGAACTGCTAAGGTATGTACCCTTGCCTTTGTTTTCATTGGGATTTTTTTTTGAATATTTTAATCTTTCTGCCTGAAATCTATACTCATTCGGTAGATTGTAAACTCATTGTGCCCCTTGGAGCCAGAAATACTCCTTTAGTTGTCTCTGGTCTCTCAATTGTTGTTGTTATTGGTGGTGGTGTTCTTCTTTTTGATGCTGTTTTAAAAATTGAGACTGTACGTGCTGAAAGAAGGAAGGAAGGAAGGAAGGAAGGAAGGAAGGAAGGAAGGAAGGAAGGAAGGAAGGAAGGAAGGAAGGAAGGAAGGAAAAATCAAATTATGGAGCAGATGAGATCTGTGTGTATTACTTAGTAGGCATTGCATAAGACAAAAAGTACCTTGGAAATATAATGGGAGATAAAGACTTGGTTTCAATATAACCTGTTCTTATGGCATTAGTAACGTCTCCTATATCACCAGTTTCTGAAGGTGTGATTTCCAGAGCTTGCAAAAATCAAATTAGTTATAACCACAGGTCAACTTGCCTTTTGTCTTGGCCCTTCCTGGTTGCTGACTGAAATGAAATTTATGTTTTTTGTTGCTTTCAGGTAGTGCTGGCCTTTGCTGGTGAAGTGCTTGCATTATTATGGCACTTGTGAAATCCCCCAAATGTCAATACAGAAATGATTTAGCACAGATGATCGCATAACTCATAGAACCTCTGATTGAGAGCTGAGCGTGGTGGTACAGAGTAGGGAGAATAGGTCAGAAAAAATCTTCAACCAACTTACTTTCCTTTTTAATGTTGACATTATTTCTAGAGAAGAGAAGCTATATTTCTTTTTCTACTAAAAAAAAAAGGAAATCAAGTATTAATGCTGAAGCTCAGTTTCAGGTCATATTTTCTTAGCTCAAAGAAATTAGGAAGGAATATTTCCAGGTTCCATTTTCTTTACTTCAATATTACAAAGGATTATTTGATAATCATCCATGTAGTAATGAGTTTCTTGACCTTGCCTAACCTTGTACTTACATGTCAGATACATGTAGATCATGAATGTCTTATGAATAGTCATCCTCTAGCTTGATGGAATGTTCTAATGTTTGCATGCCTTTAGCACTGGATTTCAGATGCACTTCCAACAGCATAATGAGACATTATCAAGTAATTTTTGGAAACCTATTATATTTCATACTTGAAAAGCATTTAATTTTACTAACTCAAAATGTAAAATTGCTATATGGTTGCCTGATCTGATATTCACTTTGGACTTGAAATGAAGACTGGAAAAGACTTTCTTCCAATTGATTCTGCCTATGATTTTTTCCATATGTAGAGATTTATAGATGGACAAATATGAACGTAGGCATTCCTTTGCTTGTGTAGCTTTGAGGGAGTACTGATCTTTAAATGTGGCCATGCTCATACTGAGCAAAATATTATAAATACAAATTCCAGAAAGAACATTTTGCAGAACTTTAATATTGAAACATATATAATCTTAATATCTCAACTTTTTTCTACTCTAAATCTCCATTTCCTCAGGATAGAGGAACAGTTTCTTTAGATTTCTTCAAAGATAGGCAGAAGTGAAGAATGTTCACCCTTTATGAATCTAGGATTCTCAGTATCACTGTTGTTATTTGATATTACTTCATAGATTTTAGATTGAGCAATGTGATGAGAAAAACAAAAGAAAAAAACATGGATAAAAAGAATGCAACTTATCTCTGTTTACACTTCTAAAACAATTTTTATGGAAAAA
This sequence comes from Antechinus flavipes, assembly GCF_016432865.1. NCBI lineage: Eukaryota > Metazoa > Chordata > Mammalia > Dasyuromorphia > Dasyuridae > Antechinus > Antechinus flavipes. The sequence goes on from NC_067399.1 coordinate 405,961,622, forward strand.
ATGGAGTTGTAAATAATTGGAGAAACGTTCAATATTCTTCCTAATATAAGAAAATTAAAATATCCCTAAATTAATCTATATAGTGAAAGCTTTGAAAATAAAACTGAAAAAAAAAAAGGAGATCAGTCAAATAAAGTTAAAACCCCAAATTTAAAAGTGAATGAATGCATTATTCTAATCTTCAACAAACTTTTCAACAGCATTATAGGGGAAGGAATTATTAATCCAAAATTTCAGAGGAAACTATAAAATTTTGGGTGCATATGAGATTATACCATTTTCCAAAAGAACTGTGAGATGGATAAAAGGTCTATACATAAAGGACAAACTATTTACAATTAGAGGAAACTATGAGATTATCTTTTGCAATAATGAATAAGGGGAAAATTAACCAGTTATAATAGAGAATTATATAATACACACATTCATATATACATGCAAATGTATATTTAAAAAGTGTCCAAATGGATTTTTAGTTACGAATGCAAATTAACAAAAGTGAACTCCCATCTGACACTCATGAAGTTAGTAAAGACAGAGATGAAACATGTCGATAGACCTGTGAGGAAGAGAGGAGAAATAAGCATTCCTTAAATGCTCCCATTATAATAACCAATGTGATAAGTACTTTGCAGATCTTATCTCATTTTATCCTCAAAAACCAAAACAGAAAACAAAACAAAACAAAACCCCATGTAAGCCAAAAAAAGAGAAACAAGTGCTATCATTATTCCCATTTTTATAGCTGAAGTAACAGAGACAGAAAGAGTCAATGATTTGCCCAGGTCATATAGCTAATAAATGAGACCAAACTTGAACTCAGGACTGCACATTTACTTTGCCAGTTAACTGCCAAGAACACTTAGCAAGGTTATTTATTAGTAGTAGAATTGTGAATTGAGGATGTTGTTTTAGAAAACAATATTCAGATGCAATGGCCCACTATTAATATCATATCTATACAAATCTCTCTGTCTTTCTAATCTCTCTATGAATTTCTCTTTGTCCCTGTCTCACTATATAGTGAGTGAATGAGTGTGCTTGTGTGCGTGTGTGTGTGTGTGTGTATACACATATTCTTATGCACATACACAATTTTTCCTCTCCTGGCAGCAACCAATTGTATTACATAAACCTGGACACAAATTATATGCTCAGTAGTTGAGAAATAGCTGAATAAATTATGGTATATGGATGGAACATAATATTGCTACATTGTAGAGAATGACAAATATAAAGAGTACTGGGAAATATGGGAAGACTTAATATGAAGTGATGAAGAGGGCAGAAAGCAGAACCAAAAAAACAATGTGTGCAATGTTTTTTGTTGTTCAATCATTTTTCAGTCATGTCCAACTCTTTGTGATCCAAATTGTTTTTTTCCCCCTTGGCAGAGTTGATTACAAATAAATAAATGAAGAAAATAAAAATAAAATTCAAGATAATTCCAGTTATTGATGTTGGAAATCCCTGGTTAACATTTAAACCTATAGCCTTCAATCTGTTCATGACTGATTATCAAAACTGAATAATTGCATGTAACATCACAAAAGTTTTTTTTTTTCTTTTTTGTTTGTTTCTCAACCATTTGAGATCATGTTACTCATGTGGCTGTCATCATTAATTATTTATTTTAGTTTTATTTGTACTATTCAATTTAATTCTTTAAACATTTGTGAAGCTTCTATTATGTGCTAAGTACTGCCCTGGGTTTTGGAATAGCAAAAAGAAATCAATTCTTACCCTCAAAGAACTTTCAGTGTATTGGAAGGACATAATAAGACAGTAGCAAATAATGTATGTACAAAGTCATTTAAGTAATTTCAAGGGGAGGTAGTGATCATGGAGAAGAAAGGAAGGAAGGAGAGAAGGAAAAGGAAGACGATGGGGAGGAAAAGAGACATAGAGGGAGGAAGGGATAAAGACAAGGAGGGAGGGAAAGTAGAAAGAAAAGACTCATAATTTGAAGGATTAAAAAGAGCTATATCATAACTGATATCTGAGCTTTGTTTTGAAATAAGCTAAGAAATATAAGAGGTAGAGGTGAAGAAGGAAAATACAGGAATTAGGAATGAGGTAGGGGAGCTGTCCAGAGGCTTGGAGATAGGGGATAGAATGTTTAATACAAGAAACAGTAAACCAGTTTTACTGGAATGATAAATGTATATAGAAGAATATAATGAAACAAAACAAAACAAAACAACACAAACAAACAAAAAAAAAAAAAAAAAAAAGGGGGGAAAAGCCATACCAGTACAGTATGTTGAATTCCAGGCTGAAAATTTTATAAAAATGAATCAATAGTGAGGTACTAAAATTTGTTGAGTAGGAAAGTAACATGATCCAAAATATGCTTTACAAAAATCAATTTGGTAGTTGAGTAGAGAATGTATTGTGAATATAAAGAGTAGACAACAGAGAAATCATTTGGAAGGCTGTCTGCCATTTGTTCTTCATATATTTGTTTATGTATATCATTGGAAATTAAATCAAAATGTATTCATTAAAATTAATGTATATCCCTTGATGCATTAGAACAATATTTCTGCATTTGTTGTTTATTAGGGTGATTATGTATCCCCGGAACTCAGTTCAGTTTAAAACAAGGAAGGACAGATTAGAAGAATATGTGTCAACAATTCCTCGCGTCCATATTATCTCGTGTCATGTTCAGAACTCAGTTGATTTGTTTGGGAAAGAAGAGTTCACACCATTCCCCAGTGTGCTAGAAACAGAGTAAAATGTAATTGGCAAATAATTAACAAAATAAATAAATACAACAAAACATAAATAGCTTTACATTTTAGAACTAAACATGTAACCAGCAGGGTTTTTTATATGTAAATTAGTGACATGCTGTTGCCCCACTCCAAGTCCTTTCTATTTGAATTTGAAACCATTGTTTTTTCTCTATAATGTATCATGAATTTCTGAGTTATAGGTAAAAACCAAGGCCAATATATCCAAACTATGGATTTTGTTAATCTCTTCACCCTTACAACGAGATTTCAGATTCAATAAGATCAAACAGGCATTTTTTAAGTGCCTACAATGTACCAGGTACTGACTAGGTCCTGTGAATAGAAAGATAAAGCAAAGCAAATTGTACCCTCAAGGACCTTGAATGCTATTGGAGGAAAAAACCATAGGCACATCTAAGTCAATAGAAAGTATATACGAAGTAACTTCATGAGGGATGACATATGACTAATCAGAATGGCAGTTTATTAAAAAATGTAATGGGGTTCCAGAGGGCAGAATTTAAGGGTAGGAAAGAGCGGAATAGGAACATTGAAAGGATGGGGCTGTCATGACTCTAAATAACAAGGATTCTGAGTGATGCCTTAGGGCAATAGATTGTCATGCCTTTCACAGTTACAAAAGAAATGTTGATTTGTTTATAAATTCCTTCCAAAGGGATGAAAAATATGTATGTATGAGGATTGTGTGGAATACATGTGTGACAGAAGAGCAGATGTCCAATTTCCATTTTGGTCTGATGGCCAAAATAGCAGTCTGTATATATATTTTTCTCAATAGTATTTTATTTTTCCAAATACTTGTAATGATAATTTTCAATATTCATTTTTATAAAATGTTGTGCTACAAATTTTTTCTCTCCCTCTCTTACATCCCTAAGATAGCAAGCATTCTAATATAGGTTACACATGTACATTATTTTTAAACATATTTCCAAATTTTTATGTTATGCAAGATAAATTAGGCCAAAAAGGAAAAAAAAAAAACGTGAGAAAGAAAAACCAAACATACAAAAATGGTGAAAATATGCTTTGATCCACATTAACTCTCCTTGGTTCTGTCTCTGGATGTGAAAAACAATTTTTTTTTTTTTTTGTTACTTGTATTTGTTTTTTTTTTTTTTTTAATTTATTAGCTAATTATTTATTTTATAGCTTTTTTGAAAAAAATCTTTTGAAAAAGATTTAAAAAAGAAAAACAGGAAAGGAAAGGAAAAGAAAACAAAACAGAACAGAACATCGTCATGTGCCCAATAGAATATCAGAGAGGATTCAAAATATATAACAATTAATTACCAGTTCAAGAAAGAATATATAATAGTAGAGGAAATATTATTCATGAGTGTTCATCTTTTCTATACTTCCTTATAGCTTTCTCTTTTGTCCTTAGCTACACATATTTTTTTATTTTTTTTCCCTTTTCATTCTCCCCACCATCCCCAAGCAGGCAATGGTTAAGCAAGAGTATATTTATGTAAGCCTATATAGATATACATATACACACACATAATGCATATATCTTTCCAATTTCAGCCTAACTCTTTGTTTTAATTCTATTCCTTCCTTAACTTGCTGTGCTATTACTGAACCTCTTCCCACTCATGGATCCCTCCTTTGTCTTCTGCCCCCAACCTTTTACTTCCACTTCTACCTACGCTGATTTCTTTATAGATTTTGGAGGGCTATATCTTTCATGGTATATATGTAGTGTTGCTTATTTAATCTATTCCTGATGTGAAAAGGTTTTTAAAACTATGAACCCTCCTCATCCTTCTAATGCCTGTGTGCCTATTTTTCCACTTGTATAACATAATTACTATTTTTTTTATTTTAACAATGCCCTAATTTTTATTTAGAGTTATCCAATTACTGATATGGATCTTAAACAAAAAGTATAAATTTCCATGTAAAAACCCACAATTTGTCCATATTAAGTTCTTTAAAATTGACCTTTGATATTGCCTTTTATATGTCAAATTTTCCATTGAGTTCAGTTTTGGTTGAAAGATCTGAAAATCTGCAAGTTCATTGAATTTTCTCTTTTTATTTTATCAATTTTTAATGAAAAAAAATTTCTGATTCCTCTCCTATAGAAGATTTGATAAAATCTTATTTCAACAAACTGGACCAGAATAAAATACCTGAACTATCAGAATCACTAAACATACATATCCTACATCAATGAGACTTTATCATAATCAAAATGTTTAAATGACACAAGAATGTTTGCAGTCTGACCATGGTTTTGTCTGTCAGTAGTTCCTCCATTCTATCCTACCTGAAAGCCACAAATACATTGAATAGCTCAGATAGAAGGCAGAGAGGTACTATGAATCTACAGAACAATATATGCAGGGATCAAACGATCACATGCCTGAGAAAAAAAATCTAACCAAGAAATTTTTCCCTATCTTAATTTTTTTTCTACCATTATAAAGATGGTAAAAAGTGAAACATTAATTTTGAAATTTTGATTCTACAGAAATAAAGATAATATAGATACTTAATATTTAGAAATAAATATAAGGAGAATGGGGAAAAGGATAAAGTCAAGTCTTTCAATTTTGTTAATTTTTTTTCAGGATTTAAATTTTGGGGGCTAATTATTATTTTATTTATTTCATTCTCCTTTTTCTCTTCCCTTTTTTCCCTTTCTCCTTCTCCTCTTCTTTCCCTTCCTCCTTCTTCAAATAATTTGTTGCTTTGGTCAAGTTTTATTCTTCTTGTCCCAAATGCTAATTATTTTACTATTCTTTCATAACTCTCATTTCTTTTTCCATTTTTCATTTATTGTTCTCATATGGTTTTAAAAATTATTTTAGTTCTTTTAAAAAATCCCTTTATCTTATCCAAAAATTCTAGTTGAAATTGTGCCCTACCTACATTTTCTTTGTGTCTTTCCTCATTATTGTTTTAGAGTCATTTCTCTTCTGCATTGGTGTTTTGAGCTTCTTTCTCACTAAAATGCTTAAATGTGTTGAGATTCCTTTTATTATTTTATTAGTTGGCAAATTCTTCCAGCCTATTTTTTTGAAGTTGGAACATCTTAGATTTGTGCTGAACTTTTTTGTCTGTAGCTCATTTTTCTGCTTTCTTGGAGAAATTTACTATTATGTTATTCTAAAACCTCAGACACATCTCAAACTAGGAATGTATGAGTTTAAATGCTGCTCAAATAATGTTATCCCATGTAAAACCTGCTAATTCTTCTTTGTCTGATCTCTACAAGTTCCTAAGCTAGATTTGGATTTGAGCAAGATGGTCTCTGACTTGTGCCTGTTTGCGAGTTTCAATAGATTGTCACTGAATTCAACCACAGTAAGCCTTCTGAGAAACTTTACAGTTTTGGAATGACCAAACAGCAGACTCCTCTTTGATCTGAGATTCCTGCTTCAGTCATCCAAAGCCTACCTTTAGTCTAGACTGAGGGTTAGAAGTGAGTCCCTCCTTTGTTTCCAAAGTCAGTTTCTCATAGCTACTTTACTTCTGAACTTGATCCTTGCTCACTATACAGCTAGGGGCCATAAAAACAATCTCTCCTCTCTCTCTCTCTCTCTTGAGGAGATCTTATCACTAGTCTGTCCTAGATCTCTGACCTAGAACTTAGTAGTGAAGACAGAGTTATCAGCTAATATCTATTCTCACACTGTAGTTTAGGAACCTCCTGAAATTTCTTTTTCATCCAGCTTCCTACCCTAGTACAGATTTAGTCCTCTTTCAGATTTTAGGAGCTGGTATGCTCTACACTGGACTCCATCTCAATGACCGAAGACTTTTATATACATCTCCCATTGAGTACCTGGGCTAAAAATGCTTCTCTGTGACTTTTTTCCTGGATTTCCCTATCAGGATGTATTTTGGAGTATCTTCTAAATTATGGCAGAAGAAATGTTGTGGAAAAGCTGGGCTACACTTCTTCATACTATTTTTCATATATTCAGTAACCTGCGATAACCTCTTAACGACCCATTCTAAAATAGCTAAATATTTTCTCAATCCTCATCCTTCCTGACATCTCTGTAGCTTCAATATTGTCAATTACCTTTTTTTTTCTTGATATCTTTTCCTCTCTAAGCTTTTGTGGCATTACTATATCCTGGTTCTTAGTTTATCTGATTAATTCTTCTCAGTCCCCTTTTGTTATCCAGTCCAGGCCTGCTAAAGGTAGGTATCCCAAAGGTCTCTGTCTTGAGCTCTTATCTGCTTCTCCTGTGCTGGACTATCCAAGCACACTATTCTAGGCTGCCACGACCATACATACCAGTCTTCAGGACATACTCGGATAAACTTTGGAGATGAGCCAATCGGGAGGTGCAAACACTAAGAGTGTCCTCTCAGTGAGGGTAACAGGAAGTCAGAGTGAGTTCTTCTCAGAGCTGTCTATGCTTCCTCTCTTCTGGGATTACCTTGTGCCCACCCACTCAGCATTGTCATAGGTGAAGCCAGAGGAAGGAGGAGTATGGAGTTGAGTTATACCCCAAGAGGAGATCTACTAAGGATACACTCCTCACCATCTCAGGGAACCTATTTGCAGTTTCTATAACTCCTACAAGATATAACCTCCTGCTTCAGAGGCCAACCCCCTTTTTACTTCTCTGGGTCCACCCAGCCCAAGCTGATGTGGCATACAGGCTACATGGCAAAGCACACAGAGAGAGAGGAATTCCCCTAACAATCTCCCTCTATACTACTTCCTATTTCATCAGCTTCTATGTTTTCAATTATCTTCTGTAGGCTGATGATTCTCAGATCTCTTTATCTAGCCTGAAATCTTTCCTAATCTCCTCACTCCCATTTCCAACTGCCTACTGCCTTTTATCATAATCTAAATAAAAGCAAAATGAGGGACAAAGTTTAGAGTATAATCAATTTATTGAAAAAAGTCTCAATTTGTTAATAGACAAATGAGGGGCTTAGGCCCCTCAAAAAAGCTAAGATCTCAAATGAGGAAGACAAATCTCTTTTATGGACAAAAAGAGCATTTAGAAGATAGCATCATAGATGGAAGAAAATAAAGCAAAATAGTATGGTTGGTTATAAATTGGGGAAGAGAGGCTAGCAACAGTCTCTCAATTTTGTTGCTAAGAAATGTTCACTTGCAAGGACCAGTTTCCCTAATGTTCCCATGCACTCTTCAAGGATAAGAGATTTCTTTGTAGCAAGAATATAACCATGGTTAGCTGGAGAATTGAACTTTTAAACTTAACTCAGAGATAATTACTGGTTTATAGTAAATTTGAATTTCCAAACTGATCTCCGAGACAAATAAAACATGATTTAAGCAATTACAAAAATGTCAGCAATAACACAGAATAAAATCAATAACAAAATAGAGTACATTGGATTTTCCTAATTTTCAATTCCTTCCACTGATTCTCTCCAATTTATCACATAAATAGATATTGATATTTATTAGTGAATTGTAGATCTCTATTAAATATGGATATCTAATAATTATAAGTATGCATAGACATATAGCTATAAATCTAGATCTTGATCTATCTTATATGTACATAAATGCTTTTATGATGTCTCCTCCACTAGACTATAAATTTCTTGAGTTTAGGGACAGTGTTTTTGTTTTACTTTTACATAGTGCTGTGTTTAATAAGTACTTAATAAATATTTACTGACTCCAATCTAAACATCTCTAATCTGGCCACAACAAGCTATTTAAAATTCCAGGAAGAATATACTTCAATTCCTTTCTCTGTGATTTTGGACTAGCTTCCTTCCCTGCCTAAATGTTCTGTGCCATCATTACTATTTTTTATCTTCCTTTGTTTCCTTAAAGACAGATAATTTTATCTCGGCAAGAGATTGTTCTTGGTCCATACCTCTCTACTCTCAGACTGCTAGTGTTTTTCCATCTCATATTATCTTTCACACGCTTTGTATATTTTTTCTATCTGCTTTGTTATTCTTCTTTTGCCTCCATACCTTCAACTCCTTAGAGTAGATGCTTCTTAAAGGTGTGGACTATTTGACATTTTTTGTATCCCTAACTCATAGCATAGTGCCTGACACATTGTGAGCTCTTAAGAAATACTTATTATTACACTAGCAAAAACAACATTGGATATATTTGTGGTGATAGGAAAAAAGAAGTCTGTGTAGGTAGAACAGAATATATGTGTAGTTAAAAGAGACACTTTCCTCCACCTGAATAGAGATAGGTGTCCTACTTCCCATACTCCTGAATCTACCATTAATAATAGAGCTCTTTGAAGGTTAGGTAACATTAATGATAAGAAATCAATATATGTTTTAATTCTATTATTTCACATATCTTTTGACATTCAGGAAAATAAGATTAGATACACTGTTGTTCGTCTGCAGGTCTTTACCTACTAATAGCTCTTTCCCTAACATTTTCCTCATTCTTCTTCATTTCATATTTCTTTATATTGCAAACAACATCGGTGGGTTTTTAGTACCAGTGAATGTTATTTATTTAAATATTGATCAAGCACTATTTAAAACTTTCTTATTTGGGGAGGGAAATAGATCAGATATTAAAACTTATATTATGCCCTTCTTCTAATAGCTTATTGGCCTATTTGTTGTTCCTCACACATGACAGGTTATTGGCTTATCCCCCATGGTTAGAATACTCTCCTCTACCTCTGACTCAATCTCCAGCTTCCTTCAAGATGTGATTCAAATGACATCTTCTGTTGGAAGCCATTTTCAGTCTCCATATCTTTGTTTTCTATAAGATTACTTTCCATCTATATTATATGTAACTTCTGAATAACTATAAACTATATCAAGTTATCTCCTCCAATTGGCATATTATGTTCCCTAGGGCCCTTCTTTGTTTTTTTTTTTTTCTTTGTATTCCTAGTACTTAGCCCAGCATCTGCAAAATAGCGATTAAGAAACACTTGTTGATTGATTCATTCATGACAAGATGAACTGACACATATAAAATAACTAAATAAATGTGTTGAATAACATGTATTTAAATGCTAAAATGAATGGTGTTGATAAGTGCACTTATCTAAATATAGCAGCAAATAGGCAAAGAGAGATTGATGTGTATTAACTGGGCTGGTAAAGCTTGAGATGGACCTTAGAGAACTATAGTTGGAATTCAGATGAAGCACAATCACCCCATATAGACAAAATAATATGGAAAAAAGATTTCTAAGTAGGAATAAGTCTGATGTGATTCTGGGAACTTGAGTTTAACAAAAATTGAAAGTATATGTTGAGTAGCATGACAATTCGCTTACATTTCCATCAACTTAACCCTATTCTTATAGTTCTTTCACCAAAGGGATACTTATTTCAGATTTCAGAAAGACCTTTTTCAATGTCATATTATCTGGTACCTTACCAATGTTCTACAGAGTACCTGAAGAAGAATAGCAAGATTATAAAATATGGCATATTATCTTTACCTAAGCTTCAAGTAAAGTACTGTGCTTTTCTTTATAATCATTTTATAGGTTTTTGGAAATCTTTTCAAAAGTCAACCCTATTGCCTAAAACAACACATTAATTAAAGTATGGGAAACTGTGCTAAATTAAAGCATTGGTTAAATGTAGATGTTAGATTTTCTCTGTTCAAAATGATTGATAGGAAACCTGTGTCCATTTGGCATGTTCAGCAGGTATCAGGGAGGTTAATTGCCTTTGGCATTCCAAGTACTTGGATTCCCTTGTGCATGTTACCTCTTGGAATCATTGTCATAGTAGCTTTCATGTTGGTTTTATAGGGAAAAGCAGCATGGTATATTGGGCAGAAAGCTAGAACTGCTGTCAAAAAAGCCAGTTTCCAATCTGTCTTCTGATACTTCCTAGTTGGAGGCAGCTTGATATAGCAGAAACAACTGACTTGGTAGCCAGAGGAACTGGATTCAAATTCTACCTCTGATAATTACTATCTATATAGTTTAGGGCAAATTGTTGTATGCCCCTGGGCTCCAGTTTCCTTATCTATAAAACTAGTAATTGTAGTGCATGTCTCAGAGGAGTTGTGTAGCTCAAATAAGATAATTTATATTTTTTGAAAAGCTTTAATGAACAATATATAAATATCAATTATTATTATTTAGAGAGAAAATGTTGCATAGAAGATCAAGTGCCCATCTTTAAGTCATAAAGGCTTAGGTACAATATAGTAGATATGTGGCCATGGATAGGTCACTCAACCACTTAGTATTATAGTTATAAGAATAAAAATTCTAGAAGTAGCTGATATGCATCAGTGATAGGAGTTTCCACATTGGAAGATCTTAATATGCAAAAAATCGTCATTGTTATTTTTACTATTAGATACTTTCATTTATTTATTTTGCTGAGGGAATTGGGGTTAAGTGACTTGCCTGGGCTCACACAGCTAGGAAGTGTTAAGTGTCTGAGACTAGATTTGAACTCAGGTCCTCCTGACTTCAGGGGTGGTGTTTTATCCACTGAGCCACCTAGCTGCTTCTGTTAGATAATTTTTGATAAGATTTTTAAAGAGAGCTAATGAGGGTGGATGTGTGTTTGCATGTGTACAATTTCTTTTTTTAAATCAGAATATCTACTCTCCATTTTAAAAATTAGGGATTTTTAAAATATGTGCTAGGTAGCAGACCTCTCCTGTATTGGCAGATTTGCATATTTACTCAACAAATTACCAACCTGCAATGGAAGCAGAGAAAATCCATTTGGATCATTATGCTGCTGAAAGAAATGTTATCAAAGGGAAATTAAATGCCATTTTGGAGTGAACTTTTACTCACTGCTGCTGATAGTTACTTCTGAGATAAAAATAAAAAATCTCTTTTTAGATAGAAGGCTTTCTTACTGTGTTGGGGTTTTGTGCTTCTTTTCCCCCATGTGTGCTTCTCTTCAAAAAAAAAAAAAAAAAAAAAAAAGCTTATAATGGTTTTGTAGAAGTGATACTATTCACGTGAATCTCTTCATGTACTTGTCTATTTTCCCTGAATGTGGAAATGATGGCTTTTATATTTTGTGTGCCTCATAGCAACATCAGCAGAACTGCTGCTAACATATCAAGTCTTCTGACGGCCTAGCTCTTGCAATCCTGTTCCCCCAATCTGTCCTGACTGAATTTTCCCTGAAATTCATCATCCCAGTGTGCATTGAAGCTCAATCTCAGATAACAAATATCTTTGTGCCAAAAATGATAGCATCAGCAGAACTGAGTTGTATTTGCCAAAGCAAAGGAAACTCTAAAACTTATGTCAGCTTTAAAAGTGTATACATCAATGGACAAATAATAATGGTAGTGATCATATAGTAACTTCCCGTAGGAGCATATATTCAAGAGATCCAATAAACACTTCTTTTTACTGACTACTGTAGTATATGGGTCCTATGCCCGATGGTGAGTATATAAAGTCAGAAATGAAAACAGCCCCTACTCTCTAGGAGCTTACATTTTACTGAATAATTCAAAAAGTAGAAAATAAATATCCCCCAAAAAAGATAATTTACAGAAGAAAAAAATGTTAATTGGCAGAAGAAAAGAAAGGGAGAAGAAGAGAGATTGTATACTCAGTTCAGAAAGAAGACAAGGATTGTGACAATGAAATAAAGACCATATGATTCAAGGTAATTCCCATAGACATGATGGAAAGTGCCATCCACATCCAGAGAGAGAACTATGAAGACTGAATTTGGATCAAAGGATAATATTTATACCATATTTTTGTTGTTGTTATTGTTGTTAGTTTAGTTCTGGGTTTTTTCCCCTTTCTTGTGTATTTTCTCCCCTTTTTGATCTGATTTTGCAGCATAACAAATATGGAAATATATTTAGAAGAATCACACATGTTTAACCTATATAAGATTGCTTGCTGTCTCGGGAAGGGAGGAAAGGGGGAGGAAAGGGAGAAGAAATTAGAACACAAGGTTTTAAAAAATTAAAGTTGAAAACTACTTTGCATGTATTTGGAAAAATAAAAAAAATTACTCAAAAATAAAAAAATAAAAAGCCACAGCTTCAAAACAAAAAAGAGAAAGAAACAAAACCCATATATGGGACTGTTGTTAGATTATTATTTATGATTTTGGTTTGGTTTTTAGATTTTTTTTGGTATGGAGAGCCACATTTTATTTGATGTTTGTCAGTGTTTGATATAAAAGATATATTTTTTTAAAAGTATAATAGCCAAAGAACACCCTTAGTTCATAAGAAACAGAATATTTCCTCGTAAGAGGCACAGAACACTGAATTGAGGATAGAGCCTTGGCATTGGAATCAGGAAGATCATCTTCATGAATTCAAATCTGACCTCAGACAGTGTGACCTGAACAAGTCAATTAACTCTATTTTGTTTGTCTCAGTTTACTCACTAGTAAAATGAGCTGGGGAAGAAAATGGCAAAACATTCCAGTATCTTTGTCAAAGAGGGGTTCATAGAAACTGGGAATTGAATCAAGGTTCTCTGACTCCAAATTTAGTGTCCTTTTCCATTATGGTATGTAATCACTAAAAATTCTGTGATTAATAAGCATCTTCCCTGCAAAGCGGGCTGTGGTGGACTGTGACTCTTTTTTTTAGACATCCCTGCATCTGCTGAGGAATATTATGGCTAATCTACCTGTCTTCTGAATGGGTGAGGATGATAGTTACAACTTTCAGCTGATCACTGTACTTCAATTATAGTCCTTTGCTGATTTATCATCTGCTAGTCTGTCTTCCATCCACTGAGGACCTATGTGTTTAGTAAACTCTTTTGCTTAGAGGAGAATTAATTTCTTTATCTGGGCCTCTAAATTTAAAGTTATTAAGCTCTGTAAAGTTAGTAATCTCAGCCAATGGTTATAAAGCACTCTTTAGGGTTTAGTAAATGCTCAGCCAATGGCTGAGTTCCTTCTCTAAACCATACTATCTCAGAAGTTGGCAAAGGCCAAAACTAAGGGCAGTTCTACTCTCTGAACTATTTAATAATTATTCTGTTCGACTCTTCTCTGAACTCTTCTGTTAACTGCCTTGACCTTTACTGTCTTCCTTAAATCTATCAGTTCAAATGTCATCTAACATGTTCATAAATCCATTTGAGCATTTAGTTCTTATACTCCAATTAGTTCTCAAGTTTCTATTTCTTCAAAGAAAAATTGATAGATACTATGGTAAAAAAAAAATAACAAAAAAAAACTATTTAAATCTCTATCCTCTCAGGCTCTTCTGTTCAATTCAACTGTAAATTATCAGGCTGTCTTGAAAAGACTGAAATGTCTAGGAGTTTTATGCTACTTCCTCTCTACCCTCAATACTGTACTAAAATTGTCTCTTCTTCATGTTTATTGATGGAACATAGAATGCATTAAAGACAGTAATGTGACATACTCCTGAAAATGTAGGTGGCAGCTGGATGGTTTTTATATTTTATTTAAGAGGTAATAGGGAGCCATTGAAGGTTTTGAGTATGAAAATAACTTTGTCCATCTATCTAAATAAAAAAAAAATAACTATCAAAAGCTTATTATTATCCCTGTGCCTCAGTAAGACAGTTTTGGCAGTCTTGCTGAGTATTTGTAAGATGTGATGTGATAGAGGGAGACACAGTAAGATGGAGGAAACATTAAGAAATTATTACAACAAACAATATGGACAAGTGGAATGAGGGCCTGAACTAGAGTAGCAGCTGTTTAAGTGAATCGAAGGAAACTAATCTGAGCTATATTGTGAAGACAGAATTATAAATTCTTGGAAATTGATTGAATATGTGTGTATATGCTTTTGTGAGTAATAGGGAAGGATTAAGGATGATTTTGAAATTACAAACATATGTGAGGGGGAAGATTTGGGTGACTTCAAAAAGCAAGGTGTTTTGGAGGTGGATTTGGAGGTATAGAATAAAAAATGATGAATTCCACTTTAAACATTTTTCATTTAAGATATTGATGGAATATTAAGGTCGAAATGTTCATCAGACAATTGGAATTGTAGAACTGTGGAAAGATATGAAGCAAGTAAACAGATCATAATTGAAAATTATGGTGGTTAGTAAAAGATATGTATATGTATATATATATATATATATATATATATATAAAAGATAGTTGATAATTAAGAGGACATGGGAGGGAGGGGAACCTGATGTAAGGGGGTAGGAAATATGTGATGAAAGTTCTCACTACTGAAGTATTTGGAAATATCAAAGGGTTTAACACCAGAAATGTATATGATTTTATTAGTGGATATAATATTAATATTTGTTACTATATGCCATGCTGCTATAATATAAAGACTTCTGGGTCTTTTCATCTGATTTGCAATTGAAATTTCTGAAATGTATTCTTACCGTTTTTCCTCTTGAGAAGAACATTTTTTTCCTATCATTATTTCTGACACTTAGCACAGTACTCTCTGCAAATAATAAGTGCTTAATAAATGCTTTTAGACTGTGATTTGATCAGATATTTAGAAAGGGGATTCAGGAAAGTTGAAGAAGGATAGACTATTAAATGAGGATGAATTCATAGATTGTACTAAAAGCTTCAAAGGAGAGATTAGGCAAAATAAAAACTGAGAAATGGCAATAGCATTTAATACTTGAGAGATGATGTCTCAATTGATAACATTAATAATGATTCATTTGTGCAAAATGAAGATAGCCCAATTTGTCACTAAAGATCTTTTTAAAATAACTAATCAAGAAACAATTTCCTTTTAAATTTTAATTATTATACTATACGGTGGTGGCAGAAAAACATGTTTAGGAATAATATTAGTGGTCATGCTTTATCATAAAAAATTTAAATCTTTTTTTTCTCTACTTTTTTCTAAGCATATTTAGAGTAAATTTGGAATTGTGAAGAACCTCTGAAATTATCTAAATGAATTATCTCATATTTTAGACAAGTAAACTAAGTCTTTCTGAGTTTAAGTGACTTGTTCAGGTCACACAATTAAAACATAATAGGGTCATGCTCAAAACCAGGTATAATTCTAACTCTAAATTCAATGCTTCTTCTATAAGTATATTCTTTCTCTCTAAATTATTTTACTCCTTTAGAGTCTATTCTGGAATCATGCCTACTTTTCCTTTTAATTTCTAATTCTAGTTCAAATCCTACAATCTTAGAATTATCTTCATATGACAGCTATAAGAGAAAAAAGGTATTTTTCTACTTAGAAAAAATCATAATAGTATAGTTTTGAAAAATGTCTTGGAGTATTTCTTTGGATAGAATTTAATCCAAATTTCTTTAATCTTGAATACTCTGAGCTGCTACCATCCATCAAAATCCTGCTCAGATTCTGGCTCACAACTCACTCTCTCCTCTCTTATTACCCTCCTCCATCTTCCCCTCTCTCCCTCTTCCCTTCTTCTCATCTCTTTCTGTCTCTGTCTGTTTCTGTTTCCTTTCCCTCCTTTCTTCCCTCCCTTCTTCATTACCTCCCTCTCTCCCTCTCACTTTCCTTCTCTCTCTCTCTCCCTTCTTCCTTCCTCTCCCTTCCTTCATACGTTCCCTTAATTACTAGCATTTTTTAAGAGGACTCCAGAAACTAATTCACTTTTTTGTTTGCATATGATCTCTTCTTTATTCCACCAACATATATATTCTCATGTCCCACAAAACCTCAGAGTTGCTATGGACCTCAGTCATCTAATCCAGTAAATGCTACAAAATAATCGCATCATTGATCACTACGACATCAATCAACAAGCATTTATTGAGCATTTAGTATGTGTCAGTCATATTGCTAAGGGATGAGGATATAGAAAAAAGGCAAAGAAATACTATTGAAAACAGCTCTTGTCCTAAAGGACTACATATGCTAATGGTGGAGACAAGATATAAATCAAAACATACAAAATAAATGCAAAGTAGGTGAAAAAATATTTTAGATGGCAATATCAGCTGAAGAGATCAGAAAAGACCTCCTGGAAGAAATGGTGCTTGAACTGAGTCTTAAAGAAATCTTTAAGGATAGCTCTGGAGCAGAGAGTGAGGTTAATGCCAGTCCTACCTCACTTAAATCAAATTCACTTGGAAGTCATGATATCTCCTTCCTGATGCATGATCCTCTTCAATAATGAAGGACAAATAACAAAGGAAGGCAAGAATTCTAAAAATCAGAAATTCCTAAATAAAGAAATCCATTCATAGGGAACAAATAGGGAACAAAGTCAACATTAGATTGGGGAAAGATGTTACAGGGAGACCAATTAGGACTGCATTATGATAAATTAGATAAGAAATTATGAGGATTTGAACTAGGGTAATGTCTATAGGAAGGAGACAGGAACCCATATGCAAGGGATATTGTAGAGAAAGAAATAACAAGATTGATAATATACTTGTATATGTAGGGAGAAAGAAAGAAATCCACATGGATATTTTGATCTTGGGTTACTGAAAGAATGATGATACATTCCACTAAGTAAATTCAAAAGAGGAAAGAAAAAAGGAGAGGCTGAAAATTAGAGAGACATTAGCGAGACAAAAGTTCTTTGTGTCCTCAAGGATATCATAATCTAACACATTATATTACAGGGATGGGGACAATAAGAAATAATGGGAAAATGCTATCAAGGAAGAATAACACTGAGGTCTGTTCATGAAGCAGATTATTAGATGGTTCAAGATCTATGTTTTGTATTTTTATAGCTCTCCATTGCCTAACCTACAATGTTGTTATAATTTGATAGTTTTATGATCCTTAAATAATCAGACACTATTTTGTTTTCATCCTATCTTGGGAAAAACATTATGCTCTTGGCTATTAAAGAAGCCAAATTAAGAGATAGAGGTGGTTTATTTTATCTCTGTCTTCCCCATCTAGACTTAGATAGTTGGTACCTTACTCTACACGTGAAGTCTTCTAAAGTAACTACTTTTGGGTATTTCTGACTGTGTAGTAGTAGTAATAATTGTAGTGGTGATGTGTTATGATAATGATAGCGATAGTAATTATTGTTTTGTTTTTATGTCAATTCTACCTTTTCCTCTGCAAAACACTAAATTATTCATTATCTTGCCCTCTGGAAAGTTTAAAAGTCTAATCCCACATCTGCATAATAACTCTTCAGTTAGTAAGTCCCCTCTAAGATTTGTTTTCTCTAGGGCAAAAATAACCCCCCACCCCCACCCCCCAGTTTCTTCACCTGGTCCTCACGTGCCATGAACATCCTCAATTATCAAGTTTGCTTTCTTTTAGATATTCTCCACTTTGTCATCACTGAACTTCCTAAAATATATGACTCAGGATTGCCCCCATTACCACACATTTTCTCTGCCCAAGGCAGAATAAAGGAGTACGATTATCATCAAGCATCCAGATGTTCTCTTGGATATATTGTTTCCACTTACAACACTATTGAAATAGTTTGATAAGCTTGTTTGACTTGCATATTGGATTTTAGACCCATTATTTTGATGAAAGATTTGGCAAAATGTGTGTGGAATCCAGGGAGAGAAGTCAGTTCTTGAAGACTGGAGTAGAGGCAATTATCTTTAGGAACAACAGCCCTTCCAACCTTTTCTATTTGTATATTATTTGAATATACAAAGGTATCCCCTTATTTGCAAATGACAAATGGATTTGCCATATATTGCTTTTCCCCCCCTCACTGTTGGTAGACAGTTTGGAGACTAGAAGGAGGTCTATGAAACGAGTCTGTTTAAGACAGTTTAAGACTCATTTGGAGCAATACAGTACAACCTGGAGAAGGAAATGTCCAGTGGTTTCCTTAAATATCTTGGTTTCTACAGTGACCTGTCTCTGCAGGTCTCATTAAC
The DNA here is from genome assembly GCF_016432865.1 of Antechinus flavipes. NCBI lineage: Eukaryota > Metazoa > Chordata > Mammalia > Dasyuromorphia > Dasyuridae > Antechinus > Antechinus flavipes. The sequence continues at coordinate 405,980,095 of NC_067399.1, forward strand.
TCAAATGTACTTTAGTTAATGCTAAAGAAGGCGGTTCTTGAGCTCATTCAAAATACTCTAGCTCCTTGGTGAGAAATACTCTTAAGCTAGAGAATCCTGAAATAGCCATGGTAGCTCATAAATAGTCTGATAGGACACTGTGTATCTTTTAAGGACTATAGCCTAACTTTACATGTCTTACATTTATATTGTGTAGTTCTGATACTCCATCCCTAACGTTTTTATTCATAACAATAACAGCTAACACATATATTATTTCAGATGTGTAGTGCAGTCCATATGTTATCACATTCGAGCCCCATAGCAGTTCCATGAAGTAGAAACTATTATTATCCCCATTTAACAGATGAAAAAAATGAGGTGAGGTTACATGACTTGTCCATGGTCAAATAGATAATAGAGTCCATTTCAAACCCAAGTCCTCAGATTTCAAATCCTTCACACAGAATCAGCCCACCTCTATTCAGGACATTGTAAGAATCATAATGACTTTGTACCCTGGGAAGTAGAGTATCTAACTCTGTGCCTGTAGCTTCCTACACCCCTTCAAAAATTTCCTAGAGCAAAGTGAGCATAACTAATAGAACAATATATGAAAAAAATGTAATAATGTAAAATAGAAAGAACAAATCAGTGAAATTAACTCTATATAATTATAGTGACAAAACTAAGCCCAGAAGAACTAATGAGAAAATAGATTTCTTTCCTTTAATTTTTTTTAGGCAGCTGGTGGCACAGAGGCTATCCAGGAGTAAAGAAGTTCTGAGTTCAAATCCAACCTCAGTCAGTGACTGTGATCTCTAGACAAGTCATTTAACCTCTGTTTACCTCAGTTTCCTCAACTGTAAAATAAGGGTTATAATAGTACCCACCAGCAGACTTGCAATAATGCTAGGTGTTAAAGGCTAGTACCAGAATAGTTTCAGGGTCAGAAGAGATAGGGGGACATATCAAGAGCTGTTACAAAGGTAAAATCAACAGGCCTTCATAACACCTTGGGAAAGTCAGGGTAGGAGAGAGTGAAGAGTCCAGAATAACTCCTAGGTATTGAGTCCAAGGGACTAGAAGTATGGTGTTACTTTTTTACCTTAGGGTGTGTGTGTGTGTGTGTGTGTGTGTGTGTGTGTGTGTGTGTGTGTGTGTGTGTATGTTTGAAGACAATTGTTATGAGGAACAGTGAAAGGGCTCAATGGATAAAGTGCTGGGGATTTCAAATCTGGTCTCAGATACTTACTGTGTGATCCTGGGCAAGTCACTTAACCCTGTTTGCCTTAGTTTCTTCATCTATAAAATGAGCTAGAGAAGGAAATAACAGACTATTCTAATAACTTTGCTAAGAAAACCCCAAATGGAATCACAAAAAGTCAAGTACAATTGGAAAATGACTGAACAACAATAAAAATGTGTGTGTGTGTGGGGGGAAGTTTAGGAGAAAAATTAGGAATCCCAATTTAGGCACGCTTAGTAATTTATGGTTCCATATATGGATGGTGTGATGCTGACTAATGGAGGACCTGTGTTTTAATGGTATTAATTGTTAGCCAAAGTTAGCACAAGCAGCAGAGAATTGATCCATACTTTGTTGTATCTCTGCTTTGGAGGCTGCATTGAGTGCACAATCATCTGCAAACAAAAAATCACGCACCAACACTCCCTCCACTTTAGTTTTCTCTTGTAACCTTTTCAAGTTGAAGAATTTACTGTTATTTCAGAGCTCACTTTGATTCCATGTTTGCCCTCATTGAAGGCATTTGACAACATGACTGAAAACATCATGCTAAAAAGCATGGGAGCAAGCACGCAGCCTTGTTTCATTCCATTAGTGAGTGGAAAGGCTCGAGAGCATTGTCCACTGTCCAGAACTCAGGCAAGTATGTCATAATGAAATTGACTTACCATGCTGATGACCTTCTCTGGGCAACCAAATTTTGATATAATTTTCTATAAGCCCTCTTGACTGACAGTATTAAAGGCCTTAATCAAATCTACAAGTGTTGCATACAGACCTGTGTTCTGCTTCTGGAATTTTTCCTGAAGTTGTCAGGCAGTAAATCATATCAAGTGTTCTTTGACCCCTTCTGAAGCCACAGTGACTCTCAGGTAAATGACTTTTTTCTAGGTGTAGGGTCAACCTATTAAGGAGGACTCTGGCAAGAATCTTGCCAGCAATAAGATATCTACTCAACCTCCAATTCAAGATTTCTGTAAGGAAGTTAGTATACTAAGACTATATGATTCTTGAGGATGGCGATCTTGTATCATTTTTTTTTTATCTTTGTCCCCTTTAGATTATGAATTCCTTGACACCCAAAAGTATTTTTTACCTTTCTTTGTATCTCTGGCACTTAGGACAGTGCCTGATACAGTGTCTGACATGTAATATGCATTTAATAAATGAGTGTTGATTTACTGACTGACTCTTTTCAAGCATCTATTATCTTGTATTGCTCTTAGTAAGTGCCAAAGAAATGAATGGATAAGTGATTAACAAAAACAATTTAATCTTTGCATAATGGAAAACACATTAGACTTGGGAGTTAAAAGACTGAGTTTCAGGTATCAGCTCTGAGACTTATGACCCTGTATGGCCATAGGCAACTTAATTAATCCCTGTTAAATTCATTTTATTTTTCTCTGTAGAATGGGAATAATATTACTCATATTATTTTTCTTATAGAGTTGTGGTGTAGAAAATGCTGTGTAAATTGTGAACATGTTATATAAGTATAAGCTATTTTGCCTGGCTGCAAAAGCAAGGATTCATTTAACTTGATTTTGTACTAAAACTGTGTCTTTAGGACTCTTTGCTTAGAACACCATTAAAATATAAAAAGAGCTATGTAAAACTGTTTGCTTTTGACAATGATCTTATAAGAAAGTAATTAAAAGTCAAGTCTTCAAGAAAATAAGTAAATGAATTATAGCCTCAACTCCTACTTCTTGTCAAGAATTGAATAGATTTTCTCCCTTCCATCTCACTATAATTTGAGATTTAATCTGTGCTAAGAGCAGACCCAATCCTATGCCTTATATTAGCTCATGTTTTCATTAAGATTGTCTCAATGCATTTGGGATAACAAGCATTTATTCTAGAAATCCCTTATTTTCTTCTTTATTTCAAAACTCCAAGCTAAATGCCTTTATCTGCTGGTTCTGGCCATAAAATGGGCTTCTTCTTTTTTTGTGAAAAATAATGTTGTACCAAAACAATTTTTAGAGTATAGTCTAATAGATAACTGCTTTTGGAGTCAAGGACACATAAAGTTAAAACCTGTCTCTAACACATACCAGTAGTACTATTTTCAATTTGTCTCTTAAACAATTGTCACCAGCCTATAAGGGGAGGAATAAATATTGATCTGCATTAATAAGGGTCACTTCTTCAGTGGGAACTCCATAATGATGATGGTGATAATGATGATGATGTCATCATCATCACTATCATATCTATAACTCTATGTGGCAGGCACTATACTTATACTTAAGATTTATGCTTAGAACAACCCTGGGGAAAAGGTGCAAATATTATTTTCATTTTACAGATGAAAAAACTAAGGCAAATGGAGGGTAATTGACTTATCCAGGGTCAGAGAACTAGTAAGTATTTGAGATTATGACCTCAGATATGAGGTCTTACTGACTACAGGTCCAGTGCTCTATTTAGCTAGATATCTTACAGCAGTTCAATTCCTTACACTAACAAAATCATAGGTCTTAATAAAAAAAAAAGCTTGCAATTAAGTCTAGATTAATACAAATAATGAACCCCTTGATGTGGTATGTAAACACAAATTTGAAGTATTTGAAGTTATAATTATGCAAATTATGTTAATAGTATCTAGCAAATGGGAAAACAGTGAGAATTCTACTAATGCAGCCACTTTTAGCTTCATTATTAGCACTCTTTGGAATCTAAATATATAAGCTCCTTGAGAGTAGGAATTGTGTCTAACTTACATTCACTAGCACTTAGTTCAGCCCATTGCACATAATAGACACTTAAAGAAATGTCTGCAATAATAAAATCTAATGTGGTAGCTGCCTATAAACAATGCTACCAAATATTAAGAGGCTTCATCTTAGGTCTTTAAAAGATTGACATTGAAACCAAAGTGCCCTGGTTGTATCACTGCTCTAGAAAAGATTCTTTGACTTCTTAGCTGAGAGAAGGGATTCTGTTCAAGTAGCTGGCTTGCTGGATATGACTCCTCCTTTCTCCATTGTCTGACTTTCATTCTCTTACCATGCCAGTGGACCAGGATGTTTGACTGGCAGTGGGCATGCAGCCAAAGCCCAGTTTCTCATTAGCTTTAACTTGATGAATATGTTCATTTACTCAGAGTTGCCAGGTTTTGCTGGAGAGTCTATATACCTCTGAGATGAGAAAGAACAGAAGGTTGTTGGATAATGTTATTGTTATATGCGACAAAACTGCCTTACAAATAGTTATTATAAGAAAACACAGTTGATCTACAGAATGCCTTATGCCTATTCAAATAAGCCTTGGTCTTGTCCACATTATCTGGGACATCTGCCTCTACTTACCTTTCTCATTATTTTTAATGTCTTCATGTACATTGCAATACTTTAATCATGGGTCCTCATCCATGTAGACATTCCTCACAGTGACATGGATTGCTTCCCATCTACATCTTCTGATTGTCTATGCTTTTCCATAAATATTCACAAGCAATCCACTCTAGAAACCTTCCTTTATGTCTCTTAAAATCATATAGGTAACAGTGCTATACATAAGATATGTATATCCCATTCATATTTATATACTATATTCCCATTATTTACTTAAATGCTATATACTTCTATACTATAGAGCTACCCAAATCTATATCCATTGTAAAGCAAATATGTGTATATAACTATATATGTATATATACATATATACATATATATCCTATATCATTGATGTCTAGCTATAATATATAACTTTATCTATCAATCTACTTATTAAGAGATCTTATCTCTCCCATTATCATGCAATCTACATGTGCACAGAGATAATTCAATTTTTCTTTGTAATTTGCTTAGTACACCATAGCCTCTTAATAAAGATTTTTTGATTGATTAATGACACATTCATTTCCTTTTCCAATCAGATATCCCTGAACATGTCTTTTATGTTTATGCTTCCACACACCAGATAGCAGCTTTTTTGTTCCCACCAAATATCTCTCCACTATTTAGGGGAGTGATCTACAATTTAAGTATTTTGAGACTACTATTTAGTGAGCAGCCCCATGCCATCCACAGAAGGAACATCTGAAAACTGTCATTGTCTATAGAGGCACAATTTGTTTAGATTTTGAGCTGGATATCCTCCATGATAGTGGCACAAACACTTGGTGAGCATACATCTCCAATTTATGCCTTGTTGAATATTAATATTTGGAAGATTATTAAAGTTATACCTGTTGTTACGGTACATCTAAGAGAATGTTGTATGAGCTGAACAAAAACAAGAGAGATACTTTATTATAAGAGTTTTTAAGGATGTATTTTGCTCTATAATTTAAAAGAAAAACTTTAATATGTATAGCTATCAAACAATAAACATACAGATCTTGTATTCTGTGTAATTTTTAGGCAACTATATGATCATAAAGATGTGATCTGCTTTAAAATTTTATTTGTGAAAGACAGTCTGTTCCCTTCTCATATTTTGTAGATAAGAAGAATCACAGTGTTGAAAACTAAAGAAATATCAGAAATCAACTTTTCTAACTCTCAAATTACACATGAGGAATTTGAAATCTAGAGAAGGAGAGTTGGTTTTGCACAGTCATCAGTTGATATGCCAACAATTCCTTTTATAGACCATGATTACTATGAAAAACCAAAATAATAGGTGTTTAGTATATGGCACATAGTAAATCATAAATAAGTGCTTATTGATTAGTTGGTTGATTGAATTACATTACCCAGATCTCATTAGGTCAGTCATTGTTTGTTTGTTTTTTTTTTTCAGATTCTGACATATGGTTCATTGCTTACTTTCATGATTGAAGTAAAGGATGACAGATTTCCAATTTATATGTATATCATGCTTCTATCATTACAAATATAACATGCAATATTCATTTATTGGCATTTCCTTCTATTCTATCAGTTCATTAGATTTGAAAAACAATGTTACATGGCCAAGCAAGGCAAAGCAACAAGAGAACTTTATCCTCATTACTAAACTGAAGAAAATTCCATTCAATTGAAGAAAAATTGCTTTAAGCAGAAAAGAAGTTGTGTAAATTACATGGGAATGAAAGAGAAGAGTTTTGAGACAGAATTCTCATCTTCTTCCAGAAATTCCTTGAATAGAAATCAAAGCAAACACATAGTTCTCTTGTTGCTATACATTTCTTATAATAGGAATTTTCAGCCATTTTGGAGTTTCAAATCCATTTCTTTACTTTATGGTCACCCATTCCTTCTCATATTCTACAAACACCACACAAATGTTATATCTTTACTTCACCTTTGAATTAAATTCTTCCAACATTTCTATCATCCATCCCTTTCTCTCCATTCCCTGTACCATCTTGAGTCTAATAGGAAATTGTTGAGACCTTAATTCCCAAGAGGTGTGTGCTAAAAGTACTTTTCTCATTCCTTTACTAATTACTTTAGACCTGATTAAATATTTTACTTTTTAAAAGCATGCTCCTTCTCTGATGTGTTAGCCTGGGGGAAAGTGAGTTTAGATGACCTTGGAAGTTGGCAGCTAAATTACTATGGAAGCTCAAGTCAAATAAGGTACATTGATTGTCCAAATACTGAACACTGGACACAATAATTTATGTGAATTCAGAACTGAGTGACATAAAAATTAAAAAAAAAAACAGAAAAAACAAAAACTAACTTATGACTAAGGTGGTGAGGGGGGGGGGGGAGTTTTGGTTTTGTTTTATTTTATTTAGGGTGGAAGAAAAGGTGCTGGTGGGGAGTCCCTAGACCTGTGATTTCATTATTTTATTCCTGATAAGAAAAGGAAACTATCTCTACTAATGTAGATCATTAACTGTTCTGTCATTAATAATCAGAGTTAGAGAGGAGTGGAGACACCTTTTAATGAATAAGAATTAAGGAAAAGTATCTTTTGGAATCAGCAAACTATTCTGTCTCTGTCTCTCCTTCCTTCCCTTTCTCTCTCTGTGTCTCCCTGTCTTTCTCTGCCTCTCTTGTCCTTATTTTAATCTCTATCTCTCTCTTTTTCTCTGCCTGTGTGTGTGTGTGTGTGTGTGTCTGTCTGTCTCTTCCCTTTGTCTTTTTCTTATTTCCCCTTTCCTTCTCTTTCTCACCAGGTCTCTCTCTTTTTCTTATGCTAGTTCTCCCTTGTTCCTGGAAGGCTCTCTTTCTCCTAACCTATGGTGATTGATTTCTTGACTTCTTTCAATACTCAATTCAAAATCCACTTTCTGTAAGAAGCATTTTCTAGTTAATCCCCTACAGTTAGTGCCTTCCTTCTGAGATTAACTTGTATGTTTTATATATACATATATATATATATATATACACATATATATACATATATATACATATATACATATATATACATTTGACACAGTTATCACAGTTATGTTATTTTTCACTCTCTCATTGGAATGTGAACACCTCATAAATAGGGATATTATTAAAGCATTGTTTATATTTCCAGTAATTAGCAGAGTATCTGGCATATGAATAAGAACTTAATAAATACTTATTGACTTATTGACTGATCTCTCTTCTTTTTGTTCCATAGTTCAGTTCTATGAATCAATCAATAAGGTGTCATAAAGGAACTACTAGATGTCAGACACTTTGCTAAATGGGGGAGTTGTGAATAAAAAAAAAAGAAAGAAACAGTCCCTGACCTCAAGGAACTTCCATTATATGTCAGAATGTTCTAGTGATATGTATGTTTTAAATCATTTGGTCATTATAAAATATTTGAACATCCAAACTAGAACATAGTCAACATTTTCAAAAGTACACAATGACACAATTCTTCCTTAGGAACATGTTTTCAAGTAAAAAACGTAAATAAAATATAATTATAATACAATGACTAAATTAATTCAGTAGCACATCTAAGCTGACTTGAAGTCATTAGCAACAGGAAGATTTTTTTATAAAACCGTGCTCAGTAAACTGGGTAGATGCCTGGTGGACCTGTCATCAATTTAGTAAGGTTTAAAAGCAGACATAAGGCAGCAAGACCCAGGATGAATAAATTTTCTTCAGGCCATGTCATTGTAGTCTTTAATAGTACTCCCCCCCACCACCACCTTAATCCAAAACCCCTTAAAGGTTGAAGAGATCTTAGGAATCCTCTTCTTTGATTCCTCCTGTCTATTCTATGCTTCTCCATCCCAATACTATAGAAGAAGTAGTTAATCCATTATGATTTTGTCTGTGTTCTTGCTTAGGTCTTATTTTATTTTTTTTAACATTCTATATTTTGTTCTTCACATCTTTGGGTAGATGATTGGTTCTTGATTTACAACCCCAGGATGCCCTCTTTGCTCCCCCTCTGTGAAGGACCTGGATTGTCTAAGGATCTAAATAAAACTTTTGGATCAATCCCAACAAACTGGCACTAGGATAATCACTGCTACCCCTGAGACACTTTCTCCTTGGATAGACTTTTAGCAAATGTGGAAGATATCCAGTAGTACCAGCAATCAGTCAAATAGCTCAGGCAGACTGAGGTGAAAGTAAAATGTCCTTTAAAAATGTAAATGGGAATTTCCTTATTATTAATTCTCTAGCTCTTTCAGAGAGTCACAATATTGTTTAGTTTTAATTCTCTATACCACCCTGACATCACCAAATCTACCCACTCACCCCTACCATCTTGTTTTCATTCTCATATAATGAAAAGAATATTAGACTTGAAATCAAAAATATAAAATCACAGAATTGTAGACATAAAGCTAAATGAAAGCCCTATCCTGCCTCATTTTACTATTGAAGAAACTGAAGGAAAGAGAGATTAAATAATTTACCTTGAGTCACAAAGTTAATAGGTATTTAAGGCTGGATCTGAATCCAGATTATCTGGACTCCAATGCAATGCCTTATCTGGATATATATATATCCAGTAAGGCATCCTGTGAGATTGGTGTCCATATCCTACTGTAATCAAAGGGAATTTCTAGGCCAAAGGTATCCTAGATCTCCTGATCTTGCTAGAATTTTGAAGAGGTCTACTCATTCATTCAAATGATCATACCAAAGAACTAGTAATAACTTAATATACCATTAAATCCAATCCCTTCATTTTACAAATAAAGCAACTAAAATATAGATGCCAAGTGACTTGCTCATAATCATAAAACTAGTAAATGTCTGAGGTGTTATTTGAATCTATTTTTTCCTCATTCCTAATTTAGTGTCCTATCTACCACACTATTTTGACTATCTGACCCAGACATATAGATTGGAACATCATAGTTCTATAACTAGGAAAAAGAACTCCTAGGAAGCTACCCTATCTATTTTATAGAAAACTACAAAAGAAACTAGAAATTCTTGAAGGTCAAGTGATGTGTCTAGCTCTCTAATGACAATCTTCTTACCAATCCTAATAATGAAGAAAATGCATACCCACCATTTTTTCTTTATTACCCATGGATTGATCCTCAGCTTTAATTCTTCAAAGACTCTTAACCATATGTCAATAGAAGGATGTTATCAAAAGATGGAATATTGTTTCAAGGAGAAATTTAGGTTCACACAGACACACAAACAACCTACAATATTTCTTTTTTTTTTTTAAATTAAAGCTTTTCATTTTCAGAGAATATACATGGATAATTTTTTCTATATTTACCTTTGCATAACCTTTTATTGCAAATTTTCCTCTTCTTTCCCCTACCTCCTACCCTATCTGACAGGTAGTCCAATACATGTTAAATATGCTGAAATATATCTTAGATCCAATATGTATATACATATTTATACAGTTATCTGGTTGCACAAGAAAAATCAGATCAAGAAGGAAGAAAAAGAAAAACTGAGAAAAAAATGCAAGCAAATAACAACAGAGAGAGTAAAAATGCTATGTTGTGTAAGACCATCTGTTCTCATGGTTCTCTCTCTGGATATAGTTAGTTCTCTTCATCACTGCACAAGTAGAACTGGTTTGAATCACCTAATTGTTGAAGAGAGCCACCATCAGAATTGATCATTGTGTAATTTTATTGTTGCCACATATAATGATCTCCTGATTCTGCTCATTTCACTCAGCATCAGTTCACATAAGTCTCTCCAAGCCTCTCTGTATTCATCCTGCTGGTCATTTCTTACAGAACAATAATATTCCGTAACATTCATATACCATAATTTTTTCAGCCATTCTCCAACTGATGGCCATCCACTCAGTTTCCAGTTTCTTGCAACTATGAAAAGGGCTGCCACAAACATTTTTGCACATGTGGGTCTCTTTCCCTTCAATATCTCTTTGGGATATAAGCCCAGTAGAAACACTGCTGGGTCAAAGGGTGTGAACAGTTTGATAACTTTTTGAGCATAGTTCCAAACTGCTCTCCAGAATGATTGTATCCATTCACAGTTCCACCAACAATGTATCAGTGTCCCAGTTTTCCCACATCCCCTCCAACATTCATCATTATCTTTTCCTGTCATCTTAGCTAATTTGATAGGTGTCCTACAATATTTCTTAAAGATTACTCTATGTGTTATGAACAAAATAGAGCAGAAAAAGATGGAAAAGGAAATGCCACTTAAGATAACTGAAGGTAGCAAAAAATACTGGGGAAGACAAATCCATGAATTATATGAACACAACCACAAAACACATTATACAAATGAAGATAGATCTAAATAATCAGAAAAATATTAATTTTTCATGGGTAGGCTAAACCAGTTTAATTAAATGACAATTTTACATAAATTAATTTACTATTCAGTGCCATACCAATCAAACTATCAAATAATTATTTTATAGAGTTATAAAAATAGTTGTGAAATTCAAATGGAAGAAAAAAATGAATATCAAGGTGTAATCAATGAAAAAGAAATGTGAAGGAAGGTAGTCTACCAATGCCAGATTTCAAACTACATTACATAATGGTAATCATCAAAACAATCTAGCACTGGTTAACAAATAGAATAGTAGATCAGTGGAATGAATTAGCTACACAATACATGGTAGCAAATGACCATTGTAATCTAGTATTGATAAATCCAAAGATCCAAGTTATGAGACAAGAACTCAATATTTGACAAAAACTGGGGAAACTGGAAAGCAGTTACCTGCCAGAATCTAGATATAGACCAATATCTCATACGATATTCTTAGATAAAATCAAACTAGATGAATGATTTAGATATAAAGTTTGATATCATAAGTAAATTAGAAGAGAATGGAAAATTTTACCCCTCAGGTCTATGGAAAAGGGAAGAATTTCTGAATAAACAAGAGATAGAGATCATTATGGAATATAAAACAGATAAGTTTGATTGCATGAAATTATAAAGATTTTTCACAAACAAACTGAAGGCAGCCAAGATTAGAAGGAAAACAGAAAATGCTGCGAAAGAATACATAGATTCCCCCCCCAAAAAAAAAATCAATAAAAATAAAGTTTAAAAAGAAATATGCTTCAATTTATATTTGGACATAATCAATTCTTTCTTTGGGTATGGATTACATTTTTCACTATAAGTCCTTCAGAGTAGTCTTGGATCATTGCATTATTCAGAATAGCAAGTTCATTCAAAGCTGATCATCCCACAACAAACATCCCACTTTTTGCATAGTGCATTTCACTTTGCATGAGCTCACAAAGGACTTTCCAGATTTTTCAGAGAATATCTGTTCATCATTTCTTACATTAAAAATAACATTGCATAATAATAACATGACACAATATATTCAGCTGTTCCCCAATTGATGGCCATTCCCTCAATTTCCAATTCTTTATGCTAAGAAAAAGAGCAGCTACAAATATTTTTGTACCTATAGGAAAGACCTTATTTCTTTTATTATTATTATTATTATTATTATTATTATTATAGCTTTTTATTGACAGAACATATGGGTAATTTTTTAACATTGACCCTTGCAATCACTTCTGTACCAACTTTTCCATTCCTTCCCTCCACCTGTTCCCCTAGATGGCAGGCAGTCTCATACATAAATACAATATGTGTACATATTTATACAGTTCTCTTGTTTATATTACATAATATCAAGAAAAATCAAATTTAGAAAGGTAAAAATAATCTGGGAAGAAAACCAAAAGTGCAAACAGTTCACATTCATTTCCCAGTGTTCTTTCACTGGGTGTAGTTAGTGCTATTCATCACTGATCATTTGGAACTGAATTGGATCCTCTCATTGCCAAAGAGAGCTACTTCCATAAGAATTGATCATTATATAATCTTGTTGTTCCTGTGTACATGATCTCCTGGTTCTGCTCATTTCACTTAGCATCAATTCATGTAAATTTCTCCAAGCCTCTCTGTATTCATCCTGCTGGTCATTTCTTAGAGAACAATTAATAGGAAAGGCCTTATTTCTTAGCAATTGAGTCAAATTTATTTTTAAAAAAATGAGTCAGGTGTAGCTAGGTATTGCAGTGAATAGAGCACTAGCCCTGAAATCAGGAGGACCTGAGTTCAAATCTAATCTCAGACATTTAATACTTCCTAGCTGTGTGACCCTGGGCAAGTCACTTAACTCCAATTCCTCAACCAAAAAAAAATGAGTCACTCTCCAATTTTTAAATGGTCAAAGATTGCAGACAGGAACTCTCAGAAGTCAAAGTTGTTTATACTTATCTACAAATTAAAATTAAAATAACTCTGAGGTAACACTCACACCTATCAGATTGGCTAACATAACAGAAAAGAAAATGACAAATGTTGGAGGAAATGTGGAAACAATTGAAATACTAATGTGCTATTTATTGGTGAAGGTGTGAACTGGTCCATCCATTGTGGATATATACCCAAAGTACTATAGAAATGTACATAGCTCTTTGGTGCAGCAGTATAACTACTACATCTGTATCCCAAAAAGATCAAATGAAAAAGGAAAGGATTATGTACAAATAGCAGCTCTTTTGGTGGTAGCAAAGAAATAGAAATTGAGGGGATGTACATCAATTGGGGAGTGACTGAACAACTTAAGTATATAATTGTGATGGAATTACACTATTATGTAATAGCAATAACACAAAACAAGGAGAACATTGTATACAGAAACAGCATAATTGTATAATTTATCAATTAACTAACTTGACTCTTCTGATCAATTCAGTCATCCAAGATAATTCCAAAGAATTTGTGCTGAAAAATGCTATCTACTTCCAGAAAAATGATGGGGTCTGAATGAAGATTAAAGTATACTTTATTCATTTTCTTTATTTTCTTGCTTTTTCTTTTCTGAAACATAGTTAATATGGAATATGTTTTGCATGATTTCACATTATAATGTATATACCATTTCTTGCCTTTCCAATTGGTACAACAGGGAAGAAAAGGAGGGACTGAGGGGGGAAATTTTTTATTTAATTAATTATTTTTAAAAATGTAAAAATAACTTTTTTTTTCCTTCTTGATCAACTCTGGGACTATTGTCTATGTACAATAGTTCTCCAAGTTATACATATTGACTTAAATGGAAAGATTATTACTGTTATTATTATAATTTTCTTTGTCATTGTCATTACTACTATTGTTATTATTGTGGTTATTATAATACTTTCTAGCCTTATGAATTGATAGAGATTTAGATTATACTTTTTGTGAGATAAGAAAAAATTCTCAAATAAATTTCCCCAAATTGACCATTAAAACTACATTTCTTTTCTTTCCCTACACATTCCACTTCCTCCCAACTACAAAGGGAAAAATGGTTGAGACCAGTTGGTACTTTTGTTCTCAACGTCAATGCTAGTATTGACATGACTTTCTTTGTGCATGATTTCTTTTGAATTCTTCACTAACACCATTATTCAGTTTAATTTGTTAAAATAATATGTATTATTCTTGTTCTGAATTTTGCTTCAGGTAGATCAATTTTATTTTCTACATTGAGCCCATAGTATGGATATATATATATATATATATATATATATATATATATATATATATATATATATATATCCTACTTCTTAGAAATATTCTATGCCATCACTGCAAAAATTTGCATTTTCACCCATTTCTGATGAGCCTCTTGAGTGAGTCAGTAGGGTTCCTTTTACATTGCAGAAGCTCCCTAGAGCTGCCAGAAATGATTTCATTGTCATGGATCTTTGGTGCCTGGCAAATTTGAATAAAAGCATTCATTATTGCATTCAAGCTATGCATGTTAATTGATCCTGTAAGTAATGCTCTCTGCACCCTTCTCTCAGGCAAAGAGAGGGAAACTATAACAAAGTTGAAAGAAGATAAGCTAAAACTGTTGCCTTGGAACTTTCTGGTGAATATTTAAGTCTATAAATAATGTCTTCCTGGTCATTAAGGGCAGATTTAAGCACACATATACAAAGTAGTCCCTACCCAAGAGTTATCTAAGAGTGTATTGAATGTCACATGTTCAAAAATGTCTTTGTTTACAGCTTCCCATGATCTTAAAGATTGCCTTTGTTTTAAGAATCAGCCTTAAAAAAACTGTTAAAATATATGTATATAAGTCTGTATTCATATGTAAAAAATTGTAATGGAAATACAAGGTATCTGTGTGACAGATCCAATCCATTTCTATATAAGGTCCCTGAGCAGAGGCAGTCAAGGACTATCTTATTTTGTCATTTCATATCTGTCATTTAGGGCAGATCTTTGTACATGCTCGTTTGAATGCATGAGTGATTTTTTTTTTATACTTCCTTGATTTCTTTTATTGTCTTTATGAACTAAAATGTTTATAAGTATATGGGCCCATTAATTTGCACACCTGGCAAAAGAAGGAAAAGATGGTGAGTTAGTGGATTGAGCACTAGGCTAAGAAGGAAATAAACATTATCAAGCACTAATTACATGCCAGAGACAATGCTACTGGACTAAAAATATAAGCAAAAGGAAAGACAATTTCTGACCCCAATTAAATTCCATTCTAATAAGGATGCCGCTATTATTCAGTTATTTCAGTCATATCTAACTCTACATGAACTTAACTGTATTTTTTTTTGGGGGGGGGGGGGCAAAGATAGTTGGTGTGGTTAGACATTTTTTCTAGCTTATTTTACATATGAGGAAACCAAGGCAAATAGGATTAATTGACTTGCCCAGGATCACACAGCTTGTAAGTGTTGAAGATCAGATTTCAATTCATGAAAATGAATCTTCCTAACTCTAGCCCTAATGAGGTAGACCATACAAAAAGGAAATGTAAAACATGGAAATAGAGAGTACCCAGAATAAAATCATTATTTTGAAGATTAGACAAATCCCAGAGATAGACAAGAAAAAGAAGAAAGTCAAGGTAGCATCGCAAAATGTTGAGAAAGTAATTAATGGGAGAAAAGGCAAGTACTATATTCTGTAGTGAATGGATCAAGGTAGTAATAATTTATTCTGGGATAGGAAGGCCCCAGGCATTAAGGATTTTGAAGAACTAGCTAAAAGGAGAATTAAGTGAGGAAGAATTGGGCATGAATCCTATCTCAGAACGTGAGCAAGACTTTTAACCTTCATGGACCTTGTTTTCTTTTTCCATGAAATGAAAAAGTTGGCCTCAGTGATCTCAAGTGACCCTTTGAATTCTGAATCTATGACCTTAGGTTTTAGTCAAGAGTCAGAATAATGAAAAAGTACTACATGAACTTCTAACTGGTAGGCTGTTTTAGTTTAAGGCCATCAATGTGGGAACTCAGAAGAGGGAAATATTGTTTCTTCATGGGATAATAAGGAACTTACAGGAATTGGAGCCTTTCTCTTAGGCTTAGAAGAATAAAGATGGGTTTATCCTCTAAGAAATTTAATTAAAGGATAACAAAAAATAAAAAGGAAAGGGGCTGAGGTTGCTATAAGTAGCCAAAAGATATGACATAGGGTTACGTTTACTTCCTGATAGCATTATTTTTGTTATCCATCATAATCTGTTTTATGTTCTGAATCTCCAACTCCACTGTAAGATCTTTGATGACAGAGACTATGCCTTTGTATTTCCCCATGGTACATTCATGGAATATATTGACTGCTCAATAAATAATTGTGGGTTTGGAAGAATGGATGCTAATAGAGGAAGGAAAGAAAAGTAATATTTATTATTCTAGCAAATATGTATTTGCCATTTTAAGGTCTGTAAGTCATTTTTCATACATTGTGAATAGCAGCAGGAAATAGGGAAAAGAACATTGGAATGGAAACTTTAGTTTGATTCCTAAGTCAGCTACCTCTTGGATGTATGACTGTGGATAAATCACAAATGGTTTCTTGTCCTATTTGCCCCTCTGGAAAATGAGGGTTTGATCTCCAAGCTCCCTTGCAGTTCTAAATTGATAACTTTAGGACCATTCTGAATGACCATCACAGGAGCTGCAGGAGTTCTCACTTTCATTTTGTAGATGAAGAAATTGATGTTGGAAGAGACAGCTAACAAGGTGATACAGTGCACAGAGTGCTAGACTAGTAATAAGGAAGACCACAGTTCTGTTCTTCCTCTTGCTTGTTGTATGACCCTGGACTTGAACTACTTCCCAGATTTGTTGTGAGGATAATAATAGCTAGCATTTATATAGAACCTTTAGCTTTGCCAAGCACTTTATAAAATGATCTCATTTTATCCTTAAGTGTCTTGCTCAAGATAATGAAATTAATATATGTAAAAGGCTTTATAAATATTAAAGAACTATTTTAATATTATTATTAAGCAGATTTACTTGTGAACAGATTGGGCAGCTGAGTTGGTGCAATGGATACAGCATTGAGCCTGGAGTCAGGAAGATAAAAAGTTCAAATGTGGTCTCAGACATTTGCTAGCTGTGTGACCTCAGTTAATTCCTAGTTGCCTCAGTTCCTTGTGGGTAAAATGGGAACACTGAGGGAGAAGGAAATGGAAAACCACCTTCCAATATCTTTGTCAAGAAAACTACAAATGGGCTCACAAAGAGTTGAATACGACTGAAATAAATGAACAACAATATCAATGTGGTCAAATCACTTTATTTCTTCAGAAGCCTCATTTAAAGCCAGGCCTCTCAGGACTCCAACACCAACTCTTTTGATTATAGCTTGCTGCCTCTTAAAAGTGAGAGTGAGGTAGGAAATGAAATAACTGGCCTAGAATTCCAAAGAGACTGGCATAGTGGCAAAGGAGTGTCTCAGAAGATGTATTTTACCTCTACAGTGTTTCCTGCATAGTCAACATGGTGATGGTGATTGGATTTTTGATCAATTGATTTTGAGTAACTGCTTTTAAAGGAGTTTTGATAATCCATGATAATATTTGGTAGGATTATACTAGCAATATTTTTTTCCCATGACACAAAAGGTAACTTCAAGAAGTTCCATTTCCTAGTAATAACGTAGTTTTCTAGGTAAAGAAATTTTTATTGGCCAATCCTTCCAATCAGGGGGCTTGGCCCTAGAAAGTGAAAAAATGTCCTTTTACTAAGGAGGGCTGGAATAGAAAAGACATACCTCTTTCCAGAAGAGAATGGAGCTTGCAGGATTAGTAGTTTTGGATTCAGCTTTAAAAGTCTAAAAAAGGAAATATGCTCAAGATTTCAAACCCATTTCTGAATGTCTCTGAAGATAATTGATGTAGTTAAGAAAAGATATAGAAAGATTATATGGATGCTCCATGTTAGAAAAGAAAAAAAAACTGAGGGAAAGGAAGGGAAGCAATGAGAAGTGTGCCCACCTTCACCCCCAACTGACAATATTATGGTCTAATTCTATAAAAATGATTAATGTTCTGACATTGAATTTTTAATAAGTAAATCATAATATGCATAGATACCTCAGATATCATCAAGCTTCATATTCTTATTTTATAAATGAAAATTTGAGATGGCAAGGTGAAAGGGTTGTGAAGATCGGCTAAAGGAATTGGAGATGTTTAGCCTAGAGAAGAGACTATTTAGAGGTGACATGAAATCTGTCTAATACATTTGAAATGCTGTCTCACAGAAAGAAGATTAGGCTTTCTCCTGTCAGCCCCAGAAGGGTGAACTTGAAATGGTAGTAGATGTTGCCCAGAGTCAAATTCCTATTCTTTGTGAAGCAAGAAAAAAAAAAAATCTAACAATTAATACTACCCCCAAACCAGATGGTTTGTCTTGAAAGGTACTGGATTCTTTGTTACTCATGGATACTTTGTTACTATTTTATAAGGAATACCATAGCAGGTAAATCTTGCTGAGTATGGTACAAATTCTCTGCATTCTCTTAAAACTCAAATCTCACAATTTTATATGTCCAGGTGATTTTGAGAAAGTCATCATGACATAGTGGATAGAAAGCCAGCCATAGTCCCAGGAAGATCTGGGTTTAAACCTTACTTCTGACACATACTATTGGGTGACTCTTGGCAAATTATAAAACCTCTCACTGGCCCAAGTACTTGGGTGTTCAGTTGCAGAGAAAGTGCCAGCCTGAAGTAATTGTTTTCTCTTCAGTAATTCCTTATACTAGTGAAATCAGAGATCCAATCATCATCAAATAATGATTGAAAAAGATTTTTGTTTTTCATTTAAGACTTGACAAGCGCTGGGGATTCAAGTACAGACAGAATCGAGAAGTACTAAAAATATAGTGGAAGGCCTGACGAGTCCAAGGTATAGACCAAGTGACAATGCCCAAATGTAGAGGCTGTAGTGGCAGGGAAGATGGTAATTCAGTGATTTCTATCTCACCAACGAATAAAATTTAATGAGTTTCATTTTATCCAAGTAATGAAAGAATTTAAATATCCCCAAAGAGGTCAAAAAGCCCCAGGGTGGGGGGAATAAACAAAAGAAACAGTGAATAGAATATTCTGGGTATTGACCGGTTTTTTCTGCTTCCAATTTGGATGAACTGAGATCTAACTGGTCCAGGACTAAAGGATAAAGAAAAGGGAAAGCCATATAATAAATTCCAACAATCAAGTCTTTTCTGAAATAGATTGAAAATGCATTTTAGATAATTGGATATGAAAGTTATAACATGTTTTCCTCAATTACTTAATTATCATAAAATGATGCATCTCACAATTAGAAGATACCTGATCATTCCCTGACTTTGTTTTTGTAGTTAACATTTTCATTCTCCCAATTATCCAGGCCTGGAACATTGAGATTATTTTTAACTTCTCCCTTTCTCTTTACTTTAAACATCTATGCAGTAGCCATGACATTTTTGTCCCTTTTCTTCCATCCCCATTGCCACAAATTTTCACCCACATAGTATCAGTACATAGGTTTGTTTTTATCCTATTGGTCTTCAACTTGATGCTTCCCCATTGTGTACTATATAAAATATAAATTCATAATCCTGGCATTTAAGGCCTCTCTGTTATGTGATTCCAATATACTTTTCCAACTGTATCTGATCTGTGTGTTCTATGCAACTTTGCATTTTAATGAGGCACCCACTTTCTTCCTACTTGGACTCACTTTTGCCCTCTTTGCCATTTAGCTTCTGTCTATATTGAAATCCTTCTGTTTCCTTAAAACTGAATTCAAGTACCTTCTTCACGAAGCCTTCCCTAATTATCTAGAGTGAAAGTGAATTATCTTCACTCAAACTTTTCAAAACTCTTTACCACAATTTTTCCCTTTTGTTCTGATTTTTCTCTCCCAACATGATTCAAAAAGAAATGTGTGTTTAAAAAGTTAATATACATGTATAACCAGAAAAAATAAAAAATTAATAAAAAATTGAAAAAACCCTCTATCACAACTTCATAGATAGATAGATAGATAGATAGATAGATAGATAGATAGATATAGATAGATGATAAATAGGTAGAGATTATATATATATAATTTTTATTTGCATACTTCCTATATCACAATTAGTGTTTTGAGAATATGTCTTATATCATATAATTGTACCTACAATAGTGCCTTGTCCATCATAGTTAATAAATGTTTGTTGAATTAAACCAAGTATTATTTGCATGCTCCAGAATTCCCCAAATACACACACACACACACACACACACACACACACACACACGCACACGACATCAATGACAAACGGTCGTCCAGCTTATGCTTGATAATTGTGAGTGATTAGGGTAACTCACTACTGTCCAAAAAGTTTTTCTTATTTTTGAATGGCTTCCTTTAAAAATATGTTTTTGAATTTTGTAATGAATCATACAGTTCATATGTTTCTAATTTTGAGAATCTACTTTCTTCTTCTTTATGAAAATCAGAAGTCCATTTGCTTATATTCACTACTGCAATACTCTATGAATTTTCAGTAATTCTATCCATAATTTCTTTCAGAACACTAAAATTCATTTTATTGAGACTTGTTGATTCAGTGAAGGAAACAGTATGCTTACATTGTTTTTCTCTTATATTTTGCTTTAATTCTCCCTTAACTCATACTGAATTATTCTTTTTAGTATATTGTTGTTTTTCTAGGAATGGAGGTATAGGAGAGAGAGCAAAACAAAGGCCAGTCCTGTTTCTGTGTCATTTCTGTTATGCTTCATTGTTCTCTCCTCCCAAATGATGATCTTATGTCCCTCCTCACTTTTGTTTTGATTTTCCTCTTATTCTAAGAGAGATACAAAACAAAAGCAAAAACCCATAAAATGTTTTTATATCCTTTAAATTGTCTTTATTTTTTCAGATATATAAGTCTATTTCATTAATCTTCTGCCAAATTTGTAAATTATCTTCTTTTGTTTGGAAAAGTATGAGCATTGAAGATGATCAGTTAAACCTGATCTACACTGACTATTTCATATTCTAGATGCTTTGAGGATTACATCATTCCCAACTATTCAAATATTTGAGAGGATTCATAGATTGATTTTCAGGTTGTCAGTTTTAAGGCTTAGAAACCATTATCACATGGGGAGCAAAACTTAGAAATCCAAACATTATGCTCATTTAAGAGACCATATATCATGTGTCTTAAGAAAGAAAAAACATAAACAAAGCTAAACAAAATACTTTTGTTCTTGATACTTTAGATTTAATATGTTCTGCATCCAAGAAAATCCTTCATATTTCTTCATTTTCATATTATCTATAGAAAGGGAAGGATTTCAGCACTAATTATCTCATAGAGGGAACCCTAGAATATCAGTGAGTGAGTTTAACATGTCTTACCACATTTTAGAAAGGTTTTCAGTATGGAGTTATTGCCACTATGAATGTCTGTCATCTAAAGATCAACCCAAGTTCAAAGAAGTCTCTCACCAGAGGGTTGGTGTCTGGTTGATGAATTGTTCAGTCACAAAAACTCATGCAATCCTCCTCTAACACATGGAGAGGCTGTGACCACTAAATATATATACCCACATCAGTAAAATCATAGATCCTGGACATGTGGAGGGAAAAAAAAAACAAAAAAAAAAAAAAACAAAAAACTTGGTAACAGAATGGGAAAAAAATAGTTTTTTTGTTTTGTTTTGTTTTGTTTTCTAAAGCAGGAATGGTGAACACCCTGTCATGGACCATATAAAGCCCATGAAATCATTTGCCAAGGTAGTCACAAGAGATGATGAGCTTAAAACTAGGTGCACCAACCTCCCAATATGCTTGAGTTGCACAGGTTGATAATTATGCATAGCCCAGGAATGTTGTTATAAATATCCAGATGGCCCTTGGCAGAAAAAAGATTCCCCAGTCCTGCTTAAAGCAATTGCAGATTATAAGAGAAGTTAGTTTTCTGGGAAATTAAGTATTTAATAAATATCTAAGTCAATGTAATTTATTAAATTGTCGCTTTCAACAGCTTTTTATATCTTCAAGTTAATTTTTCTAAAAGTGCTCCATAATAAAATACAGTAATTGCATAATGACTAAAACTATCCTCAATAGGGAAATGTGTTGCTATTCAAATATGTTAAGTCAGTGAATGAATGAACACCACAAATAGCTGATAGATAGATGAATACATGGATAGATACATAAAGCATTATGATCTAAGAAAAAATGGAGCTTCCTATAATCAATCTCTCTCTCTCTCTCTCTTTCTCTCTCTCTCTCTCTCTCTCTGTCTTTCTCTGTATCTCTCTCTTTCAAACAATACACACACACATACACACACACACACACAAACACACACACACACACACACACACACACACACACACACACACACACAATCTTTTCCAAGGGGAAATATCTTTTTTATATTCTCAAACTCTCACTTGAAAATTTCAAGAATTTGTGATTTCACCGACATGAATCCTCCCTCAGTAACAGGGATTGCAAGCTATCTATGAATTCCTAGACAGTATTCTAGAGCTGCCATAGCTGAAAAGTTTATCACCCTGGGACCAATCTGGTGATGAGCCTTTTTCAATTTATCCAATATGGGTGTGGAATGAAAGGCATATGGTCTGTCATTAGGCCAGGATAGTCATTCTCACTGAGGCAGGAGAGAATAATGTTTTGCAGTCTGTAAGATGTGAGTCCACATCCCAGTTCTGCCACTCACTAATTTTGTGATTATGAGTTTATCATAAAAATTATTTGACTCTATCTACCTTTAAAATTTTCTATTATTTGCTCTGAAAGCAAGCATGGCATAGTAGATAGAGAATAGGCCTTGAAGTTAGGAAAATCTGTATTCAAAACTTGCATTCTGATAAGTTATTTAATCTTCTAGTTCTTTTTGACAATTCTAAGATGATGAATCACAGATGGTTTACTAATCTGTATTGGTGAAGAAAATTAAAACAGAGAGTTCCATATGCTGATGAAGTCAGAGGGCTAAGCCCCCAAAAAACATTTTGTGCTGCCCAAATCATGTAGTTTTTTATGTTATCAAATAAAATAATATTTATAATATGTGTGCTTTACCACTGAAAAGTGTTATGTAAATGTCAGCTATTATTATTCTAATTTGTATCTCACAGTCTGCCAGTTTCTTTAGTGATGCAAGTGTGAATATACACACACATACAAAGCATGGATATTTATAAAATACATAACATACATATATGGCTATATTTAAGTTACATATAGATATCAATAATAAATCTAAATAATATAAAATTAAGTACATTGTGGTTTCTTTGACAAGATCAACTGGATTCATTCCTACCTTCCCACTTATATTTTCTTTCATTTCATTTTTTATGGTTAAAAAAAAAAGTAGAAATAGAATGGAATCACATAACTTGAAAATATAATTTTATTTATTCTCAAGGACTTTATTGCTATTTTGTTGCTATTGCTGTTGTTCAGTCATTCATTTCAGTTATGTCCAACTCATCCTCATTTGGTCATTTCTTGGCAAAGACATTGAAATTCTTTGCCATTTCCTTCTCCAGTCATTTTTACAGATGAGGAAATTGAGGCAAGCATCACTTGCCCAGGGTCACTCATCTAGTGTCTGTGGCTAGATTTGAACTCAATAAAATGACTTGACTTCCTGACATCCCAACTTCAAGCCCACCTTTCTAACCATTATAGCATCTATCTCTCTCATATTTTATCTACTACCATATTATTATTACATATTGAATAGATAAAGACAAGTGAGCTTACTTTCATTAAAGAATTCTAGCCTTCCTTTACTTCATGTTCCATTATCCTTCTTCTCCTTTCACTTCTTGCATCGCCAGTCCTGATGATAGATGTTGGTACATGCCATTCCTTCCTCAGAAGGATTATATAGGAACACATATTTTAAAATCAAAAGACCTCAGAGGCTACTGTATTTATACTCCATTCTATTTTACAGATGAGAAAACTGAGGCAAAGAAAGACTGAATGATTTGCCCTGGTTGATAGAGCTAACAAATGTTTGGAGTGGGATTTAAACTCTGGTTCTCCTAACTATAAATCCAGTTGTTTTTCATGGATTTACATTGCTGGATTATGAATGAAAATATTCTGGTTGGTGTCTGTATTCCTTCTTTCCATAGCCTGTGTTTCATCAATAACTTACTTAAACAAGTCAAGATAACATTTAGCTACATGAAATATTTTTTTCTCATTTTTATTTTTCCCATCTTTGTGCTAACTTGGTTCTTTTGTTCAAAATAGTTTCTGATTTGACTGTAACTAGATAGTTGATTCAAGAATTATCCTCACACTATTAGGGAGTCATTTCCTTTCACTGAAATTTAATCAATTTCCTTTCTGGTGATGCTTTTTTCAGTATTTGCCTTATTCACTGATAATTTTCTTAAAGTAATTATTCATGTTGAATAGAAGTATGAATTTTCTGTAGTCTACAAGTATTTAACTTCTCTAATTCTTTATTCCTGATCCACATTTTTGGAAGCATATTTCATCATTTTGACCTATTCCTACCTTTTTATGGAATTCACTGTAAATTAAAATATAGGATGATCTAATTTAGAGTACCTTAGGAAATTCTCTTTAGAAATTCTCTATTTTTTCATCCTCTAAGACAGATGATGTTGAATAAACTGCAATTATTTTCATGGTGGTCTCTGAAGAGACTTATTATAAGCACACTAAAATGAGCTCAACTAACTAATGTTCAATAAAATATTTCTTATACAACAAACTCAGGCAATTCTTATTCTTTTGCTTTGTTTTGGCTCTCCAAGAGGGAATCTGTAAGCTATGTTGCTATGTTCCTACAACTTACTTTCTCTTTTCTTGCTCTCTGATTCTGTCATAGCAGAAACAAAAGGAACTTGCACAGGAAAGAGACTAGTCTGTATTTTCTTTTTCTTTTTTTTTTCATAGAGTGATATGACAAAAAAATTCAAGTGGGGGACTACTAGTGATGAGCCTCTCTGTAACTAGCTAGACTTGGTCCTCAGAGAGCAGACAGTCTGTTACCATGACTATATGCAGTCTTTCCAGCATAGTATAGTACAATAGAATTTGAGTTTTACCAGTGTAGCCTTCAAGAACTTAATTACACAGTGATGCAAAAAATAAAATAAAATAACACTTTATGTGTGGTAACCATCTTTAATGTTTTCTTGTAGAGGTTGAGACTGATTAAGTTTGGGAGTTTTGACTTGCTGTAGGGCTATCATAGCATTTTTGGCGTCAATTTGCTTTATTTATTTGTGGTTTTGTTCATCCTTTCTTTTATCATGAGTGATGTTTTGATTTGAGCCTGAATTGCATTTGTGAGGCAGTTCACAAAGTTGTCAGTCTCTCTCTTCCAGAGTCATCAAAGTCCAGTGGCAAGATGAAAGTCAAGATGACTGGCAATGACCCAAGATGCAATAAATGACCTTGGTGTCTTTGGTGTTTGACTTATCTCTAAGTATTCCATAGCACCTGCTTCAGGTGCCTACATGGTCATTGTTCTCATTTGCCTTTTTCCGTAGGGAGAAGTTTTCATATGATTGGAGTTTAGCTTGTTTGCGAAAGTGGTTTTACTGATATGAGGCTAGTGATCATGCTATAGTTTTGTAGAAACACAGGAGAAAGTTAGATGAAAGTGACACTGAAGATGGATGAGCAGTCCTGAAAAGACCTCAGCAAGTTCTCACACCAGAGGAGGTACTGGTCTTCCCTGAATATTCCATACTCCCCAATATGAGAAAGAGTAGGGGGCCATCAGGATCTCTACAAGGGGAAAACTGATCCTGGTCAGAATTTGAACAGGTCAAAGCTTTCATGCAAATCAGCAGTGAAATTAGGCCACGAGTGACAATAGTACTATATGCTTGGACAAAAAGAGAAAAAAAAAAAAAAAAGTAGTTGATGACAGAAAGGCCTTTATAGAGGCTTCTGTTTAATTTTTTTTAAATGCAAGTAGGTTGATGAATTTCATGTGCCTTTACAATTTTTTTTTTGTTTTATCTTGTTTTTTTGTCACTCTCTTCATTACCCCAACTCTTAGAAATTGCTTCTATTTGAGTTTTCAGAATTTCAGTTTTGAGAACTTCTGATCCCACCAGAACTGCCTTCCTTGTTAAATGTTAGTCTTTCTCCCCATTCCAATATTTTGAAATCTGCTCTCTCTAAATCAAGAGTTACATCAAGTTATTCCTGGTTTCGCTTTCCTTTTCACTAAATGCTTTTTTTTGGAGCTAAATTTTCCCTCTAAATCACTTGCCTTACATTTCTTACATATGAAACTTGGAGTCAGAAGACTTGTGACTGATTTCTGGTTCCCACACTTACTAGTTATATGACCCTAGGAAAGTAATTTAACCTTTATTAATTTCCTTTTTCCTCCAATGTAAAATGGGGTCAATATTCTGGTTTTCTGCTTCCTAGGGTTGTTCAAAGGAATGCACTTTTACAAATGTTTAAAGCTCTATAGAAATTTGAGCTTTGGGAGTAGATAAGCAGGAAATAGATTATGATTTCTTTATTTTAGGGAACTACCTATAAAGAATTCATTTTTTTCTGAGATTTTCCATCTTAGAAAGTTGCTTGAAGTAACATGAGGTTAGTTGATGTCACAGTAGATAAAAATGGTTAGATTGGAACTCATCTCCTCTGTTGGCTCTGTATACTCTGAGCTCCCTGCTGGTGTTGCCATTGACATTTGCATTGCTGTGGTAAAGATTATAGTTAATGTTATTATTGTTGTTATTATGCAAGATCATTCACTCGATCAGCAGGTCGGGAAAAGTAGAGAATTCTCGCTTTAAAGTTTGGTTCTCAGTGTATCTGCCTAGGGCAGGAGTTTTTATGGGTGCCTTTCAAAACTCCCTGAGGGACAGCTGGTATCTGCTGCTGGCTGGACGATCTTTAATTTCCTTAGTCATCAAGTTCACAGCAGCTGGTGAGCAGCAGCAAATCACAGGTATTCCCCTCTGAAAACAAGAAGAGAAGCAATGGATCAGCTGTCGGCAGTGATTGCTGTCCTTTGTCTAGCCATTTTCTCCAGGCTATCCAGTCTGAGACCCTGAGTGTTTCAGTCCTTGTGCTTAGAGCTATGTAATACCCATTTTTCTTTCTCTGGTCACCAATTCTGCTTCCTGTTGACCTGCTCCCTGGAATTTATCCTTCTTGGCATAAAGTCAGAGCTAAGAGACTATATACTAGGAGCTCCCAAGAATAATCCAGAGCTGATTTCTGGGTATGGAATCCACTGGAACTGTTATCACATTAAAAAGAGCCATTTACATTTTCTGCACGTCTGAACTTGGCTTGCCTCTGAGAATACACAAGAAGGAAGCTCATACAGTATGATCAAATGGCTAAAATGAGTCTATTCACAATCTTGCGCTTTTGGTCTTGGGAATTTAAATACAGTTACATATCACCAACAAATGTAAATAAATGTATTCTGTTTGAGAAGGAAGGCTGGTAGTCCTTTTCTGGACATGGGGTTCAATTTTGTTTTTTAATAAATAGGAATATTACTTCTAAAGCTGGAAATGTCGAGAAGTCAGTCTTTCTTAAAATCTGACTTCACAGATTTCTTCTTCTGTGTTTTTAAATGCATAGAATATATGAATTTCTTCTTACCTTTTCTTTTCTTTTTTATTTTCCTTTTCAGTCTGCAGGCCCAGCTCTCTTCCCTATAGTTTTCTTCATGAAATAGCATTGAACTCTGGTGTCAACCTCAGGGTTTTATATGAGACAGCCCATATCTTGAGACTCTAGTCTCTAAACGTTTCTGTCTGATTCAAGCTTATGCTGGGAGTTCAATGAGCTATTGTGATCATGTGATCATGTGAACAATATTCGCAATTGTTCATTGGCAATTGTGATCATTTTACCTATTGATATTCAGTTACTATTTAAATTATAACCTATGACTAGTTCTTGTTTCCAATCCTGTATTAGTTCCCTGATTAAATTTAAATATTTACATACAGTGTGTCCCCAAAAAATTAGTACATTTAAGCTATCAAAATGAACAAATAATTTTATTAGCTGAAAGACATTTATTTAGTAACCTTTAAAGCTTATCTAGTTTTAATAACTTAATTGGACACCAATTATAGTACTTTTTAAAGCTGTATGGATAAAGAATACCTACTATCCAAACACTGATTATGATTGAATGGACAGACTATAGATCTCATTCGTCAACATGTATCATAGTATAAAATTGCACTGGGGAGTTGGGACCAGAAATGGCTAAGAGGAACAAAGTGATCAGAATTACCTTGGGAAATTGAAATTATTTAAATGACCAGGATACTTTTTTTTTAAGCAAAGGTATCTTGAGTCCAACAGTTTTTTGGTGATGTGGTATAGCTGTGTCCTAAAATAGATATTAGAGTCAAAATTGATTATCACCTGAAGAACACTAAAAAAAAGAGGTATATGGCAAGTATGAGTATATTTCAACAAGAAGCAACTATGTAGAGATAGTGGCATAAAGGAGGTCCTTATAAAAATATATGATTAAAAAGAAGACAGTGAGAGCAAGAGATAAATGATAAAAAAAATGCTTATATTATTTTGGTAGCATCATAAGGTTAAAAAAACTCAAGGATGCCTTAACACAATGGATCTGCCCCTTGTGTAAACTGAGAGGATGTAAAGATATACAGGAGTATCATGTAGAATTTGTAGGTACAAATGGACCATGATCTGAATCTTTGGAGGGAATACTCATATTAAAGAGTACTGGTATATATCTTTTGTATTTTAAAATACTCTTTTTTTTTCAGTGAAACATTATATATACTATGGATAGTTATCATTGCATTTATGAACATCTTCTGTGTGAGTGACCTTGGATTAGATGAGGATGGCTACAAACCAGGATAAAAAAAAAAAATGGTTCTTGGAATTTATAATTTAGCAGGAAAAAACAGACAATTATGTGAAAAGTTAATTAACAATAAAATTTTTTAATAGTCCAAAGAAGTTATGGAAAGATATTGCATGGCAGCATGTTATGTACCAAATGTATTATACAGAAATTAATTGTCATAGAAATTGAAAAAATGAAAAGGCTACTTCAGGTTGGAGAACAAGGGAAAAACTAGGGAAAAAAAGTGAGGTTTGATTTGGGTATTTACAGATTTGGATTAAGGGAGGAAGCAGTGAAAATCCCAAGGGTGTAGAATAAATATAAACATGTATTCTCTCAATTAATATTTAGTCTTTTATAAACCAGCAGTGGGCAGATTATTTGGAGGACAAAATGTCAAAAAAAAAAAAAATCTGTAAATATGTGATTCCCCAAAGCTCTTTTGGCTTCAGGGATTTATTTGCTAAGTTTGAGGATTTGGATCAACCTTGATCCAAAATGTGTTGTTCCAAAAGGCTTAGTGCAGTTTTAATCTATTAAAGCTTAAAACTGTACCATAATTTTGGAGTACCCTGTATAGTATTTTCTTCCTATTTTAGCACTTATATATTTGAATCTAACAATCTTTCTTAAATATATATGTATTTGGATCGATCTAAATATCTCTATCTACCTATCAATCCTTGTATATTGCTGAAAAGAAACCCCACTAAAAATGTACAGAGTGGTGTGGGGGGGTGCTTAATCCCTGAGACTGTTTCTCCCTCTGTAAAATGTGGTAATATACTATTAATCTAAAAGTAACCAACTCTTAAATATGTCAGTAATGTGTGATTTTGTAGATGTAGAAATATTATTGATATGTATGTATTGATATATTTACCCATGGTCACACAGTTACAAAATATATTCAGTAAAATGCATTCATATATGATGAAAGTAAGGAAAGACTTATTCTCAAACTCAATGAATTTATACTCTATTTGGGAAGACTGCACATAAACATCAAAAGTTAAGTAAAATTTCTGAATAGTGATTCAAGGCAAGAGAGATGTCATAAAGATATTTTATATATGGAGAGATAGATGGATATGTGCACAGTTAGCATGTTGTTTAGTCAGTTAATTGTGTCTGACTCTTGTTGACTCCATTTGAGGTTTTCTTGGCAAAGATACTAATGGTTTGCCATTTCATTCTCCAGCTCATTTTATAGATGGGAAAACTGAGGCAAATAGGGTTAAATGATTAGTCCAATGTTACAGTAAGTGTCTGAGGCCAGATATGAAGTCAGGTCCCCCTGATTCCAGACATGGTACTCTATCCACTGTACTATTTCACTAGAATACACACATATATCTGTATAATGTATTAATTGTTAAAATATCACCTTTAGCAGAAAAAAATGTTACATAGTGAATAGAAAATTGGTCCTTGAGTCAAAAATCTGACTAGGTTGAAACTTCACCTCTTACTTACATTGGGTGACCAGAATAAATAACTTAATAAATGTCTTTTCAGTTCTCATAGAAGGTTCCTACCTTTGTTAGTAAAGGATTTTTTTCCTCAGCAATACCATAAGCTAATGAAATCACAGGTCTGGCTAAATAAAGGTGTGTGTGTGTGTGTGTGTGTGTGTGTGTGTGTGTGTGTATTTCTAGATATATACATATATGCTTTCTTCATTTTCTCACGTTAGCCAAATTTTATGGGGAAATGGGACATGTGGAAAATACAATAATGCCATCCAGAACTATTTTATGGGATTATATTGTGATAATCAAATGAGGTATTATATAAAAAATTCATTGTGTTCTATAAAGAATCCATTAGTGTATTTTTTGATTTTTCTGATTGAACATTTTTACTTACTAGTGGGCAATTTGATTGAAATCCAAAGATTTCATCCATGGGAGACATTAATGATATCCTTCAGTATAGATAATTTTAGTCATAATGATCACATTAGGGTTCTAGGTAGAGTTTATTTGGAATTTATAACTGCAGTGATTTTTGTTTAGTAAATCATACCATTAATTTTTGTTTTCAACCATTCATGTTTAGATAATTTATAAAAGGGGGAGAAAAACCTCACTTTTCTTACATTAAAACAAACAACAACAAACAGCAACAACAAACAACTTGATATATGTTATTTTATTACAGATTTGCCTAAACTCTAGAAAAGAAAAAAAAATGGGTGAATTTTTGAAGTTACTGGTTAACTATGATAAAATTCATTTTTATTCTTTCTTGACTTATCCTGTGTGCCTGACCTTCTCTTCCATCTGACCTTGGCTGCTGCTGGTTGTCATCTTTGATTCCAGCAACATTTTACCTTACTTGAGGGCTAGGATATAGAGGGGAGAATCTTCTGTGGCAATTTACACTGCCTGCTCAGATTATTTGAAGGCCCTGGAAGTGATTGCACCCATTCCAGTTGATATGTCTGTTTTAATGTGCAATCTCCTGTGGAGCAGACCATTTTTAAGTTCCAACTTCAAGAAATAAAAAGTTAGCACTTAAATGTTGCTTTACTTGGGGAAGGGAGAGGATTTGGGAGTGGGGAAGGTGAGGGAAGAAATTCATTCACTAAAAGCTATGAAGCTAGAGACTCCTTGTGGAAGTTGATTCAAGTAGAGCTATTGGCCAGGTTTTGTTACAACGGCTTTCTCTACGGTAAAAATTTTTTTCTAATTAAAATACAAACAGTGACTAAATATGTTAACTGATATAGAAAGAGAAATGGATTTTCCCTATAAATATAATGTATTTAAGTCTGTGTAATTTTGTGTACATGTATGTGTTTGTAACACTTTATCTTCGTTTCCTATCTCTCTTTACAATACTGGATTTTCCCAGTATTTAGATTGTACTGTCAGCCATTTAGAATACCTTGTTTCCTTCAAAACTCTGACCAGGCACCATCTTCTACATGAAACCTTACCTTTTCTGTCTGTTAATTCTTTCTCTTGCTTCCCCTTTCCTACTCCCTCTACTAAAAAAAAAAGTGCATTAAATTTATTTTGTCTTCCTTCTGACACATAAAGACTGTATCATTCTGAACAATTCACTTAACCACTCAGTGTTCTGGGCAGAAATCGAAGATCATAAATTCCAGGCACTGTACAGAGCTAGTGTTGGCAGAGGAAAATTTTTCATGTAGGAGTTCATATGTGAAAAAAACCACAGGTCTAGTATCTGTCCTTATTTATTTTGATCTTGTCTTTTCCAACAAAAAAGGCAGGGTCCATTTCATTTTTGTCTTTGTATCTCTAGCACTTAGCACATGGTAGTAGGAACACAAAAATGCTTGTGTGTATATCGTTTGTGTGTGTACATATATATACATATATGCTTATTCACTTGTTTTCTATATTCAACTGTTAAATAAATATTCATTAAGTACCTAGTGATGTGGCTTATATAGACACCAGATGATGTGGCCATCAAAAATTGGGGTTCGCTCTTGTAAAGAATTCACAATGGCCATTCTCTTTGGCAAAGGGTAGATCTATTTAGGGTTTTCTCCTGTGAATAATTCACAATGGCCATTCTCTCTGGGAAAAGGTAGATTTATTTAGAGGAATAGCTTACAGACAAAATAGTGGGATACAATAGACACTAAGGATGGTAAATAGTTGGGAGAACATAGAAAGAACTTTTAATAATTAATGATGCAAAGGGCAAGTTCTCTAGTGGTACTTGCCATTTACCAGGAGAAAGGAAACACTCCATAAAGCTGGTGCTTGCCCTCAGCTGGCAGGCTAAATCCTGAAAGGGACTTAGCACCCTAAAAAAGTTAGGTAGCCATAAAAAGGAGAAGTGAGGTCAGGAGAGACACCACAAGGCATAGTGAGGTTAGAAGAGACCACTTAGGAGGATAGGAGAGATACCACATGGCATGGGAGAGGGGTAAGGAAAAAGACACCATGAGGCAGAGTGTTGTGGAGGACTGACCCAAGGAGGGCAGTGAGTATGGCTGGCCATAAGTAGATTTTATAGGTAAAATTAAACTCGGTCACATGCCTTGGATTTCTGATGGGACATGGCAAGGTAAGGCTGCCCAAGATCCCTTAGAGGGTGGGGCCCAGGAGTTTGACACAACTTGGATTTCTGACTGGACAACCTCCCCAAAGGGTGGGACTATGGAACTAAAAAACATTCTTTGGTTTCTCTCATATCTACCATTCAATACCTCATCACCTAGTATATCCAGAATCTGTGCTTAATGCTCTAATGAGCTGATTAAATATAATTTAAATGAATTTGACATGGTTCCTGTTCTAAAAAGGTTTACTGACTTGAGGAAAAAAGACGATGAAATCAAGGTTCTCAAAACCCTAAGATGATAACATCACTTGATTTGGAGTCAGAAGTCTTAGAATTGTAATAGACTATGCAGAAAAAGTAGAAAAGAAGAAAAGGAAGCAGAAGATAAAGGCAAACTCATAAGAAGGATGTAAGAAATTATTATTTTCTATGTTATTAATAGCCCTTTATTAATTAGGATACAGGTTTAATATTTCTTCATTCAAGGACCAGGTCCTATAGTTCAGTCAGCCAGTCTCTGAAAGACATGACTGAGAGATAAAGAGAAATTGCCTTAATTTTTTGGGAGCATCTATCAAATGCTTGGGAGATACCCTGCCCAACTAGGAAGAAGACTTTATTTCTGTTTAGAATGTAAACAGAATCTGATATAGATGAATTTCTGCCCCAAAGCAATGAGATCATGTCCTTGTACCCTTACAATAGTGTTTAGGGTAACCCAGTTCATGAAAGACACAACTAAATATAGTGGTCTGGGTAAAAATGCATTCCTCTATCCATATTGCTGGAGGCAGCTGAGTCTCATGATCAAGCCACATTCTTAGCAGGAGGAACTGAAGACTTTTAATCCATATCCTCATTTGGATGTTCACCAATCAGGAACATTTCTTTTAAAAATATATTGGAGGCATTTAGTAGTTCCATTAGGGGTCTTTGGTTACTGAGAAAAACCACTGACCATCAGTTTACTGAATGTTAGCTAGCCTAATGAAGGCCTTTATTTTTAATTACCCAGAAAGTCTGTCTCTTTGGTTTTTCATTTCTCATAGATGTTAGATCTAAAGATTCTAAAGGTTAGAGTGGATTAAAGATATGAGAAAAGATAAAATTAACACAATAATATTTTGTTCTTTTTTTTGTTATATTAGGTAAAAGTAGAAGGTTAAAGAAGAGATAGGACAAGTATTTTGGGTGGATGGAATGATGGTAACTAAGGACTGAGAAAAGACAGCTGTTCTAACCTCTATTTTACTTTTATTTTCTCTGACAAGAAAATTGTAAAGACTAGGGGGAAAACAAAGATAATGAACAAGAGATACTCAAGATAAGTAAAACAAAACAAAACAAACCACTTAAAGAATACCTAATTCGTCAGGAGCAACTAGGTGGTGCAGTGAATAGTGCTGGGCCTAGAATCATGAAGACTTGTCTTCCTTATTTTAAATCAGGCCACCAACACTTACTAGCTGTGAGAACCTGGGCAAATCACTAAATGCTATTTTTCCCTCAATTTTCTCACCTGTACAATGAGCTGGAAAAAAAGATATAACCACTCCAGTATCTTTGCCAGGAAAATGCCAGATGGGGTCACAAAGAGTGAGACAGGACTGAAAATTGAACAACCTTGCTCAATCTCCCACTCAACAGCTACTTTATTAAGTTCTTACTACATATCAAGCATTGAACCAGAATCTGAGAAAGAATAAAAATGAAACAATCCCTACTTTCAAGGAGCTCACATCTTATTCTAGAAGAATTAAAGTCACTCGGTCTAAAAGAACTATAATTTTACATACTGAAAGAACTAGTGGCTGTCATTGCTAAGCCATTAGCAGAGCTATATTAAAGATCATGGAGAATTGCAAGAGTAACATAGTGGAGAAGAAAGGCAAATATTAATCTGTTTTAAGGAGGAAAAAAGATGAGAACAAAATCTTAAACTATAGACGGACCAAAAATATTAAATGTCATTGAAAATTGGTAACATAGAGAAAATGATCACAAACAAGTATCTCAAAAAGGCTTCATGGCTTCATCAAAAAGAGGTAGTGATGTTTTTAGACATGTTCAACATGGAGATTTTGTTGTGCCACAGTTCCCTTTTAATGTCTTGACCAAGTTTCTCTAATTGTCCTACCTCAGTTATTTTGCCTCGGGCTATAACCATTTTCTCTTAATCATTAGAATGTTTGATGGGATAAAGGTCTTATATCTTAGACATCATTAGAATATGTGGATCCTGTGCCTAACTCCCTTACTTCCCCACAATAGTCTCATTCAGCTCTGTAACCAAACCACGGATCCATTTGGTCCCAGTAAATCTCTCCTTTTCAAACAAAGTATTAAAAACGCTTTAATCTCCATCTTGCCTCAATTTCTCCGACATTACATTTTGGAGGCTTCCCAGTAAGATATTAGAAAATGAGAGTGGGATTAGAGATTAGAGACCTTTGGGTCTTCACCTTGGGCCTTGGGTGGTTGAGGATCTGGATTCTTAGCCTGGAGAGGCTGGACCTCCAGAGTCTCCAGGGAAAGAAAGCAGTTTTCAGCCACAACCATGCCTGATGGTGGACACTCCATTTCAGCCACAGGAGAGTAAGTCTGGGTGTCTTAGGACATAATCTGATCTGTTTACCTATTCTGTCTTGTGCTAGCATCTGGATTCTCAGAACAATAGAATGCCAACGGGCATGAAATTCTGAGAAGGGTATCATTCCAGGATGCTGGATGACCCCCCTCTGGTTTTCATGTCTTCTAAGACACATCTGGTCTGATCTGACTCTGAGTGCCTTTTGGAGGCACTCTCTGGTTATGTGTGTTAAATGTTTTGTTTAATGTTGTAACTGTATAGTCTATGTCTGTGGTCTGTGGTCTGTGTGACTTGTCTCTTTTGTTGGTTAAAGAGCTCTGCTAAAGGTTTTGGAGACTTTGTTTAAACCTAAGTGAAAAAATAAAAAGCAGCTTGGTAGTTAGAGAGGAAGAAAAAAAGCAATAAAATTCAAACCTGGTCTAGGCTGGGCTGGGGAGTTAAGGCCTCTGTTGGACAAAGGAGTTTATGCTACCTGCTTTGAAACTTGGGGAAAAGTTTCGGAGAACTAAGTTTAAACCTAAGTGAAAACAAAATAAAACCAAAAAAGTATTCTTTTGGGCAGTTTTTAAATGGTTTTACTGTTGCTATGTAGGCTAGATTTGGTTATCTTTAAATATATGATCTTAAGAACAATGACTTATTATAGAGAAATTCTTTGTATCTGACATTCACTGCTGGATTTTTGGAGACGATAGTCTCATTCAGCCTTGGGACCAAACCATGGAGTCATTTGGTCCCAATAAATCTCTCCCTTTCAAATAAAATATTAAAAATTCTCTAATCTCTATCTTGCCTCAGTTTCTCCAGCATTACAATTTGTTTTGCTTGACTGTGTATGGTATAAAAGGAGTCTATATTATTTTTAACTTTCATTCTTTTGTGGGGCATTTATAAAGAAGGAAAAAATGCTTGACATTTTATTTTAAATGATCAAATTGTATGGTATTTTAGATGCATCTGACATGCTAGAAGAATTACATTTTCTTAGCTGACAGGATTACTAAGCAGTTAGTTAATAATAATTTTGTTGTTGTGAATTAATTATCTAGATATTACAAATTTGATAATCTATCTTTTGTTCTTATTATGAAAAAGATAGAAAAAGTGAATTATTCCACAATATAATTAGATGAATTGTTGTTGTTGATTATCCTTCATTTTCCAAAAAAAACAACAACAACAACAAAAAACTATGATATCAGAGAAGTGATACTATGGCATGTAAACGAATTGGATTTGATGGAAGGAAGGCTGTGCAAAGTCACCAACCTCACTTTCTCCTCCAGAACCATCTGAATCCAGTGGCAAGATATGAATCAGGATGACTGGAAATGGCACGGGATACAATAGGAAGCCTTGAGCTTTTTTTTTTTTTTTTTTTTTTTTAATTTTTTATTTAATAATTACATTATATTGACACTCGTTTCTGTTCCGATTTTTTCCCCCTCCCTCCCTCCACCCCCTCCCCTAGATGGCAAGCAGTCCTTTATATGTTGGATATGTTGCAGTATATCCTAGATACAATATATGTTTGCAGAACCGAACAGTTCTCTTGTTGCATAGGGAGAATTGGATTCAGAAGGTATAAATAATCCGGGAAGAAAAACAAAAATGCAGATAGTTTACATTCGTTTCCCAGTGTTCTTTCTTTGGGTGTAGCTGCTTTTGTCCGTCATTTATCAATTGAAACTCAGGTCTCTTTGTCAGAGAAATCCACTTCCATCAAAATATGTCCTCATACAATATCGTTGTCGAAGTGTATAATGATCTCCTGGTTCTGCTCATTTCACTTAGCATCAGTTCATGTAAGTCTCGCCAGTCCTCTCTGTATTCATCCTGCTGGTCATTTCTTACAGAACAATAATATTCCATAACATTCATATACCACAATTTACCCAGCCATTCTCCAATTGATGGGCATCCATTCATTTTCCAGTTTCTAGCCACTACAAACAGGGCTGCTACAAACATTTTGGCACATACAGGTCCCTTTCCCTTCTTTAGTATTTCTTTGGGATATAAGCCCAATAGAAACACTACTGGATCAAAGGGTATGCACAATTTGATAATTTTTTGGGCATAATTCCAGATTGCTCTCCAGAATGGTTGGATTCGTTCACAACTCCACCAACAATGCATTAGTGTCCCAGTTTTCCCGCATCCCCTCCAACATTCATCATTATTTTTTCCTGTCATCTTAGCCAATCTGACAGGTGTGTAGTGGTATCTCAGAGTTGTCTTAATTTGCATTTCTCTGATCAATAATGATTTGGAACACTCTTTCATATGAGTGGTAATAGTTTCAATCTCATCCTCTGAAAATTGTCTGTTCATATCCTTTGACCATTTATCAATTGGAGAATGGCTTGATTTCTTATAAATTTGAGTCAGTTCTCTATATATTTTGGAAATGAGCCTTTATCAGAACCTTTAACTGTGAAAATGTTTTCCCAGTTTGTTGCTTCCCTTCTAATCTTGTTTGCATTAGTTTTATTTGTACAAAAGCTTTTTAATTTGATGTAATCGAAATTTTCTATTCTGTGATCAGTAATGGTCTCTAGTTCATCTTTGGTCACAAATTTCTTTCTCCTCCACAAGTCTGAGAGATAAACTATTCTATGTTCCTCTAATTTATTTATAGTCTCGTTCTTTATGCCTAGGTCATAGACCCATTTTGATCTTATCTTGGTATATGGTGTTAAGTGTGGGTCCATGCCTAATTTCTGCCATACTAATTTCCAATTATCCCAGCAGTTTTTATCAAATAATGAATTCTTTTCCCAGAAGTTAGGGGCTTTGGGTTTGTCAAACACTAGATTGCTATAATTGACTATTCTGTCTTGTGAGCCTAGCCTTTTCCACTGATCCACTAATCTATTTCTTAGCCAATACCAAATGGTTTTGGTGACTGCTGCTTTATAATATAATTTTAGATCAGGTACAGCTAGGCCACCTTCATTTGATTTTTTTTTCATTAATTCCCTTGAGATTCTCGACTTTTTATTGTTCCATATGAATTTTGTTGTTATTTTTTCTAGATCAATAAAATATTTTCTTGGAAGTCTGATTGGTATAGCACTAAATAAATAGATTAGTTTAGGGAGTATTGTCATCTTTATTATGTTCGCTCGGCCTATCCAAGAGCACTTAATGTTTTTCCAATTATTTAAGTCTGACTTTATTTGTGTGGAGACTTTTTTATAATTTTGCTCATATAATTCCTGACTTTCCTTTGGTAGATAGATTCCCAAATATTTTATGGTATCAACAGTTATTCTGAATGGAATTTCTCTTTGTATCTCTTGCTGTTGGGTTTTGTTGGTGATGTATAAAAATGCTGAGGATTTATGGGGATTTATTTTGTAGCCAGCTACTTTGCTAAAATTATGAATTATTTCCAATAGCTTTTTGGTAGAATCTCTGGGGTTCTCTAGGTATACCATCATATCATCTGCAAAGAGTGATAGTTTGGTTTCCTCATTGCCTACTCTAATTCCTTTAATTTCTTTCTCGACTCTTATTGCCGAGGCTAGTGTTTCTAATACGATATTAAATAATAATGGTGATAGTGGGCAACCTTGTTTCACTCCAGATCTTACTGGGAAAGGTTCCAGTTTTTCCCCATTGCATATGATGCTTACTGATGGTTTTAAATATATGCTCCTGACTATTTTAAGGAAAAGTCCATTTATTCCTATACTCTCAAGTGTTTTTATTAGGAATGGATGTTGGATTTTATCAAATGCTTTTTCTGCATCTATTGAGATGATCATGTGGTTTTTGTTTGTTTGGTTATTGATATAGTCAATTATGCTAATAGTTTTCCTAATATTGAACCAGCCCTGCATTCCTGGTATAAATCCTACTTGGTCATAGTGTATTATCCTGGTGACAATTTTCTGTAATCTTTTTGCTAATATTTTATTTAAGATTTTAGCATCAATATTCATTAGGGAGATTGGTCTATAATTTTCTTTCTCTGTTTTCAGCCTACCTGGTTTAGGTATCAGTACCATATCTGTGTCATAAAAGGAGTTTGGTAGGACTCCTTCAATCCCTATTTTTTCAAATAGTTTATATAACATTGGAGTTAATTGTTCTTTAAATGTTTGGTAGAATTCACATGTAAATCCATCTGGTCCTGGGGATTTTTTCTTAGGGAGTTGATTGATAGTTTGTTCTATTTCTTTTTCTGAGATGGGAGTGTTTAGGATATTTACTTCTTCCTCTGTTAGTTTGGGCAAGCTGTATTTTTGGAGGTATTTTTCTATTTCATTTGAGTTGTCGAATTTATTGGCATAAAGTTGGGCAAAGTAACTCCTAATTATTGCTCTAATTTCCTCTTCGTTAGTGGTGAGTTCTCCCTTTTCATTTTTAAGACTAACAATTTGATTTTCCTCTTTCCTTTTTTTAATCAGATTTACTAAGGGTTTGTCTATTTTGTTGGTTTTTTCATAGAACCAACTCTTAGTTTTATTAATCAATTCAATAGTTTTTTTACTTTCAATTTTATTGATCTCACCTTTTACTTTTAGAATTTCAAGTTTAGTGTTTGACTGGGGATTTTTAATTTGTTCCTTTTCTAGCATTTTTAATTGCAAACCCAATTCATTGACCTTCTCTTTCTCTATTTTATACAAATAGGCCTCTAGAGATATGAAATTTCCCCTTATTACCACTTTGGCTGCATCCCATACATTTTGGTATGATGTCTCATTATTATCGTTTTCTTGGGTGAAGTTATTAATTATGTCTATGATTTGCTGTTTCACCCAATCATTCTTTAGTATGAGATTATTTAGTTTCCAATTATTTTTTGGTCTACTTCCCCCTGCTTTTTTGTTGAATGTAATTTTCATTGCATCGTGGTCTGAAAAGGATGCATTTACTATTTCTGCCTTACTACATTTGAGTTTGAGGTTTTTATGTCCTAATATATGGTCAATTTTTGTATAGGTTCCATGAACTGCTGAAAAGAAAGTGTATTCCTTTCTGTCTCCATTACATTTTCTCCAGAGATCTATCATATCTAACTTTTCTAGTATTCTATTTACCTCTTTGACTTCTTTCTTATTTATTTTTTGGTTTGATTTATCTAATTCTGAGAGTGCAAGGTTAAGATCTCCCACTATTATAGTTTTACTGTCTATTTCTTCTTGCAGCTCTCTTAGTTTCTCTTTTAAGAATTTAGATGCTACCCCACTTGGTGCATATATGTTTAATATAGATAGTGCTTCATTATCCATGCTACCCTTTAGCAAGATATAGTGCCCTTCCTTATCTCTTTTAATTAGGTCAATTTTTGCTTTAGCTTGATCTGAGATCAGGATGGCTACCCCTGTTTTTTTGACTTCACCTGAAGCATAGTAGATTTTGCTCCAACCTTTTACCTTTAACCTGCATGTATCTCCCCGCTTCAGGTGTGTTTCCTGTAAACAACATATTGTAGGATTCTGGCTTTTAATCCATTCTGCTAACCGCTTCCTCTTTATAGGGGAGTTTACCCCGTTCACGTTTATGGTTAGAATGACCAATTCTGTATTACTTGCCATCTTGTTAACCCCGGTTTATGCTTTCCTCCCTTCTTTCCCCTTTCCCCCCCTTCCAAGTATTAAGCTTGTGAACACCACTTGCTTCTCACAGCCCTCCCTTTTTAGTATCCCTCCCCCCGCCTTAGAGTTCCTCCCCCTATCTTACCCCTTTCCCTCCCAGTTCCCGTATTCCCTTCCACTTAGCTTATTCCTTCCCTTTTCACTTTTCCCTTCTCACTTTTCAATGAGATGGGAGAAGTTTCACCATAGATTGAATATGTCTTAAGATTTTTCACTTACAGCCAATTCTGAAGGCAGTAAGATACCCACTATATTCATCCCCCTCCATTCTTTCTCTCAGATATAATAGGTTTCCTATGCCTCTTCATGAGATGTACTACCCCCACTTTACCCTTTTTCTGGTACAATGTCCTTTCCACATCAATTTCTAGAACAAGGTATACATGTATTCTTTATACATCTATATAGTCAAAATATAGTTCCCAAGATTAATCTTTACCTTTTTAGATTTCTCTTGAGTTCTATATTTGTAGGTCAAACTTTTTGTTAAGTTCTGGTTTTTTCATCAGAAATAGATGAAATTCGCTTACTTCGTTGAATGTCCATCTTCTTCCCTGGAAAAAGATGCTCATTCTCGCTGGGTAAGTTATTTTTGGTTGCATACCAAGTTCCTTAGCCTTTCGGAATATCATATTCCAGGCCCTTCGATCTTTTAATGTGGATGCTGCCAGATCCTGGGTGATCCTTATTGTGGCTCCTTGATACTTGAATTGGGTTTTTCTAGCCGCTTGCAATATTTTTTCTTTCATCTGAGGGTTCTGGCATTTGGCCACTATATTCCTTGGTGTTTTGATTTTAGGATCCCTTTCAGTGGGTGATCGATGAATCCTTTCAATGTTTATTTTTTCCTCTGTTCCTATGACTTCTGGGCAGTTCTCTTTGATAATTTCCTGGAAGACAGTGTCCAGGCTCTTTTTTTCATCATGTTTTTCTGGGAGTCCAATGATTCTCAGATTGTCTCTCCTGGATCTGTTTTCCAGGTCTGTTGTCTTCCCCAGAAGGTATTTCACATTTTTCTCCATTGTTTGATTTTTTTGGATTTGCTTGACTGATTCTTCTTGTCTCCTCGAGTCATTCAATTCCACTTGTTCAATTCTGATTTTCAGTGAAGTATTCTCTTCACTCACTTTTTTAAAATCTTTCTCTAATTGTCCAATTGAGTTCTTTTGTTCTGTGGAATTTTTTTCCATTTCGCCAATTTTGTTTTTTAGAGAGCTGTTTTCTGTTTCCAGTTCACTAATCCTATTTTTCAAGGATTTTACTTCTTTATCCACTCTCTCTTTAACTTTCTCCAGGCTCTTTTGCCAAGCCTCCCTCTCCTTTTCCCAAGCTTCTCTCTCCTTTTGCCAAGCCTCACTCTGCTTTCCCCATTTTTCTTCTAGCTCCCTTGTGAGAGCCTTTTTAATCACTTCTATGAGGTTCATCTGTGCTGAGGAACAGATGGTCTCCTCTTTTGGGGATTCACCTGGGGACTGCCTGTTTTTAGTCTCCTCAGGATTTAGAGTCTGCTCTCTATCTGTGTAGAAGCTGTCAAGGGTTAAAGTCCTCTTCAGCTTCTTGCTCATTCTGTCTATTAATCAGAGACAAACTACCAAAGAAAAACAGAAAAAACTGGAGTCTTTCTTTGGGGGGGAGCTGGGTGTGCTATCGAGCTTCCTCTACAGACTGCAGGGGGCAGCAGTGAGGCACTAGCAGGACTGTGCTGCGCCTGTGCTCTGAGATCCCAAAGCGTGCTGAGTCACTGAGGGGGGGGGAAGGGGGGGGGCGGCCAGGTCTTGAGGGACTCCAGCTGTTTTGGGTTGTATTCTTCAGCCCCGGTGTTTTTAGCTTCTCTGCTGGGCTGCTGACTTGCTGCAGGTTCCAAACCTGTAGCAAAGCTCTCCCCGCAGAAACGGCTACGATCACTCCCCACCCCCTCTCCAGTCTGCTCCTGTGCCCTCACTGCCGCTGCCCGCCGCCTGCGCCCGATCTAAAACCGCCCCAGCCCTCCAGTATAGACAGACCTTTCTTGGCGGATCTCAAGGATGGCTTCTCTTGGTAACGATTTGTGGGTTTTTTTCAGTCAAGCATTGATTCAGAGGCTTGTAATGAAGTGGATAGTGAGAGAAAGCGCGGAGCTTATGCAACTGTGAGCCTCCTCTCCACCATCTTAACCGGAAGTCCCCAGCCTTGAGCTTTTTAAACGAAAGTGTTTTAATAAGTCTTAGTTTGACTAAGGCAACTGCCCTTGCAAGATTAAGGCTAGATAAGAAAGTAAGAAATAAAGAATGGTATTTCCACCTTTTAGTGTAAAAAAAGAAAGAAAAGAAAGGAATACATCTGGGAGGGGAACACATTCCCTCAGGGTTTCTGGTCAAAACAGCAATTGCTACTTATATTCACTCAGAATCAGAGTCACAATTGTGACTAAGTGGGGCTTTGCCTGGGGTCTTTTGATAGTCTAGAGTAATTTGAGTTTGAGACATTGTCCTTTATTCTCCAACAGAACCATGATGTTAGAGTGGTAATGCCATGATATGCAAGTGAATCGGATTTGAATAAGAGAGGGTTAGGCAAGGTTACCTTTCTCCTCTAGAACCTCCTGGGTCCAGGGGCCAAATAGAGATAAGGTCAACTAGTGATGTCCCTCAATTATATGGATTAAGCCTGATTAAATAGCTAAACTCAAAGAGTAGTCACAAATGGTTTGATATCAGATTGGAAGAAAGTCTCCATTGAAGTTCCCCAGGAATCTGGGCAAAGGTCTCTATT
This sequence comes from Antechinus flavipes, assembly GCF_016432865.1. Classification (NCBI taxonomy): domain Eukaryota; kingdom Metazoa; phylum Chordata; class Mammalia; order Dasyuromorphia; family Dasyuridae; genus Antechinus; species Antechinus flavipes. The sequence continues at coordinate 406,023,850 of NC_067399.1, forward strand.
GTATTTAAAGGCAAAGATATCATTTTTATCACCTTTTCAGAATTAAGTTGGATAGCTAATACCTTATACAATAGAATTACTATCCTAAAGGATCTTAATAGATTGTAACATTGGACTTGAATCTAATAAGATGAAATTTAATAGGGACAAATTAAAAGTGAGTTCAAAATTTTGGTGTCATAAGTACAAAATGATGGAAGCATGGCTAAAATAGAGATTTTAGTGAAAGCAGTTTTATTAAGAGTGCATATAGTGCTATAGCTACCCAAAAATTCCTATGTTACCATTTGGTTGCATTAAAAGAAGGTATTTAGATGGAATAAAAATATTAGCCTAGAGAAGACTTAGGAATGGCAGATAGATGTATTTAAGTATTTAAAGGGCAATAATGTTTCAGAGAAATTCTATTGCACTGCTTATCTTCTAAGCAAGTAGATGCCAAATTCCTTGGCATATATATATATATATATATATATATATATATATATGTATAAAAGTTATATGGACTACATCCATCAGTAAAGTATACACCCTCATTAGAAGTTTCAAGCAGAGACTGGATGACTACTTACTGAATTTGTGGCAAGAGGAATTCTTTGCTGGGTATTGATTGAACAATATGACTCCTCAGGTGGTTCTAGGACATCAAGGCTGTTTTCCTTGATTATTATATTTTTCTTTCTTTTTTTTTTTTTTGTGCTTTTGACTTTTTTTTTTATTAAAACTTTTTATTTACAAAACATATGCATTGGTAATTTTTCAACAATGATCCTTGCAAAACTTTCTGTTCCAAATTTTTCCCTGCTTCCCCCCATCCTTTCCACTAGATGTCAAGTAGTCCAATATATGTTAAATATGTTAAAATATATGTTAAATCCAATATATATATAGTCTTGGTGTTGCTATATATAATGATCTTCTGGTTCTGCTCATTTTGCTTAGCATCAGTTCATGTTAGTCTCTCCAGGCCTCTCTGAAATTATCCTGCTGGTTGTTTCTTACAGAACAATAATATTCCATAACATTTATATATCATAATTTATTCAGCTATTCTCAAACTGATGGTTATCCATTCAGTTTCCAGTTTCTGACCACAAAAAAAGGGCTGTCACAAACATTTTTTCACATGTGGGTCCCTTTTCCTCCTTTAAGATCTCTTTGGGATATAAGCCCAATAGAAACACTGCTGGATCAAAGGGCATGCACAGTTTGATAATTTTTTGAGCATGGTTCCAAATTACCCTCCAGAATGTTTGGATCCATTCACAGTTCCACCAACAATGTATCAGTGTCCCAGTTTTCCCACATTCCCTCCAACATTCATCATTATCTTTTCTTGTCATGTTAGTCAATCTGACAAGTGTGCAGTGGTATCTAAGAGTCGTCTTAATTTGAATTTCTCTGATAAGTAGTGATTTGGAGCACCTTTTCATATGATTAGAAGTAGTTTCAATTTCTTCATCTGAAAATTCTGTTCATATTCTTTGACCATATATCAATTGGAGAATGTCTTGAATTCTTATAAATTTGAGTTAATTCTATGTATATTTTAGAAATGAGGCCTTTATCAGAACCTTAGGATATAATAATATTTCCCAATTTATTGCTTCCCTTCTAATCTTGTCTAAATTAGTTTTGTTTGTTCAAAAATTTTTAACTTAATACAATCAAAATTATCTACTTTGTGATTAATAATGATCTCCAGTTCTTCTTTGTTCACAAATTCCTTTCTCCTCCACAAATCTGTGAGGTAAACTATTCTATATTCTTCTAATTTGTTTATAAAATCATACTTTATGTCTAGATCACATCTAGATCATGCTTATCTTGGTATAAGGTGTTAGGTGTGGGTTAATGCCTACTTTCTGCCATACTACTTTCCAATTTTCCCAGCAGTTTTTGTCAAATAATGAGTTCTTATCCCAAAAAAACTCCAAAATCTTGAGATTTATAAAACACTAGATTACTATAGTTACTATTTTGTCCTGTGAACCTAACCTATTCCACTGATCAACTACTCTATTTCTTAGCCAGTACCAAATGGTTTTGATGACCATTACTTTATAATATAGTTTTAGATCTGGTACAGCTAGGCCACTTTCATTTGCTTTTTTTTTTTTTTTTTCATTAATTTCCTTAAAATTCTTGACCTTTTGTTCTTCCAGATGAATTTTGTTATTTTTTTCTAGTTCAGTAAAGTAGTGTTTTGGAGTTTAATTGGTATAGGACTAAATAAATAGATTAGTTTAAATAGTATTGTCATCTTTATTATATTTACTCAATTTATTCAAGAGCACTTGATATTTTTCCAATTGTTTAGAGTTGACTTTATTTTGAAAGTGTTTTATAGTTTTGCTTATATAGTTCCTGACTTTCCCTTGGCAGATAGATTCCTAAATACTTTATATTATCAACAGTTATTTTACATGGAATTTCTTTTTGTATCTCTTGCTGTTGGATTTTGCTAGTGATGTATAAAAATGCTGATGATTTATGTGGATTTATTTTGTATCCTGAAACTTTGCTAAAGTTGTGAATTATTTCCAATAGTTTTTAGTTGATTCTCTAGGGTCCTTGATGAATTCTTGAAAGATGTTGTATAGGCTCTGTATTTTTTTCATTGTGGTTTTCATGTAGTCTAATAATTCTTAGATTGTCCCTCCTGGACCTATTTTCCAGGTCAGTTGTTTTTCCAATGAGACATTTTACATTTTTTCCCTTTTTTTTTTTTTTTTTTTTTTTTTTTTTTTTTTTTTTTTTTTTTTTGGTTTTGTATGATAAATACTTGATGTGTCATTGAATCATTCACTTGCCTTTGTTTAATTCTAATTTTTGGTAAATTATTTTCTTCAGTTAGCTTTTTTATCTCTTTTTGCATTTGGTCAATTGATCTTTTAAATGAGTGGTTTTGTTCATTGAATTTTTTTTTCCCATTTCACAAATTCTGTTTTTTAAATAGTTGTTTTCTTTTATCATTTCACTAAAACTATTTTTAAGGAGTGATTTTCTTCAGATAATGTCTGTTTCTCCTTTTCCAGAGCTCTCATTTCCTTTCCCTATCTGTCTTCTTTCTTTTAAGATCTTTTTTGAATTCTTCCAAGAGAATTCTTGGAAGGTTCCAAGAGAACTTTATGAGATGGTGATCATTATATATCTTTTGAGGCTTCATGTTGAGATGATTTTCCTTCAGTGTTCATGTTGAGATGATTTTCCTTCAGTGTTCTCAGGATTTTAGGTCTGTTCCTTCCTGTCCCTAGAAAAGCTATCTATGGTCAGAGCTCTTTTTGCTTTTTTTATTCATTTATAATGGTTGAGTTCTGCTATTAAGGCAAAGGGAAAATTATCCCAAGCTTCCTCTACAGGTTACAGTGACTTTTTTTAACTGCCCTGGGGCTGAAGTTCAGTGACCCCCACTATTTACTTTTTGTAGTGGTTTTGGAGGTCTCACGGCTAATCTGTTGATCCACTGGCTTCTGAGCTAGGATAAAATAGCAAACACTGCTGTATTTTGCCTATGAGCCTCTCCCTAGATTCCCCTAACCTCTGCCCTTCACTATATTGTTCTTGTGCTGTGCCTGCATTAGGCTTCAATACCCCCCTGAGATAGACCTTTCCTGAAGTTCTTCCAAAATATCTTCTGGTACACTACAAATGTATTGTGTAACTATATGTTCCCCAAAATTCTGGGTTCTGTCATTCTAAAACCTATTCAGAGGTATAATTGGAGTTGATCTGAAGGAAGCCAGGAAGAGTTCAAAGACCTGTCTACTCTCTACCATCTTGGCTCTGCCCCCAACCATAGCATTTTTTTATTTTAATTTTTAATTTTAATCTTAGATTCCATCATACAAATCAGATAATTCAATCTACAAAGATTATGAACCAAAGATATGAACCAAACACTGCATTATATCTTGAATGTACAAATACAAAGACCAAACTCTAGTCTTATAGAGTTCCTTAGATTCTGGGGCAGAACCTACACTTCTGGTGAAAGATCATGATAATTACTCAAAAAAATCACATTATCAAAGGGAAGAGGAGGGAGGGATGTTTGTAAGCTTTAGGAAAGTGGCATTTAAATTGGGTTTTAAGGATGGATAGGATTTTGGCTGATGGGTATGTGGGGAAGTTCCATTTGGGCATATTCAATATGGTCAATAGAGGCAGGAAAATAGGAAAGATATACCAAGAATGCTAAGTAGTCTGATTTGTGCCTTGGGTAGTCATTCATAAAACAAACAAGGAAAGGAATGGATATAAACTGGGAGTATATAGTATTATTTGAGGAGAAGAATAGAGAATTACACATAGTGGTAGAATATAGAAATTATTCAGTCCTAATGTAACAACAATAACAATACTTGGCATTTATGTGACACATTAAGGTTTACAAAGCACTTTGTGAATATTACTTCATTTTTGTCCTCACAATAACTATGGGAGATATTTACTGTCATCCTCATTTTATAGATTAGGAAACAAAGGAGCATAAAAATTAAGTAACTTTTCCAGGGCCAAACACTTAATAGTTGCCTAAGATTAAACCACAACACAGATCTTCCTGACTTGAGTCTAGTGTGTTTTCTATTCTTGATGTATTTGAGGCTCAGCACAAATGATGAGATTGATGTTCAGGCATTAAATGATGAGATTTAGGAGAGCAATTGACACCAAATGTTTAGGTTTGGCCCAAATGTTGGGGTTCAGTTATTTGAAGAATCCACAATGGCCTTTCTCTTTCACAAAAGGCACATTTACTTAGGAGAAAAGGTTACAGACAAAATGAAGAGATACAATAGATACTAGGAATGGTATATATGAAACAAATTTTGGGGAACATATAGTTACACAGGAAAGTGGTTTTTAATATTTAACAGTCAAGTAGAGCTCACAATTAACCTGGAAAAGATAGATATACTATGAAGTGGGAGTACTCCATTGATAGATAGGTTAAATCCATAAAGGAGTTTAGCATCCTAAAAATTTTAGCTATAAAAAGCAGAAAGAGGCATAGGAGGGAGGGATGAGAGGAAAGACATCATGAGGCAGAATGTTGTGGCAGGCTAACTCAAAAGGATTGAGCAAAGATGGCATTTGTAGGGAAATTTAAACTCAGGGATTTGACATAACTTTGACTTTCGATTAGATACAGTAAGGTAAAGTTATCCAAGACATTCCTAGGTAGTAGAACATAAAGTTGAGATGATGCCCATCAGTGCCTTTCCATGCTTGCCTCAGGAAGTAATATGATCAGTACTTTAGGCTTTCTCTGTCAACTCCATCTCATCAAAGGTACTTTTATATTTAATAATAATAATAATCAACATGAATATATAGCACTTTAAAATTTGTAAAATGCTTTATATAATTTAGCTCATTTGAGCCTCATATCAATCCCATGTTTTGCAAGTAACATTATTTCAAAAGATTTATGATCACATAATTTATAAATATCAAAGGCAGGATTTGAATTCCAGTTTTTTTGATTCCAGATCATTCTTTCTAGGACTTGTTCTATGCTAATAAAACTACTTAATTAATTCACAGTAAAGCATAACATGATCATAGTTTTAGAATTGGAAGTGACTCCTTCTAAGGAGATATCTAATGCTTAATACAAAGGAACAATAAAAGATGGGGATTTGGGGGAATTATGACAGTTCTATGCATAGGGATGATCTGCTTCCAATGTGTAATTGATATGATCTAAACATTAGAATCTTATCTCAAAGAAGAATCCAGGGTTCATGTTGCCTACTCCCTGACCCCCAGACTAGATGTCCCTCCAAAATCCTATTTTAAGTTCAAATGACTGATTTTCCCTTTTAGTAAGGTGAATGGTTTCTCCTAATCTTTTTCCAACAATTAGTAGCAAATGCTTTCTAAATGAATTACTGTTTGGAAAATCTTTGTCGCACCTCTAGTACGAAAAAGTACAGCCCAATGAACAATTAGTATATTTTATTAAAGTATATAGTATAGATGAGCAGATATTAGATAAATGGCAATTATAAGGAACATAGCTGGTAAAAAAGCTTCTTCCACTACCATTTAGCTTTTGTGAAATTCATCCTCACACTAGCTGCTAATAGACCAAGGAGAATGTTGTTGTTCATTTGAATTTTGTAGGGGAAAGCAGCAATACAAACTGAGTGTCTTAGTTCATTTCTTTATATACTCTTTAGGCTTGTAACATGCCTCTGTTGTATAATCAATTCTGCACTTCAAGATATGTGTCCTGGGAGGCTTGAAAATCATGAATGGCTAAGACTAGAGCTGCTAGCAGCTCTCTATGAGAAAGATTGGCTTTTGTTATGCAAGGGCCTTCAGCTAGGACGGTCCAGAAATCTGTCTTCATTACCTGTCCAAATCTATGAAGCTTTCTTTTGCTGAAAGATAATCATTATCTAAATAGCTTAAAGAGGAACTTCTCAAAGTAGCTCAGGAAGCTAACAAGCTGTAAAAGAAAACAAAGGAGATATTAAAATGTTGATATGCAAGCAAAATGTTTATCAATGAATTGATAGATCTATCTATGCATTCATCCCTCCATTCATCATTTCATCTATTTTTATCTCTGTGTATATATTTATATAGCAAAAGCTAAGTATATGATCACATACATGTGTATATATCTATATATATAGTGATAAATTTAATATATGTCTTTATCTGAAAAACATAACAGGAAAAGTTTATGTAGCTATGAGAAAAAATGTTTTAATTTACTTATCAATATAAGAGTTTGTAACAATGTGACTTTTAAATAATGTCCTGTAGTTTTTCCCTTATCTTCTTCATTCTGCATGAAAATTATTATGCATTATTATTATCTATATTCTTTGAAAAAGCACTTTTAGAAGTTAAAAAAATTTTCAAACTTCTCTATAATACCAACAGGAAGAGAAAAGGATAAGAGCAAAAACTTTAAACTAGATTTATCAGGTGGAAGAATTACAATGTACCTTCAGTGAACAAATCCAGTCTTATACAGAGGCCTGATTCAGCATTTAATTTTATTCTATAAAAAGAGTTAGTCTGCACTTCTTGTATTGTACTGTGATGTTAGGGTTTCCACATATTCTTTAACATAATAAATGTACCCAGAGAGTCCACTGGTAGAGAGAGATTTCATTCCAGGGAGTAATCAATAGAAAGCCATGTTCATTCACTTTACATTACTGAAAGAAAGAATAGCATTTGGCATTACAAAAATTACGTAGAGCATTTGACTTTATAAAAAGGAAGTATAGCCTTTGACACTACAAAAATAGTTCATTTGTAGGCCATTTCTGCCAATGGGGTGGGGTGGGAGGGAACAGCCACAAACTACTTAACAAATAGTTTTTACAAAACTGTGATAGACTCTATCTACTACCTCAGCACTTTAATTTTGCAAGTAAGGAAAATGAATCCCAGTAAGGTAAAGAACCAAAAGTCACAGAGTCAGAGTTGGAATGCAGATCTCCTAACTCCTGGTCCATCATTCTTTATTACTTTATGATATGGGACAGAGTGCTGGACCTGGAGTCAGGAAAACCTGGCCTTGGACACTTACTAGCTGTGTGATCCTGGCCAAGTCACTTAACTCTATTTGCCTTAGTCTAGTTTCTTCATCTGTAAAATGAGCTGGAGAAAGGAATGACAAACCACTCCAGTATTTTTGCCAAAAAAGTCCCAAATGGGTTCACAGAGAGTCATACATGACTAAAATAATACAGCACATATGGCATTACCACTGGATGAAGGAAGATCATGTTTTGTGAGGAAATAAAGCCATGGACTTGGAACTGGTAAGTAGGTATCAAAAAAGCTGACATAAGTAACACATCTGATCTCCAGGCCTAATAAAGAACCTCCCAAGCATGACTTTAGTGGCCAGAACCTGAGGCTTCTCCACTTTCTCACTGTCAAAACATTAGAATTAATTGCCCCTGGGTTTCTTGATTATCTGCAACACAGCTGCCGGGTAGACCACTTGAAAAATGAGCAGGCATCCTCCACAAACACTTCAAAAGGTTTGTTTTCAGAAAAATGGGCAAAATTATTGCTGAGCCGTCTCTGGCCTACTTACTGCATTTGTTCAACTATCACACACAATTGGGCCCCTGTTGCTTTTATATCACCGGGTAAATTGTTATTTGGGTTTTTTGTCACACCATTTTGCTTTACATAACTGCAGTGTTTTGGTAACTTTCACCCTTATACCCCTCCTTTCTTTACCCTCTGCTTGGTTTGGTTTGGTTTATCTTCTGTGTGAGTAAAGAAATAATGATAAACACTACTTATCATCAGAATACAAGAAAAGATACATTTGTAAAGCTGATTTTTCATTATGGAAACATTTTGTTCCCTTGTGTGCCTCTTCCTGATTTAAGCAATCCTGTGAGTTATAACTAGGTACCAAAGAGTGTATATAATGAATCCCCCTAAAGTGGTCACATTATTTGAATTTGTACTCCATATTTGCACTGGGCTAGAACTAGATGTCACATATTACATAATTATAGCTTTGAACAGTCCAGATTCAAATCTGTCATTTAAGGGGATTCATTATTCCAACCAATCAGCATCTTCTGAGGAAAGTTTTATCAATGACATTTCCTATTTCCTATATTACATTGCCTGTAATTAAATGGACCCAGATAATCCTATTAAATAGCGTTTTCCTTTTACCTGCTGTGGAAATTCAGGAGTCAGGAAAGATAGGTTAGTAGGAAGGACTACAGTTCATCTATTATGTCACCAAGGTCTTTCTTAATCCTAAAGGTCTTTACTATCACCAGATTATCCTCACTACCCTGGCCAATCTCCCAGTTGTAATTACATTCAGCCCTGCTGTCAATCTGATTGTGGTTTTCACAAGAGAAGACATGGCTTCTTTACTTGATTTTACTACTTTATGCTCCTAGTCTGGCAAGGAAGATAGTTGATATTTATCATGTGTCATTGTATACTGTACTCACATGATTGAAGAAGGTGCTAATGCTTTTGAATCATCTCACACTGTCACTATTTTTAATAGTATTATGACTTTTAGTTACTCCTTATCTTTTGTAGAAAAGACTGGGAATGGGCAATTAAGGATTGTATCAGATAACTATATATAGAAAATAGTTTCAATGCATTATGAAAAAAATACCTTTTGCTTGGGCTTTCCAGAATATTGTCTAAAAGTTTATACTTTTGTTCATTCAGGGCATGAAGTACAACTAATTGTACTATGCTGTTGTTGTTTGTCCTTTGTTTTTGAAGAGGACCATGATATCAGGGAGGGAATGCCATGGCATGCAAGTGAGTTGGATTTAAATAAGGGAGGGTTATGCAAGGTCACCTGCCTCCTCCAGAGCCATCTGGGTCCAGTGGCCAGATAGATTTCAGGACAACTGGAGATGGCTCTGGATGAAATGGGACACCTTGGACTTTTTAAGTTAAGGTCTTCAACAAGTCTCAGTTTGACTGAGGCTGCAACCATTCGGTGATTAAAATTAGGTAGCAATCAAGACAAAGAATCTCCTGTTTCAACTAATCCAAAAATTCTAAGTAAATAAATAAATGAATGTATGAATTTAGGAGGGAAGATCCTCAGGGTTTCTGGTCAAAGCAGCAATGATTGCTATTTATATTAAATCTGAATTAATCAGAACCCAAACAATGACCACATGGAGCTTGGCCTAGACCCTAAGAGAATTTGTGGTTTCTTTGTTTGACTGACTGGTAGTTTTGAAAAAGTAACTCTGTGTCTTTTATTTTTTGTTTTGATCGCATTAACACTTTAAAAAGTAGATTTATTTATTTTTTTAAAAAATCTATATTTTTCAGGCATATGAATGAAATCTGTCTCCTTTTCCAGCTTTGGCTGACAGATGACTTCTTAACCCAATGTCTCACTAAAAATAAACTAAGTAATTTGCTTATATGAAACAGTAAAGCTTTGACATGGACAAAATCAATGCAACTGTGCTAAGAAAAGAATCTATCAATAGGGAAATAGTTTGCATGAAATATTTCTGATAAAAGTCATATATAACATGTATAGGTATATAGCACAAATATATGAAACCAAGAGCAATACCTTAATAGGCACAAAGGATACAAATGATTCTTTAAAAAAAAAAAAAAAAAGAAAGAAAGAAATTATGTACTAACAACCATGTGAAATATTGTTACAAATCACAAATTGAAAATGTATGTGAGATGAATACTCAAATAGTTTTCAAAGATAATAAGATATGGAAATAGTGTCAAAGAGACTATAGAATGAAAGACATACTAATATATTATTGGTAGAGCTATGTATTGTTTTAAGCATTTTACAAAGCAATTTGAAATTATATTCAAAAGTAAATAAAATTCTCATACCATGTAATCAAATGACAAATTTTTTGATACTATGCTAACCACTAAAAGGTATCAAAACAAAAATTAAAAATTTCTTGTCCTCAAGAACCTTATATTCTGTATGGAAAACATTATATAGTTAGATAGATAGATGGGATACTATATAACTATATATGTCTGTGTATATATTTATATAGTTATATATACACATATATAATTACATATTTTAGAGATATACACATATATAGTTATATCTTAGATATGTATACATATATAGTTATATATCTTAGATATATACATGTGCATAGTTAATATAGCATAATTATACATAAACATAGTTGTATATGTTATATATATAATTTTTAAAGTTTTAAAATAGATTCAAATGATCAAATCTTAGTGACTTAGGGAAATCAGAAGAGACATCAATACAGAATTTCTATTAAACTGAATCTTGAAGGAAACTAGGAATTATGAAAGGCAAAAGTGTGAGATAGTAAAATCCATGTTGGGGAAAGTATGATTGCAGTTCATTGGCAAGAAAATAAGAAATGAACTTCCATGCATGAAAAACAATGTAAAAACTCAATTGTCTGGACCACAGCATTGTAAAGGGAATAATATTTAATAAGGCTGAAAAGGGAAATTAAGAATAGATTATAAAGAGTTTTAAAAGACAACCTGAGGAATTTACATTTATTCCTATAAGTTATAAGGAGAAACTGAAGTTCATTGAATAATTTGAATTGTGCTCTAGGAAAACCATTTTAGCAACTACATAGAGACTGGTTGGAGTAGGGCAAGACTTGTGGTACAAAGACCAATTAGAATGCTATCACAATAGTTTTAAATAGGCATATTGAAGGCCTGAACTAAGTTGATCGCTGTGTCAGTAGAGACTAGGGGAAATAAATGAAAGAATTTGTGACAAGGTTGATAAGATTTAGTTATTAATTGGTTTTATGGGATTGGATATATGACCTGAGAATGAGAATTAAAGAATAATATTAATGTTGCAAACCTGGGTGACTAGAAGAATGTTGATACTTTAAATAGAAATTCAGAAATTCAGAAAAGGAGTCAGTTTTCCAGAGATAGCACTACTCCCTCTGGTACTATTCTTCTGACTCTTCACACAAACAGTTTGATTCCCAGAGGGTTTCTGTGGCTTTCCTAGTGGGAGGTCATTCCTAGTCCTATAGTTCACCAATCCTTATTGGTGTATTTTCCATTAACAATCAACCAGTATATCTGAAAGTCCTTGCATCATTTATAGAGAGCATCATTTGCATTTCCATGGTACACTTCTCTACATAGTTCATACTCTTTGAAGACTTTTTCTTGCAATTTTTTTCCTTCTTATGTTGCTCTGTTTGTCCTAGTTAGGGGTGAGTTAAGAATTCTTTTGAATCATTAAGTGAAGCACTTTTCTTTGAGCTAATTATTTCTCTCCACTGTATGCCTTATCTCCTATTGGTCCTATAATTCTCCTTCAAAGTCATATGATAATTATGGGGATGGTAGAGAGAGGAAGAGAAAACATTCCCTTCTCCACAGCCAGTTTCTTTGCTAACCATCTCTTCTTGTCTTGGAATCTGATATACTTTTTCTACAATTATATGCCATAACAAACAAAGGGAAGAGAGCCACATACTTTCTTTCCCCTTTGAAAGGGTAGGTAGCAGTTTTAGGATATATTGATACATCCTACAACTGTTCTTTTGATTGCTTTAAGCTCCTCTGGATCTAATATTTAAAGACTTCAGAGAAATGGGTAATTTGTTTTCTTAGCCACTTGTGTTATTCTTTTCTTAACTCATATACTTTGAAAAGGGTATTCTTCATCAAGGTAGTTTTCTGAACTCTTGTTTTACAAAGTCTCATTGGTGATTATGAAGCTTCAATGCATCAGTGCATGAGAAAGTAAATAGAGACACTAAATTAATATCATTTCTATTCACAGCATAAAGCAAGTAAATAAACAGTTGTTCTACTGAAAAGAACAAAATTGAAAGAGAAATAATTTTCATTCTCCTAAATAACTATTACCATCCATATGAAAAAGAGAAAACTACTAAGTAGGTCTATGATTCTGTTTCCAAAATAATAGTAATAATAATGATTATAGTTCACATATTCATAGTACTTAACAGTTTGGAAGGGTCTTACCTCAAAATAACTGCATGAAGTAGGAGACAGTATTAGTATCACACTGAAACTGTGGAGATAGAAATTCTAAAAGTTAAAATAACTTGTACAAATTTCTCATTCTTGATAAATAGCAAAGCTAGGCCTACAATGTAAATCTTCTGATTTCAAATCTAGCACTATCCTGACTCTGGTTTTCACATATACAATACACAGACTAAACTGGTATAAATTATGCACATATAATCATATTTTAAAATCTCTTTTTTTCCTCCTTCCATTTACTAAATACTTTTAAAGAATTTTGTGTATTGAAAATCCTCAGTGGTTATATCATAGCACCTCAAAATGTCAATACTCACATTTATTTTTCATTTCTCAATATGCATTTCAAGGAATTCTGATAATTAATAGCAAATGAGGCTTTAAAAAGATGTAATTAACATAAATGTTTGGGCACTATCATGAAAGATGTATAAAGTACAATAAAATTGAAAAATAATTCCTTATAGATGATGATCCAAATGCTATTGTTTATGGATGACCTTGTGAACATTATGTTAGTGGAATTTCAGAATTTGAGAATTGGAAGATTCCTCACTGATGTTCATCCAATCCAACATCTATAATAAAGAATCCCTTTAAAATAGATTCAAATGATCAACTCTTAGTGAATTAGGGAAATCAGAAGAGACATCAATACAGAATTGCAACATGTCCAACAAGTAATTATTCAGCTTTAGCTTAATGGCCTTCCGAGAGGGAAAACACATAATTTCTGAAAGTAATTTATTGTACTTTTGAATAGCTCTAATTGTTAATATTTCCTTCCTGATATCAAACATAAATGTAATTATCTGAAACTCTTTCATAGATTCCTCTTGATTCTTCCCTTTCAGGCCAAGTAGAATAAGTTCAATCCTCTCACCACATGGTTGCCTTTCCAACACTTGGAAATGATTATTATTTGTCATCCTATATCCACTTCCAACTCTTTTCATTTCCAGACTAAACATGCACTATTCAATATAACAAAGTATTATAACCAGTTTGAGTCTTAAAAAATAAATGCCACAAGGGAAAAAATGTTTTTGCTTCCCAAATGAAATCCACAACCTCTCCAGAGTTCAGTCTAATTATCCACTCAAAAGCAACCATGTGAATGAAATAACTTATGCATGTACGCAGACAACTTGTGCATATATTATATGCTAAAACCATTTACAATTATTATCTTTTTGAATGCTTAAGATTTCCTGAAATGTAAAGGTTATTATTGCCTCCATTATACAGTTGAAGAAATTGAGGCCATGGTTAAAATGCCCAAAGACACACAGGTATTAGATACCTGAAGCTAGATTTGAACTCAGGTCTCCCTGACTCTAGGCCCAGTCTTTTATCCATAGCATCACCTATGTCTCTTTGCACAGCACTGCCTAGTTCCCTCAAGAGAATAATGGATAATATGGATGCAATGCCAAGAGATCTAGAAAGGCACTCAGAAATTAGGTAGACCTAATATGAAAGGTTTATTGGATAGCATGAATAAGAGTTCTGGGGGCTGGAGCCAAAATGGCCTAGCAAAGTCAGGTTGCTGTCCTAGATCTCTCAGTTTTCCTCAAAAACTACATGAATCCAAGCCTCTGAACAAGTCTGACATAATGAACCTCCCCTCCAGTTCAAAATGGACTGAAAAAACTTCAAGAAAGGTCAGTCTCACGGGGGTGAAAAGGGTGTTCAGCCCAGGTCAGACAGACTCTGAGAAAGCTGATGAGAGAGTCTTAATCACAACAAATCAGCAACTAAGACTCTCATTCCTGGCTCAATAGAGGAACAAATCAGTGGGGCAGCTCAGTTCCAACTCAGAAGGCAAACTTGAGAAAACTAAGCTGTTTCCTGAACAGAGCAAGCAAAGTTACCCCCTACAAACATTAGGGGACCCTCTGCTCAAAACCAAGGCTCAGAGCTGCACAGGAAGCTTGGGACAGCTTCACTTTAAAAGTATAAAAATAGGAAATAAAAAAAGGAAAGGAAAGCAAATGAACAAGAAACAGAAAAGAATCTTGACCATAGAAAGCTATGATGACAAGGCAGACCAAAACAAAAACTCAGATGAGGGCAGAATGTCCACAGAAGAAATCTCAGAGAGATATAAATTGGTCTCAAGCCCAAAAAGGCTTTTTAGAAATGTTCATAAAAGATTTCAAAAGGCAAATAAGAGAGATAAAAGAAAAAAATGAGAAAAGAAATGAGAGATATGCATGAGAGAGTCAACCATTTGGAAAAGAAAGGAAAAAAATTGCCTGAAGAAAACAACTTCTGAGAAGAATAAGCCAAATGGAAAAGCAATACAAAAGATAAATGAAAGAAATCACACATTAAAAACTAGAACAGGACAAATGGAAGCTAATGACTTTGTGAGACAGCAAGAATCAGTCAAACAAACTAAAAAGAATGAAAAAATGGAAGAAAATGTGAAATTACTCATTGGCAAAACAGTCGAAGTGGAAAATAGATCCAGAAGAGATAATTTAAAAATTATTGGCATACTTGAAGGCCATGACCCCCTCAAAATTTGGATAACGTTCTACAAGAGATCATTAAGAAAACTGCCCCAATATTCTCAAAACAAGGGGGTGGAAGGGAGAGAGATACTCATTGAAAGAATCCACTGATCCCCTTTGGAAAGAGATCCTACAAGGAAAACCTCAAGGAACAATGTCGCAAAACTCCAAAACTATAATCTCAAGGAAAAAATACTGCAAGCTCCAGGAAAAAACAACTCAGATATCAAGGAGCAATGCTCAGGATTACCTAGGATCTGGCAGCTTCTGCAATAAAGGATGGGAGGGCCTGGAATACTATATTCTGGGAGACAAAGAACCTGAGATTACAAGCAACAATTAACTACCCAGTGAGATTCAGTATCATCTTTCAGGGGAGGAAATGGAGCTTCAATAAAGTAAGAGACTTTTGATTTATTTCTATTGGAAAAACAAACAGAACTAAACAGAAATTTTAATCTTCAAACACAGGGTTCAAGGGAACTATAGAAACATAAATGAGGGGAAAATATATTTAAAGTTTAAACTGTTTACATTCTTAGATGGGAAAACAATATTTGTAACTTTTGAGAACTTTATCTGACACTGGGATAGACAAGGGCAGGGTACCACATGGACTGAGGATATAGTATGAATGGACTCTAAAAAAAAAGACATAAAGGGATGGGAAAAGGTCTGTATTGGAAAAAGAGGAGAGGAAAGGTATAATGGGACAATTAGTTCATACCAAAAGGCTATTAAATGAAGGGGGGAAAGGGAGGGAAATGAGCATTGTTTGAAGCTTGATCTCATCAGTTTTGGTTCTAAAAGGGAATATCTTAATCATTCAGTTAGGTTTAGAAATTTATTTAATCCTATAAAGAAGCAGGAGAAGAAAGAAAAAAAGAAGCTAGGGACAGGATAGAAGCCAGGGAAGAAATACCAGGAAAAAATGGTAAGAGAAAAGGGGACTGTTGATAAGATTTAAGGTAGTGGGTAGGATGAGTGGGAAAAAAAGCATAACTAAGGACAAAGGACAGGGTGGAAAGAGAAAACAAAAGTATATACAGGGGAGAAAATAGGATAGAGGGAAATACAGAGCTGGTAATCATAATTGTGAATTTGAATGGGATAAACTCTCCCATAAAATGGAAACATATTTGACACAGAAAGACATGTACAAAATAAAGGTAAAAAGATGGAACAAAAATTATTATGTTTCAACTAAAGTAAAAAAAAAAAAACAAAAAACAAAAAACAAAAAAAACAAGGGTAGCAATTCTGATCTCAGATAAAGCAAAGTAAAAAATAGATCTTATTAAAAGAGGTAAGGAGGAAAAGTACATCTTGATAAAGGGTACAGTAAATACTGAAATAGTAATGATACTAAATGTGTATGTACCAAGTAGTAGAGCAAGCAGAGTAGATTTTAAGCTAGTTACAGGAAGAAATAGACAACAAAATTTTTCTAGTGGGGAACCTCAATCTTCCCTCTCAGAATGAGACAAATCTAACCACAAAATAAATAAGAAAGAAACTAGGGATGTTAATGGCATCCTAGAAAACCTAGATATGATAGACCTGTGGAGAAAATTGAATAAGGACAGAATGGAGGATACCTTTTTCTTGGCAGTACATGGCACCAACAAAAAATTGACTATGTATTAGGACACTAAAAACCTCACAATCAATTGCAAAAAGGCAGAAATAATAAATGCTTCCTTTTCAGACCACAGTTCAACAAACATTATATTCAATAAAGGACAAGGGAAAGACAGACTAAACTAAATTAAAACTAAAATTAAAACCCAATTTGAAATTAAATAATCTAATCCTAAATAAATAAATAAATTCTAAATAATCAGTAGGCCAAACAACAAATCTAGACACAATTGATAATTTCATGCAAGAAAATGACAATAATGAGACAACATAACAAAACCTATAGGATGCATCCAAGGCAATTCTTGATGGAAATTTTATGTCTCTAAATAGCTACACAAATAAAACAGAGAAAGAAAAGATCAGTGAATTAGATGCAACTAAGAAAGCTAGAAAAAGAACCAATTAAAAATGCCCAATTAAATACAAATTAGGAATTTTGAAACTCAAAGGAGAGATTAATAAAATAGAGACTAAGAAAACTAAGAGTTTGTTTTATTTTAAAAACTATAAAAATAGATAAACCTTTGGTGATTTAATCAGAAAAAGGAAAGAAAAAGATCACCAGAATAAAAAAAAAAAAAAAAACCGAAGGGGGTGAAAGCACCACCAATAGAAAAGAAACTAAACAATTAGGAGCTATTTTGCCCAACTTTATGGCAACAAGTCTGACAATTTAACTGAAATGAATGAATATTTGCAAAAATATAAATTGTCCAGATGAACAGAAGAGAAAATTAATTACTTATATACTCCTTTTTGGAAGAAGAAATTGAACAAGTCATCACTGAATCTCTAAAACAAATATCCAGGACCAGATGGATTTATAAGTGTATTCTACCAAACATTAAAAAACAATTAATTCCATATTGTGTAAACTATTTGGAAAAACAGGTCAAGAAGGAGTACTGCCAAATTTCTTCTATGACACAAATATTGTACTGATGTCTAAATCAGGAAGAGCCAAACAGAAAGAAAATTATACATCAATCTCCCTAATGAATATTGATGCAAAATTTTTAAATAGAATATTATCAAAAGGATTACAGCAATTTATCAGCAGTATAATATACTATGACCAAGTGGAATTTATGCCAGGAATGCAGGACTGGTTCAGTATCAGGAAAACTATTATCATAATTGACTATGTCAATAACAAAATCAACAGAAATCATATGATAATCTCAGTAGATGCAGAAAAAATTTTTTGGCAAAATACTGTACCCATTCCTATTAAAAACACTTGAAATTATAAGGGTAAAGGGAACTTTCCTTAAAATAATAAGCAATATCTAGCTAAAACATAGAACAAGCATTACTTATAATGGAGAGAAGCTGGATACACTACCAATAAGAGTAGGGGTAAAGCAAGGATGCCCATTCTCACCACTGTTATTCAACATTGTATTAGAAATGTTAGGTTTAGCAATAAGAAAGGGAAAAGAAATTAAAGGAATTACAATAGGCAATGAGGAAATAATACCATCACTTTTTGCAGATGATATGATGATATACTTAGAAAATCATCCAAAAACTTAATGGAAACAATTTCCAACTTTAGCAAAGTTGCCGGGTATAAAAATAGACTCAAACAAATCATCAGCTTTTCTATGTATTAGTGACAAAGCTCATCAGAAAGACATAAAAAGAGAAATTCCATTTAAAATTACTGTAGACAAAATAAAATATTTGGAGGTCTACCTGCTAAGATAAACCCTAGAGCTATATAAACATTATTCCAAAACACTTTTCACACAAATATAGTCAGATCTAAACAACTGGGAAAATATCTATTGTTCATGCCTAGGCCAAGCTAATGTAATGAAAATGTAAATTCTGCCTAAATTGTTCTACTTGTTCAATGTCATACCTATCAAACGGCCAAAACATTATTTTATAGAACTAGAGAAAATATTAACAAAATTCACCTGGAAGAACAAAAGATCAAGAATATCAATGGTATTAATGAAAAAAATATGAAGAATTGTGGCTTAGCAGTAATAAACCTAAAACTCTATTATAAAGCAGCAGAAATCAAAACCATTTGGTACTGGCTAAGAAATAGAGTGGTGGATTAGTGGGATAATTTAGAGACACACCACACAATAATCAACGTCCATAGCAATCTAGTATTTGATAAACCTCCAAATTCTAGTTTCTAGAATAGGAACTTAGAATTTGATAAAAATTTCTGGGAAAATTGAGAAATACTATATTAGAAAATCAGCATAGACCTATGTCTTATACTCCATACCAAAATATGGTCAAAATGTATATATGATTTGGGCATAAAAGATGATACCATAAACGAATTAGGAAAACAAGGGTTAATTTACCGATCAGATCTTTGGAGAAGGGAGGAATTTATGATCAAAAAGACCTAGAGAACTTTATGAAAGATACCTTTGATTACTTTAAATTAAAATGTTTTTGCACCAACAAAATCAACAAAAACAAGATTAAAAGAGAAGTACCAAGCTGAGAAAAAATCTTTACAGTCATTTCTGATAAAGGTCTCATTTCTAAAATATATAAAGAGCTATGTCAAATGTGTAAGAGTACAAGTCATTCCTCACTTGATAAATGGTCGGATGATATGAACAGATAATTTTCTGATGATGAAATTAGAGTCATTTATAGTTACATAAAAAATATATATACTCTAAATCCCTATTGATTAGAGAAATGCAAATTAAAACAATTCTGAGATACGACTTCACATCTCTCAGACTGATAAGATGACAGGAAAAGGTAATGATAAATGTTCGAGGGGATGTGGGAAAATTGGTACACTAATGCATTGTTAGTAGAGTTGTTAAATGATCCAACCATTCTGGGAACAATCTGAAAACTGTGCTCAAAGGGCTATAAAATTGTGCATACCCTTTAATGTAGCAGTACCATTACTAGATCTGTATCCCAAGGAAATCATAAAGGAGGGAAAAGGACCCACATGTACACAAATGTTTGTGAGCAGCTCTTTTTGTGGTAGCAAAGAATTGGAAAAGGAGTGGATACCTATCCTTCGGGGATTGGTTGAACAAACTGTGGTACATGAAGGTAATGGAATATAATTGTTCTATAAAAAATCATGAACAAGCAGATTTATATGATATTTATATGATTTATATGAACTTAGGCTGAGTGAAACAAGTAGAACCAGGAATATATCATATACAATAATAGCCAGACTATGTGATGATCAACTTTGAAAGGCTTGGTTATTTGCAGCAGTTCATCAATCTGAAGCAATTTCAATAATCTTTGGACAGAAAATGCCATCTGCATCCAGAAAAAGATCTAAGGAGACTGAATGTAAATCAATACATGCTATATTCACTTCTTTTTTCTGGTTATTTCTTTTTTTATCTCTTCCATGGTTTTTCCCTTTTGCTCTGATTTTTCTCACCCAACATGACTCATAAAGCAATGTGTATTAAAAATAAATAAACTTACTACAATAAAAAGCATGAATAGAGTTTTGACCTGCTTTGACCATTTGACCTATTCTGCTTTTTTAAGGAATTCTTTTTTTAAAAATTAAAGCTTTTTATTTTCAAAACATATACATAGATAATTTTCAATATTCACTCTTGCAAAACCTTGTATTCTAAATTTTTCCCTCCCTTCCCCACACCTCCTCTCCTAGACAACAAGTAATCCAATATATGTTAAATATATGCAATTCTTCTATACATATGTCCACAATTATCATATTGCATAAAAAAAATCAGATCAAAAAGGAAAAAAATGAGAAAGGAAACAAAATGCAAGCAAATAACAATAAAAAGTGAAAATACTATGTTGTGATACGTATTCAATCCTCACAGTTCTCTCTGGATATAGATGGCTCTCTTCATCACAAGACCTTTGGAAATGTCCCGAATCATTTCATTGTTGGAAAGAGCCAAGTCCTTCAGAATTGATCATTGTATAATCTTGATGTTGTTGTGTACAATGATCTCCTGGTTCTACTCATTTCACTTAGTATCAGTTCTTGTAAGTCTTTCTAGACTTCTCTGAAATCATCCTGCTGATCTTTTCTTATAAAACAATAAGGAATTTTTTTCTTCAGTGAATTTTTGCTCTTGTTTTCAATCTTTAAGCCAATTCTGTTTTTAAGATTATTTTTTCAGTATTTTATGTCTTTAAAAAATCAAGCTGTTAATTCTCTTTTCATAATTTCCTTGAATATATTTCTTTTTTCATACCACAAATTTTCCTCTACTACTTTTATTGTACTACTCTAGGAATTTTTGTTGGGCTTGGATCTAAGTAACATTTTGGAGACTTATTATAGCTGTTTTCACATTGTTGTCTTCTTCTTGAGTTTATGACTTGGTCTTCTTTGCTACCATAGTAGTTTTTTTTTTTTAATGGTCAAGTTCTTTTTTGTTGTTGTTTGCATATTTTCTCACCTATTTCTCAAATTTGAATGTGCTGTTTAAAATTGTACTTTACTCACCTGGCACTATCTCAAACTTTAGGTTTTTTTTTCTTTCTATACTGCTGTTTTTCAAGCTATTTCTTGGGAGTCTGCAAGTTTTGCGTGCTTCAAAAATAAGATGATCCTACAAGACATATGTTTACTGCCTCCCTGTTCTATTCTCTAGTCTTTACTCATTAAGGCTAGTCTACCCTATTGTTGTAAGAATTAGTGCTCCTGTTTGGCTTAAAACTGAAATCAGGGCTCCTGTTCCATTAAAAACATTCACCAGTGTTCTTTTCCTTCCTTGAATTGTGACCCATTATTGCTTGTGGGGAGTAGGGTTCCATTTGACATCAATCATATCTACTGTCAATAAAGGATCCCTTAAAATGTTTTTCTCAAAAGTTATTCAACCTCTGTACTATCTCAGAGCTGAGAGCTCTCATAGTTTCTGCTGCTTGTGTTGCTGTTGGTGCTGCTGTTCTACTTATAGGTGCTTCAGGCTGATGTCCATCCAGATGTTACAGACATTTTGCAGACTCTTCAGTTTTCTTAGGCCAGATATCACGGGGGTTCTACTGATTCAAAATGTGATTTGGGATATTATTTTAAAATTGTATGGAAGGGAATATGAAGAGAGTTCAATAGAATTGCCACCTCTAATATTTCATGTTGGCTTCCCTAATGGCTATTGTTTTTCTAACTTGCTATAAAACTAGAGAAGGATCTAAATTTAATGTATAGGTGATAGTCTGAGAAAGATCTGAGGGGTTGAATGATTGGAGATCATGATGAAGACAAAGAATAGAATTTGGGTTTGTAAGGCAAAGGAAAAAGTGGAATGATAACAAATTGTAACGGGGAAAGGGAATTTCAGTGTTCTTAAACATGGAAGTGGTCTATTGAGGGAGACCTTGATCTTTATTGAGGGAAAGATCAAGGATAGGGTCATCTTTGTGGCAGAGATAAAGTAATTAGTTTGTAAAATGGGTAAATTGAAAAATTGTGAAATTAACATATTTGAGGAATATGATAAAGTCCTTTAGTATGAGTTCAAGAATTGAGAAGATGCAAAAGATTGTGATTCTAAATATTTTTTATTATTATTATAACCTTTTTATTGACAGAACATATGCCTGGGTAATTTTTTACAACATTATCCCTTGCATTCACTTCTGCTCCAATTTTTTCCTTCTCTCCCTCCACCCTCTCCCCTAGATGGCAAGCAGTCTTATACATGTTAAATATGTTATAATATATCCTAGATACAATATATGTGTGCAGAATCGAACAGTTCTCTTGTTGCACAAGGAGAATTGGATTCAGAAGGTAAAAATAACCTGAGAAGAAAAACAAAAATGCAAACACTTTACACTCATTTCCCAGTGTTTCTTCTCTGGGTGTAGCTGCTTCTGTCCATCATTGATCAATTGGAACTGAGTTAGATCTTCTCTTTGTCTAAGAAATCCACTTCCATCAGAATACATCCTCATACAGTATCATTGTTGAAGTATATAATGATCTCCTGGTCCTGCTTATTTCACTTAGCATCAGTTCATGTAAGTCTCTCCAAGCCTCTCTGTATTCATCCTGCTGGCCATTTCTTACAGAACAATAATATTGCATAACATTCATATATCACAATTTATCCAACCATTCTCCAATTGATGGGAATCCATTCATTTTCCAGTTTCTAGCCACTACAAACAGGGCTGCCACAAACATTTTGGCACATACAGATCCTTTTCCCTTCTTTAGTATTTCTTTGGGATATAAGCCCAGTAGTAGCACTGCTGGATCCAAGGGTATGCACAATTTGATAACTTTTGGGGCATAATTCCAGATTCAGGCAATTGCACTTGTGAGAAAAGAAGGGAAATATTCTAGAAATCAGTAGATAACTGTTACTAGAATTGATTGATAGTCAGGAGATTATGTACTTAAGAGGGTGCCAAGTATTAGTGGGAACTATAAGATGAAATAAATGGGAAAAGAAAATATTTAAGATAAAAGGTTGCATGTGGAGCAAGCATTCTAACAGAGCACAATAGAAGGGAAGTGTAGCTTTATGATAGAACACTGATCAGTGGAGAGGAGCACAGATTGAGGGAAATGGATTAATAGAGAGTCACAAGAGTTCATTGAGCAAAAGTGTGATAAAGTCACATCCACACTTTAGAAAAATCAGCTTGACAACTGTCTAGGGATGGATTAGAATGAGAAGTAATTTAAAAGTGGGAGTTTAATTTGAAGTCTACCACAGCTCTTTTTGTGGTGACTAAAAATTGGAAATCAAAGGGATACCTATCAATTGGGCAATGAATAAATAGGCTGTAGTATATGATTGCTTTTGAATATAATTGTGCTATAAGAAATTATAAGCAAAATGATTTCAGAAAAACCTGGAAAGTCTTGTTTGAACGGATGCATAATGAAGAGGACAGCACAGAAGAATATTGTACACAGTAGCAAATTATTATTCAATGAAGTACTGTGAATTACTTAGCTGTTCTCAACAGTATAATGATCCAAGACAATCCCACAGGACTAATGATGAAGCATAATATCCCACTCCTTAGAGAAAGAACTGCTATTATTTGAATAACGAATGAAGCATGCTATTTTTTCATTTTTCTTTTTCCCCTTTTTCTTTTGGTCTTTTTCTAGAAAATGTCTAACATGGAAATGTTTTATATAATTGCATGTGTATAACCTATATCTGATTGTTTGCCATATTAGAGAACGCAGAGGGGGGAAGGAAGGATAGAATTTGAAATTCAATTTTTAAAAGGTGTATTATTTTTCCAAATACATGCAAAAATAGTTTTCAACATTCACCTTCACAGAACTTTTTGTCAGATTTTTCTCCCTCTTCTCCCCCTTCTTCCCTCTCTAGGATAGCAAATAATCTGATATAGGTTAAATGTGTGCAAAACTTCTAAACATAATTTCTTATTCATCATGCTGAGCAAAAAAAAAAAAAGTCAGATCAAAAGGGAAACAAAAGGAGAAAAGAGAAAAGCAAGTAAACAAATAACAATAACAAGAAAAAGATGAAAACACCATGCTTTGATTCACAGTTCTTTTTCTGGATGTGGATAGCACTTTCCATCACATGTCTATTGGATTGCCTTGAATCACTTCATTGTGCAAATCACAGTTGATCATCAAATAATCTTGCTTCTATTGTGTATAATGTTCTCTTTGTTTTGCTCACTTTACTCAGCATCACTTCTTTCCAGATCTTTCCAGGTCATTATGAAATTAGCCTGTTTATTATTTTGTATACAATAGTAATAGTTCTTGCATTCAAGTACCATCGCTTATTCAGTCATTCCCTAAGAGAGGGGAATTAACTCAGTTTCCATTTCCTTGCCACTACAAAAAGGGCTACTACAAACATTTTTGTGCAAATGGATCCTTTGGGATACAGGTCCAGTAGATACACTACTAAATCAAAGAATATGCACTGTTTGACATTGCTTTGGATGTATTCCAAATTGTTCTCCAAAATAGTTGGATCATTTCACAACTCCATCAACAATATATTAGTGTCCCAGTTTCCCCAAATCCCCTCCAATGTTCATCAATATCTTTTCCTGTCATTTTACCCAATCTGAGAGGTGTGAAATAGTACCTCAGAGTTGTCTTCATTTGTATTTCTCTAATCAGTAATGATTTAGAACATTCTTTTTTTCCTTATGACTTTAAATGGTTCTAATTTCTTCATTTGAAAATTGTTTTTTCATATTCATTGACCATTGATCATTTGGAGAATGGCTTGTATTCTTATAAATTTGAGTTAATTTCTATATATTTTAGAAATGAGGCCTTTATTAGAAATATTAGCTGTAAAAAAATTTTTTTTTCACCCAGCTTTCTGTTTTCCTTCTAATCTTGGCTGCACTGGTCTTATTTGTGCAAAAAATAATAATAATAATAATTTAATGAAATAAAAATTATCCATTTTTGAATTTCATAATGTTCTCTAGTTCTTTTTTGGCCATAAATTCCTCCCTTCTCCACAGATCTGAGAGGTAGACTATTCTTTGCTCTCCTAATTTGCTTATAGTATTATCCTTTGTGTCTAAATCATGTCAGCCCTGGAATCAAAAAGATTTAAGTTGACTTCCAACTTCTGATCCTGGGCAAGTAACTTAACTTCTGTCATCTCTCAATTTCCTTAGCTATAAAATAACATATACCTCAGAGGGTTGTTAAGAGGATCAAATGAGATAAGTATAAATTACTTAACATAATATCTGGCACATTATATTTGCTATATATATATGATAGTTATTGATAAATCTGCAATTTACTACATATTTAATCTTGGGAAATAATAACAAATAGTATTTATATAGCATTTTATGGCTTAGAAAGTACTTTATCTCACTTTATCTTCACAGCAGTCTTGGGAAGTATGTGCTATTATTCCCATCTTTGCAGATGAAGAAATAGAGATTCATAGAGATGAAGTCCCTACCCAAAAGAGTACAATGCCTAAGTTTTTCTTTGCATTTCCATCAGGTGGGATTAATAAATTCCAGGTTGCTAACTTAAATTGTATTTGAACCCAGGTCTTATTGATTCTACCTCTAAGAGTCCTTCAAGTTCCAAATTATTGCATCTATAATTGCTACACCTTAAACTCCAAACATGTTTGTCCCCCTCTCATGGAAGTCTTTGACTCAATTAATGGCAATTTCACATTTATTTCTATTCCCTTGCCTTGAATATGCTCTACAGCAACTTTGTGAATGCCATGGGAACCATTTCCAAAAGTGTAATTAGTTAGTGCCATTAATGCCCCTGCATCTTGTCTTAGTGTTGTTGGCTATGTAAATAGTCAGATTAATTCCATCTTTTATCAGGATCACTGCTTTGTAGTGGGTGTTAACTCAGTAGCTCTGAATTTAGTGAGTTCATTCAGCTGGAATATTAATGTCAATTCTCCTACTATTTAATCAACAATGACTAGATTTTGTGCTCTTTCCAGATTTTTGAGTTGTCCCAGGATAGACCACATAGTTTTATTTACTTATGGACAGTGTTTAAATAGCAAGCCATACATTGTATGTAGTGTATGAAGTGTATGAAGAAACATATCTTAGAATATCTCCAGGGAAAACTTCAGCCCATTTATTATGTCCACAGATAAAGAAGTTCAGAAAGACTACAAAAAACAATTTCTAGTATCCCACGGCAGCCTTTATTCCTTTTTGCAATCCTGTTTTTATCCTGCTTCCTCTAGTGTCTCAAGTATTTGTGATTTTTTAAAAATGGCATCTTCCATGGTCTTGTTTCTGTTCTTTCTATAAGCTCATTCTTCTTCAGAATCCCCAGGTGCTCCACCAAGCAGTGTCAAGTTATAATTATCCTGTCAAATTTCACAGATCTTAAGAGGGTTACTTTACCATGCATAGTAAACTCCAGAAGGTGTCATCAACATGCCTTTTTATAATTATTTTTAAAATCAGGATTGTTAGAAACTCATAAGAAATGTTTTTTAGCAGAAATGTGTCTACCTGTCCCAAAATGTGCCTTTTGTTGAAAGCAGTCAGTATATTTAATTACAAAGTAGTGATTTTTAAGGGATGAATTTTAGGAGAGAAATTAGAGAGTCTAGTTTCTACTTGAGCAGTTTTAAAGATCACAAATAGAAGTAATTAAAAGTGCATCTCTTAAAATATGTAATGATATCTTGCATACTTTTTCCCCTAATTGAATGTAAATTTTTGGTGTGAAAACTTAATGGTGTTAGTGATGCTAATAAAGCATTACATTTCATAGAAATGATAGTAGGATAATGGCTGAATGGACTCTTAAATGTGATCAATTCTTTGACCTTGCATTAGAGTAGATGAAAAATAAGAACTAGCCTCAGTCCTATTTTTTTTTTTTTGTTTTTTGTTTTTTGTTTTCCCTTTGGCTTCTGCAAAGATGATATTGGCATGAAAAAAAATGGGGCAGAGGTTGTGCAAGCTCACACAAACCATCAACAAATATTAATTTAATTGTTAGCACTCTAAATATGAAATGTGTGTTCATTGACCAGAGAAGTAATGCACTATTGGGCCCTGTTTATATGCTTATTTTATTTTATTTTTTTTTTTGCTACACATTAAAGCAAAATATATAAAAAGATACAGTTGAAATGGAAGCATTGTTTTTAGGTCATTCTAAAGAGGCAATTAAAGGTTTTCACAGAGCTGGTTTCATTGTGTGCCCAGGGATAAGAACAAATAGCATTTCACTAGAAGCTTAGTCCATTTGCCTTCCAGGGCTTGTGATAAGTATAGGCAAGGGGAGCACCATAAAGGTAGTTTTAGTTTTTAAGGCAACATTTATTTCAGAAGATTAAAGTGAAGAAATGAATTGAGTGTGATGGTGAGAACAAGAAGGGAAAGTGGAAAGCATACATATATTCATGCATACTTACATATACATACATGATTTAAATATCTAGATGATATTATGGATAAAGTGCTGGACAAAGAGTAAGAAAGATCTGAGTTCAAATACTGACTTAGACATTGGCTGATTTTGTGACTCAAAAGTAATTACTTGAGTTCTCTAAACCTCAGTTTCTGCCTCTATAAAATGAATAGAGACAATAGCACCTACCTCACGTATTCCTATAAGGCTCAATGAGACAATGTATGTGAAATGTTTTGCAAAAATTGAAGCACTACTTAAGGGCTAGCTGTTATTGCTATTTTAATTATTTGCAAGAAATTAAAGAGGACAATGACTTGTGGATTGCTTAAAAATCTCATGCCTATAAATTAGGAATATATACTTTGAAAAATTAAAAGAATTGTCAGTGGTGAATGCTAAATGACCCAAATGATTATGAAAAAAGTTTTTTCAGAATCAGCTTTTTGTGCAATTGGGTCATTAACTGGTTAGAGCAAAGATGAAAATTAGCACCATTTAGAAGGCTAGAGATGAGAATATACCCCCAAATAATTGCAACATTTTCAACACAACCAATTTAAACCAGCTCTTGAGTCAAGAAAAACAGGAAATGTATAAAAATAAAAACATCAATTCTAACGACCACCTTCCTTAGAGAAACATAACCTCTATTAAACCTTTATTGCAAAGAGATCAAAAGAACTAAGAATTGCATCACTGGACAAAAATTCAGATTCCATGGCCAATCCAGTTTCATTTAGCATTTATTAGATGACTGTTTCGTACAAGGCATTCTGTTGGATTCTAAGGATTATAAAGAAAAAAATATCCTATCACTCCTTATACATTGGAAACTTGGGAGCCTATGTTACTCCTATCATTGCTCTTTGTATTTCTACAAGCATTCTTTTGAATGCTGTTGAAAGATCTCCTGCTTGGAGATAGTTGGAATAGGACAAATTTGTCATGATGATTATAACTGATATTTATCACTTTGGTTAATATAAATGTGTTTTTGTGTGTGTGTGTGTGTGTGTGTGTGTTACTGCTTTAATATTCCCAAAGAATGTTATAGACATGATCTCATTTTCCCCCAGAACAATCTTGTAGGTAGATACTACAGCCATTTTTCTTCACATTTTACAAATAAGGAGACTGTGGTATAGTGATTTAGTCAGGTCTAATAGAAAATAAAAAGAAGCAATGTGGTTCAATAGAAAGTTGAATCTGAAATTAGAGAACCTACAGTTAAATCCCAGCTCTATCACTTGCTACATGTGAGACTGGGTAAATTGATAAACTTTTCTCTTTTACTATGCAATATTTTGCATCTAAACTAAAAGAGGGAGAGGTTTCTATCATATTTGACTAAGTTTGGTTTACTTAGATTTTAGCAAAACAATTGACAAATTCCTTCATGTTATTTTAATTGTCAAAATTGAGCGGTGTAGGTTAAGCAAAAATATAGTTTTGTGATTTTGAAACTAGTTGATTTTCAATCTCATTTCTCCATAGCAGTTGTGACAAAATTCCTCTCTTCTCAGTTTTCAGTATAGTGTCCCATGGATTTCTGTGTGTCCTGTTCCTTTTTAACAATCAATGATTTGGACAAAGGGATGAAATAATATACTTAGCAAATGTATAGGTGAACAAGAGCTAGGGATAAAGCCAATGAGTTGGCTACAAAGACTAAAAAAAACAGATATTACTCTGCCTTTAGAAATTCTGTGGATATAAATATTCTGGCCTTTGCTTATAAAGTTCAATTGACCCTTGGAACTTTTGTTAATATGATATGCTAAATTATTTGTCCATTAAGAATCATCTTTTCACTTGAGTTAGTTTGCTGATGAACGGTAAGCTTTCTTTACCAAGACATGGACATCATGTTATGGTAGGAATCTCATCATTATGAGCTTTTGAATTGTGGTGAATATCTCTTTTCATATTAATATGAATTGATAGCTACTATTCTATCTTTATAATCAATAGAAAGAAGAGAAGAAAGAAGAAAAAGAAGGAAGGAAGGAAATAAGAATTTATTAAGTGTTTAATATATATCATCAAGATGCTAATAGTTTACAAATATTAAACATTTTATCCTCTAAACAACTCAGGGTGGAGAAGCTATCATTGTGCTCAATTTTATAGGTATGTAAATAGAGTGTACGTTCTGTAGAAACTATTGTGGAATCTACTTCCCAAGATATTAATTATTCCGTCCCTGAGATGGTGATGGAATATGAAGCTAGAAATTTTTTTTTTGGTGTTCTACAAACTCATTTAGGAAGTGGAAGGGACCATTACTTTGGAAGAAAAGCCACTTTTAATTTTTAGCAGAGGATAATACAATATCATTTGGAGTAGGGAGTGCTATGAGGAGGAGGAGGGATGTAGGAATTGTTAGCTCAGGAGGGTAAACTAATAAATACTCTATCTTTTATAAGGCCTTTAGTTCCCTGGAAACTATCCTTCCCCCAAAAAAATGAAGAAATAGATTAAATTTAATATAATTTTCCATTCTTTTAAATACCTTAGATTCTTCTGAGTTAGAACAGTTAGATATGTGAAGAGAATAATAGAAGGTAGGACATAGTTGCCTAATGACATTAAAAATATATTCTATAAATATTTAAGGAAAAGGTACTCTCAGGTATGAGAGGGAAGGGTTTTTGTGTGTCTTTTGTTTGAAGAGGGTATAGTGTAAATTAATTTTGGATTTGATATGTTGGCACTGTGAGACTAGCATTAAAGGAAAAGATTAAAACTATATAGGTAGAATTGGGAGTCAACTGTACAGATGAGATCATCAAGGAAATGGAATATTAAAAACAGGATTTTGAGTCTTTGGGGAAATCTGTACTTAAGAGGTGGGAAATAAATTGGATTTATTAATCCAATTAATCCAATAATATAAATAATTGGATTACTATCAAAATAAATTGGAAAAACATGAGAAAGAACTATACAATTCAAAAATCAAGCCACAGAGAAAAAAGAGTAACTAAAATGACTAGTACTTTTGAAAGTTGTAGATATGTTAAAGAAGTGAAAATCTAAAAAAAGAATCGTAAAGCAATTAATAAGCCATTGGTGACCTTTTGATAGACTAATAAGTATTGAGGAGTAGCTAAGTAGTAAGGGAGTATAGTAAGGGAGTATTGTTTCTAGTAGTTCTTCCATTAGCCCCTCTCTCTCTTTTTTTTTTTTTTTAATTAAATAACTTTTTATTGACAGAACCCCTGCCAGGGTAATTTTTTACAGCATTATCCCTTGCACTCACTTCTGTTCCGATTTTTCCCCTCCCTTCCTCTACCCCCTCCCCCAGATGCCAAGCAGTCCTATACATGTTAAATAGGTTACAGTATATCCTAGATACAATATATGTGTGCAGAACCGAACAGTTCTCTTGATGCACAGGGAGAATTGGATTCAGAAGGTATAAATAACCCGGGACGAAAAACAAAGATGAAAGCAGTTTATATTCATTCCCCAGTGTTCTTTCTTTGGGTGTAGCTGCTTCTGTCCATTCTTGATCAATTGAAACTGGATTAGCTCTCTTTATCGAAGAGATCCACTTCCATCAGAATACATCTTCAAACAGTATCATTGTTGAGGTATATAATGATCTCCTGGTTCTGCTCATTTCACTTAGCATCAGTTCATGTAAGTCTCTCCAGCCCTCTCTGTATTCATCCTGCTGGTCATTTCTTACAGAACAATAATATTCCATAACGTTCATATACCATAATTTACTCAACCATTCTCTAATTGATGTAGCCCCTCTCAAATATGTCAATCTCTGCATGTATACTATCTCCTCCCTAGTATCTGTACCCATACTCAGGTCTCCTCTATCCTTAAATAATAAAAATCTTCCTAGGACTGCCATTTCCTTAAGCTATCATTAAGCTCTCCTACTTTTATTTTATTTACTATTGAACTACTAGAGACAATAGTCAGTGTTCATTACTTTTACTGTTTTACTATCTAGTCACCCCTCAGTATTTAGTAATCTGGTGTCTGCTCTCTCCCAAAGGTCACCAATGGCTTTTTCATTGTTCTAGAAAGTTTTTTGGTCTTCACCTCTTTGATAACTCAATAGGTTTCAAAAATGTCTATCATCCTAGACATAGTTTTCTGTGGCTTTCATAGTTAATTATTCCATGGTTGTTCTAGTAAAAGGGAGGAGAGGTATAGGATGATAGCATGAGGAAATTGTAGTCATGGAATGATAATGTAATTTGTGACTCAAAGAAAGAGTAATTAGCCTTTTCAAGGAAGAAGTCCCTGTCATTCTCTGAAACTAGAACAAACTAAAGAGAAGATGAATATTTATATAAAAGAATTTTGAAGGAGAGAGAAAGAGATGAGGAATGTCCTGATGGATGGCTTTAGTTTTATCAGGGAAGTCTGTCCATTAGAAAATGGGACAGATGTAATGATGGGACTTGAAAAGAGAGGAATTTTGTCACAACTGCTCTGGAGAAATGAGATAGAAAGTCAATCTGAAATGAATAAAAGGATTTTGATGTAGCAGTGAAGGACTGCTTGAAATTAGATAATATGAATTTTTAGTGATCCTAGTTGTCATGGTTTTATAGCTTGGTTCAAGAGCATCTAGTAGGATAGAGATTATGTAGTCCAAACCTTCTTATTTTTTTACAAATTTAGAAACAGATATTCAGGCAAATTAGGTGCCTTGATCAAGATTATACATATAGTAAGGAGAAACAGCTTTCAAACTCAAAGCCATTCATTCTAGATGCAGTGATCTTTCCATACACATGCATATGGAAAGCAAAAAAAAAAAAAAAAGTCACTTATTTAAGTATGTAGTAAGGTGGGGATGGTTCCACATATCTGTGATACTGACTACTTGATAGGCTGAGGCTAGTGGATCACTTTAGTGAAAGAGTTCTGAACTGAAAGAGGGTTAAAGTGGGCAAAGTGTCAGTATTACATCTAACATCAATATGATGAACTTCAGGAGTGGGAAGGCTATGTGAAGGGAGCAAATCAACCAAAGCTGCCAATATAGCAGGTAAAAGCTTCCATGCCAATCAGCAGTAAAATCAGGTCTATGAGGAGATGTTGCACTTCCAACCTGGGCAAGAAAAAGAGACAGTCTCAAAAACAAAAACAAGATACAGAGAGTACATGCAATTTTGCTAAACAATGTGGAGGAGGATGACAGAAAATTATTGGAAGCATTGCCTCATAAGTCAGTAAAGAACAGTGAAGGAGAAAATGAGCTTGCCAAAACCAGATCATCACAAGATTGCTTATAGGTGAATAATAGTGCCTACAAAAAGACTAGAAATAGATCTGAAATGATGCAGATTGCCAAATTTATTTATAAAATATTTTCCTTATCATTAATGGAGGTAGGACCCTCCATTTGAACTCAAACATTTCATTATCTTACATACTATATAAAGAAGAAATAGTGACACTGAAGGGAAAAGAAGTTGAAGAGAGTCACTATGAATTGCAAAATGCATATCATGTTTATACTGAAGATTACACAATTTTAATGCTTTTCATGAATCGTTTCAATGTAAGAAAAAAGTTTCAAAAGAAGGAAAAAGCTTATGGACCATATAATCAACAAAAATAAATAGAGAACATACAACATCAGTCCATATGCCTATAATATATGAAAAGTGGTGTTTGTATATATTGAAGATCTCAATTAAAATATGAAATGAGAAATGGCAAAATTAAACAAATAATATTCTAAAATATACTATATACATAGTCATGTAATTTGCTGAGCATTGCAGATAATATATTCATTGAGAGAATTTCTAGTGCAGAAACTCCAAGATACAAATTAGCAATACATAAGCTATTTATGGTCTTAGAGAGTGGATTATGACAAGGTGAATATTATCACATATTATGAGTCACCAGCAGTTAGGTGGTACAGTGGATAGAACATTGGACGTGAAGTTCAAATCTGGCCTCAGATACTTACTATAACTCTGGACAAGTCACTTAACCCTATTTGGTTCACTTTTCATCTATAAAATGAGCTGAATTATTTTTATCTCTCTCTTTTTTTTCTTTTTTGATCTGATTTTTCTTGTGCCGCATGATAAATGTGGAAATATGTCAAACATATTTAACCTACATTGGATTACTTGCTGTCTAGAGGACAAATTTGGAACACAAGATTTGGCAAGGGTGAATGTTGAAAACTATTTTTGCATGTATTTTGAAAATAAAAAGCTGTTATTATAAATAAAAAAACAAAATTATTTGGAGAAGGAAATGGCAAATCATGCTAGTATCTTTGCAGAAAGACCCCAAATGGAATCATGAAGAATCAAATTAGATTGAAATGAATGAATAAAAACATGAGTTAAGGGCAGAGAATGAACATATCTTTCTGACTAGAAGGCCATATTTCTATTCATTATGTCATATTGCCTCTTGTTATCCATGAAAAATGTGATGACCCAAAGAAAAACCTCTGCTAAGTCAAATATATATTCCTTGGAACATATTTGAAAAAGAGACAGAAACTTGATAAAGTAAAAAAAAAAAAAAAAAAAAAAAGGATGGATTTCCATTTGCAATTATAGGCAGAATAGCTACAAATATGATTTGGAAATATAGTATAAAATCAATCAAGTATATGAATAAACATCTTGATATACTATTATATTCATAATGAAGTAATGAAGCATATAAAAATAATGCTGAAGTATGAGTGAGATCCTTATTATAAAATATAAAATGTAGCACCAGAATGGAATTACAGGCCATCTAATCTTTATATATAATGAAAACAAGTCAAAGAAATTTAAGTAATTTGTTCATATCACATATATTTTAAATAGCAGAGCTAACTCCAAACTTAGTTCATGCAACTGCAAATATAGTGTTCTTTCCAATTATTTGTTGTTCACTAAAAAAACCCAACACTATATGACTTTAATCTAAGCCTAAACTAAACTAATCCGGAGATTCAAGTATAGTTATTAAGATGTGATATGTCAAATCAACAACCATTTATTAAGCCTAAAATGACATAAATACACCTGTAATATGCTAAGCGCTATGCTAAGTGGCAATGATACAAAGAAAGGCTAAAGACAGTCCTTTTTCTCAAGAAGCTGACAATCAAATGGAGGAGATAATCTACAAACAAAATAAATCAGAGGTAATCTTAAAGGCAAGGCACTAACATTAAGGGGAATCAGAAAAAAAAAAAGTAAAATTTTAACTGAGACTAGAAAAAAGCCAAGGAAAGGTGATAAGGCATTCATGCATCATGAATGAAAACCTTTGAATAATTATTTTAATCATTCTGAAATGTTGCTTCCTTCTATCTTCATAATCATCAGCTCAAGATTCCAGAAGGCTATAGGAACTTCTCTTTATTCTCAGATTCAATTTCTTCCCCAATATACCAGTTATTCACACAAATCCAGCTTATCTCTTACAAAACATACCTCATCTTAGTGGTACCTCCAGCATACTCTGGGATGGGTAGTACAAGAACTAATGTATATTTCCATTTTGTAAATGAGAAAAGTAATACTCAAAAATATTTAGTAAACTGGTAAACAGGAGACCTGAGACTAAAATTCAAGGTTCCTAATTCTAAGTCAATTTACTATTCATTCCATATCTGGAAATTATTTTTTAGAATCTATTTCAAGAAATATGAAATATTATATTCTTCTTGAAAACAGGGAAATGCCATGGATGTTCATATAAAAAGTAGCTATGAGCTATAGCAAGCTTTAGGTAGTATATATACCTTGCGCATAGTTCTGAATAATGCATCACAAACCTATGTTGAGATGTTTTCATTACCTTCCCTACTGAATATGCAATTTCCCCTAACTACAAGATAGGCATTGACCAAGTTTATGGAATTCAGAGAAAAGCAACACAGATAATTTATCATTTGCAGACAGTATTGGCTGAGCTGAGGGCAAGCATGAAATATGCATAACTTGGCTAAGTGAGAAACCTATGGGTTTGTTGTTTTGATAATACTTCAAGGGCATTAATACCAAGGAGTACCATTTATAAAAGGGAATAGTGACTAGAGTTGCGCTGATATAATGTCACCTAGTAATCATTCAGAACGTCAAAAACCTAGCTTGTTCAATTAGCTAAGGGCAAAAACAGGGTAAATGTTACATCAATTCCAACATAACAATGCTTTTTGACCACATTTCTTTCTGGGTTTTTTTGTGTAATATATTACTCATATAGAAGGTGTCCCAAAAGTCTTACTAAAAATTTAAGCTTTAATTAGCTTTGTTTTAAGCTTTAGTTTAACAGTTTCTCATTTTAAGCTTTAATAACTTAAAATGGCCCCTAAGATTTTTGAGACGTGTATATTAAGGTCATTTCTTCAAATGGCATACAATTCCAATTTTGGTACTCTATTCACACAATGCAGACTAAAAAAAAAAAAAATCTCTTCATGATTTAATAGAATATTTTCAATAGTTCCTATGGCCAGAAATTAATCACCTTAAAAACAGTCTTCTGGATATCATCTTTTCTGTATTATCAAAGCTGGTCCTGGGATGGATGGAAGGCAGAAAGTCTGTAACTAGATAGACTGCACATCTTTTCATATTGATTGGACCAATAATGAAATCAACAAGCATTTATTAAATGCTTATCATGTGCTACTATCAATGCAAACAACTATAGCTACAAAAGCAAATATGAAATATTCTCTTACCTCAAGAATCCCTGTTGAGGTAGCTATATAATTATCCAAATAAATAATTGGGATCAGAGAGGGCACTAGCAGCTAGTCTTCATTGAATAATCTTCATTTTACTGAAGAAGTGAATGATCCTAAATTCTAATCCGGTCTCAAACAATAAATAGCTTTGTGACCCTGAGCAAATCACTTAACCTCTCCCTACTTCAATTTCCTCAATTGTAAAATGGGAATAATAATAAAGCACCTTTCACCCCAGGATTCTGAGAATCAAATGATATAATATTTGTAAATTGTTTAGCACAATTACTGGCACATAGTAGATACTTAGAAATGTCTTTTTCTTGTTGTTGTTTTTTATGGATTAAGAATGACAATCAGTCTTCAAAGTCTCAGAGAATTTCTTTACACTGGAAACTTGGGTGATTTTCAGGGTCACACAACCAGTATTTGTCACAAGTGGAACTTAAATTCTGTTCCTCCTGACTCTGGAATACACTAATCCATTCTTTTTTTCATTATAATGTGATAGTAATTTGTTGCATTTTCTTTTTTATTTCACTTTCTTTTTTTCTATACTTTCTATTCAACTATCTATTCCTTTGAAATGTTTTATTTTTGTTATTGTTGTTTTTGTTCTGGGTTTTTTTGCCACTGATCTGAAAGGAAAGGTAGACAGGTGCCTCACAAAAATAAAGTTGAAATTTAAGATCCTTTATCCTCATCTCCCTGAAAAAAATTTACAATGGCAGTAGAAACCATTTTTAATATGTCTTTCAAAGACTTCCTCTTGTCAGACCTTAGTAAATATCAATCCCACAAGGAGTTCTTTGAAATCTGTGTGACTTGGAATATTTAAAATGAAAATAATAGTTTCTCCTGTCCTCTTCTCTTGTTTTTTCCCCTCTGGATATTATTTCTGTATTCCTCATAATTCCTTGACAAGTTCTTTAATACCTGTTCTTAACACCTTTGAGCCAGATTGAAACATCTGGATTATGAAGAAGGAATTGTCTAGTTATCATGGTATAATGATAGATAGACCTCAGGTAAAATTGTAACATCATTGATCTTGAAGTCCTACTACTTGGATAATTTTAGTGGCTATTTGAATTTGGAAGAATTCCAGTGAGGAACTCCCTGATTTTAAATTGATGTCCACATCAACTCTAGGAACTGTGGTGAGAATTAACCCACTAGAGCCAAACCCTCTATGGATCCTAATCGGAATCAGTTATAAAGTTTATAAAGTTATAAATCTCTAGTAATACAGAAGTAGTAATCATGGGGAATTACAAGGGAAACAGAGCTGGGGGGGAAGACAAACGAAGATGTTTAATTTTAAACTTTGCAAGCCACTTAGTTTTCAAAGAACTCATTGTGGAGTTTCCCTTTGAGTTTGAGTTCCCTGAGGTACAACCAAAAAAAGCCTTTGAAAGGCACATTAAAATGTTCTTCCCATTCTCAATAAGATCAGGGGTGAAGCAAGGATGTCCATTATCACCACTATTACTCAATATTGTAATAGAAATGTAACTATAGTAGTGAGAAGAAAAAAAATCGAAAGAATTAGAATATGCAATGAAGAAATAAAACTATCACTCTTTGCAGATAATATGATGTCCTACTTAGAAAACCCTAGAGAATCAGCTAAAAATATGTAGTTGAAATGGTGGGGGACACTTTCCCACTCACCTTCCTCCATTCTTAGTGCCTGGAATTAGTGGCTCAACAACAAAGGATGCCCTCATAGGACAGAGTGGGGACAGATCTAGATTATGATAGATAAGGTGACTGAGGAGAAAGAGGTGTAAGCAATAGCATCCTGGTCCCTATTCCTGTCCCAGTAGTAGCCCCCAAAATGAGTAGAGGCCTCTGTCCTAGGCCCTGATCTCCTTTTCAAGCTACAGTTCTGACATTCAGTTTGTAGTAGCACTGAACAGCAAGGATACCCTTATTGAAGATGAAAAGACTCTGGGGACTTGATCTGTTTGATTCTTGAGGAGACCACTGAAGAATCTCCCATAGTTCCATCTTCAGATTCAGCACATTGCTCATTCCAGGGGAATTGCAATCAGCCCTCTTTGGTCACTAGCCAGTCAGTCCAGCTGGAAAAGGCGAAGAAGATCCAATTGACCCAAACCTTCTGTAGGCAGCCCAGTCTGCTGTCCAGAGAGCAGACAGCATGCTAGGATCTTGTAATGTTCTTATTTGGTTTTCTGGTAGTCTCTGGAGCAGCCCACAGAGTAATCACCACAAGAATAGCCAGCTATTAAAGTCCAAATCCTTTATTATCTCCTTCACAATCTAGTTTCCTTGCCTGGGGCTCAGCTAGTTTTCTTGTGCCCTTCAAGGGGGACTTAGTTTCCATGGAGAAAATGCAGTAGGACAGGCCAGCTATCACAAGGCTGATGAAAATGGAATGAATCTTTCTCCTTGGCTCCAAGAGCTTGAGCTCCCACCTCCCGTCCACTTGTCTTCTCTGTCTCTGTCTCTGAGTCTCTCAATCCCCCAGGAGAGCCATCAGGAACCTGACACTGAAGGTGGAATGAATCTCGTCCAGTTTTTGCTGCTGTTATATATTCCATTATCATAGGTGTGAATATGGTGGAACTATATTAAGTACTAAATACATGTACTGAACCAGAGAACTATTAAACACCATGCTAAACTAGATAAGCATTGTCTTTATCAATTCCACTGACCTTGTAAGAATCCTTGTTTCAGAGTTCTGGCCCATAACATCTCCCCGTTTCTTTTGTTTTAGAACATAAGATGGTCACACCCTCTCTGACTCCTCAAGGAAGTGAGAACCCCCAAAAAGAAGTGATCACGCCTTCTCTGACTGCTCAAAAAAAGGGTGAAAACACCATACAAGGAGGTGATCACACCCTCCCTGATGTCTCAGGAAGGGAGATGAAAACCAAAGGAAAATGGGGAATCAAATTGGATTAGTGGGTTTCTGAAGGGTCTTACTTGAAACAGGTATACATAAAAGCATCAACATGGGAGTTATTACATAAGTCCATAATAATATAGCGCTGGCGAGTAGTGATGTAACAAACAACATGAATCAACATGAGGAATTATACATGTCTATAAATCCTCAATAGTCCAAAACCAATCTATTGTCCATTACTTCATGTGTTAGAGAATCCAATGATTCCCAAGTTTTGAAGTTCTACAACAGTCTTATCAACAATTTTTCATCTCAGGGAATGCAATGATTCCTGCTGGTTTTCAAATTCTGTAACATTCTCATTATCAGCCATGTTCTTTCAGTGTCAGATGTATTTCTCCTTTGTTTCAAGGCTTTTCTCTTTTTCTGTCTCTCTCCAATGGACAAGGCAAAGACAGCTCGTTGGCATCCTTCTGATTCCTTCTCCATCTATAGAGATACAAGCAAACCCTCTCCCCCAAACAGTTAATCTTTCTGGTCTCTTCCATTTATCACTTTCTGGATTTCTCCACATCACCTGGCAATTACATTGGAACTGCTTGTACTGGACACTACTCTTCTATCAGATTAAAAAGCTTATATTCTTATTTATTGTAATCTCTTTCTGCCATCTGATTGCTTCTCTGCTGATTGATCATATCAGAGTCCTGAACTTCTAAAGACTCTCTGGGTATAACCTCAGTTGCCATAATACCCCACCTGTTTTTTGTTTGGGGTCTTGGAGCTGGACTCTGCCTCTCATTTCCCTGGGTCATTCTACATTCTGAGGCCCAGTGGAAGCCCTTGGTACATTTTAGACACAGAGTTTTGGGTCTTATTCTCTCACCCTGTCCTCTCATTCTATCTCTATACTTACATTAAGCTTTCAGATATCCTGCTTTACCACACTGAAAACATCAATGAGTCTCTCTGGATGTCCCTTGCCAAGAGGGACCTCATTTTCCTATGTTTTGCGTCATAGTCTGGGTATAAAAGGCATTTGTGCCCACTGTGGCACAGTGTCTTATGATCTCCTCTAAAGGAGCATCCTTGTATAGTTCCAGAATAATTCTTCTACAAACTTCATTAGAATTTTCTCTAGCGATCATTATTGATCACAAAATAGAAATTTTTGATTACATAAAATTAAAAGGCCTTTGTACAAACAAAACTAATGCAAACAAGATTAGAAGGGAAGCAACAAACTGGGAAAACATTTTTACAGTTAAAGATTCTAATAAAGGCCTCATTTCCAAAATATATAGAGAATTGACTCTAATTTATAAGAAATCAAGCCATTCTCCAATTGATAAATGGTCAAAGATACAAACAGACAATTTTCAGATGATGAAATTGAAATTATTTCCACTCATATGAAAGAGTGTTCCAAATCACTATTGATCAGAGAAATGTAAGTTAAGACAACTCTGAGACCATTACACACCTGTCAGATTGGCTAAGATGACAGGAAAAAATAATGATGAATGTTGGAGAGGATGCAGTAAAACTGGGATAATGATGCATTGTTGGTGGAGTTGTGAACAAATCCAACCATTCTAGAGAGCAATCTAGAATTATGCCACAAAAGTTATCACACTGTGCATGCCCTTGGATCCAGCATTGCTACTACTGGGCTTATATCACAAAGAGATACTAAAGAAGGGAAAGGGACCTGTGTGTGCCAAAATATTTTGTGGTAGCCCTTTCTGTAGTGGCTAGAAACTGGAAAATGAATGGATGCCCATCAATTGGAGAATGGTTGGGTAAATTGTGGTATATGAATGTTATGGAATATTATTGTTCTATAAGAAATGACCAGGATGAATACAGAGAGACTTGGAGAGACTTACATGAACTGATGCTATGTGAAATGAGCAGACCAGGAGATCATTATATATTTCAACAACAATACTGTATGAGGATGTATTCTGATGGAAGTGGATATCTTTGGCAAAGAGAAGATATAACTCAGTTCCAATTGATCAATGATGGACAGAATCAGTTACACCCAGAGAAGCAACACTGGGGAATGAGTGTAAACTGTTTGCATTTTTGTTTTTCTTCCCAGGTTATTTTTACCCTCTGAATCCGATTCTTCCTGTGCAACAAGAGAACTGTTTGGTTCTGCACACAAATATTGTATCTAGGATATGCTATAACATATTTAACATATATAAGACTGCTTGCCATCTAGGGGAGGGAAGGAAACAATCAAAACAAAAGTGAGTGCAAAGGTAATGTTGTAAAAAAATTTACCCATGCATATGTACTGTCAATAAAAAGTTATAATTATTAAAAAAAATTTTTTTTTCTCTAGCGAGTTGTCTTATCATAATTCCCGTAGCTGCATTGTTCATATGACAGCTGTTTGCAAAAGTCCCACAAAATCAGCAAAGGGTTCATTTGGATCTTGCTCTATTTTTGTGAAGCCTTCCCCTCAATCTTGCTTTCCTGGGAAGCTGCCCCAAGCTTTGATAGCAGCAGAAGCAATTTGCTCATATGCTATCAAAGGATAATTAATCTGTGCTGAAGTGTCTACATACTGACCTTTACCAGCTAGTTGGTCAAAGATGATTTGTAGATTAACTCCATTTTGCCTATTTGATTGGGTTTGTATCCTACATAGTTCACTCTACTCCACAAGCCACAAGTTTTGTCCAGCTTCTAAATGTGCCCTTGCTATAGATTTCCAGTCTCTGGGGGTTAAGTTTTCATAAGCCAAATTCTCTAACACCATCTTAACATAAGATGATGTAGCCCCATAAAGAGTGCAACACTTTTTTAAATCTTTGATAATTTCCAGATCATCAAAGGAGTATATCTTCTTCTTTGGTGACTTGAAGAGTCAAACTCTTCAATAACAGGATAAGCATTTATCAAATCAGATATATCCTGTCCTCTTTTAGCTTTAACTAGTGCCTTTTGTAATCTTGTCATAGGCTGCTTTATAGGTGGTGCTGATTGTGTTACTGCCCCTCCCCCTCCTTCTTCTCCCTCCACCCATGAAAGGTTAACTGAGGGGGGTAGGTCAGGGGATGGAGATTGCCCTAATTGCTCCTGCTGTGAAGTACCACATTCCTTAATTTCATCAGAATTGTACTTAAATCCTTTTTTTGTGTGTGTGTAATTCTTCATCTTTTTCACCTACTTTTTTAAGCATCCTCCATCTCCTGTGCTTTCTTCTTTTTTCTTATTCTAATACTTATATAATTCCTTAAAGCCAATTGTATTGTTATATGTATAAAGTATTTCTTTAGAAATTGAATCAGATCCATTATCATTGTAATATTCACATAGTTGCTTTCCTACTAATTGCCACTCCTCTGGATCTAATTCTTTTTCTTTTGAGTACTGTATTTTAATATTTTGGGAGATGTGTATTTTAATATTTTGAAGAGTTCAATGATCTGCATCCAAGTTACAATCAAACCTTGTTTTTTTATCAATCTAACAATGCTTTCAATACATTTTCCTTGTGGTGGAGAAATCTCCTTTCTAAACATTTGTCCCATTTCAGCTGAAATACTATTAGCTTTTTACAAAGTTTCCTTCTTGTCTATTTTTGTACTATTATTTAAAATGTTCTAAATCACTACTTATTGGAGAAATTAAATTTAAATTTAAAACAGCTTTGAAGTACTACCTCATACGTACCAGATTGACTTACATGAAAAAAATAACAAATGTTGGATGGATGTGGGGAAAATAGAACAATAATGCATTGTGGTGGCATTGTGAACTAGTCTAACTATATTGGAGAACAATTTGGAACTACACCTAAGGAACTATAAAATCATATATACTCATATTAATAACAATACTGTTACTAAGACTGTATCACAATGAGATCAAAGAAAAGGGAAAAATACCTATCTATACAAAAATATTTGTAGTATCTTTTTGGGGGTGGCAAAGAATTAGAAATCAAGGGTATGTTCATCAATTAGGGAATAGCTGAAAAAGTAGTGGTATATAATTGTGTTCAAATATTATTGTGCCACAAGTAGTTACTAACAAGATGATTTAAAAAAAAAAAAAAACAGGATTAAATATGGGTGGCAACTCCCTAAAGCCTCAGTTCACAGGAGGTCTCTTTACTATTACTGAGAAAACAATAGCACTGACTGTGCTTTTAGTATTCTAGGACTTACAACAGTGGA
Source organism: Antechinus flavipes (assembly GCF_016432865.1). Taxonomy (NCBI): domain Eukaryota; kingdom Metazoa; phylum Chordata; class Mammalia; order Dasyuromorphia; family Dasyuridae; genus Antechinus; species Antechinus flavipes. Next base: position 406,067,198 of record NC_067399.1, read on the forward strand.
GCAGGGATCCTTTTTAAGTTTCAGAGCAGAAAAGAGTACTTGTGGAAGGTCCCTAGAAGAATCTCTCAAAACAGCTTTGGAGGTTACATCTTCTATCCTGGAAATAGAGTCCTATTTTAACAAAGATTTAAAAATCAAGTAATAGATCAGGAAAATGAGCAGACAACAGAAAAAAATTCTGACCATATTGACCATATGTGACAAGGAAGATCAAAACACACACTCAGAAGAAGTTAACAGATTCAAAGATCCTACATCCAAAGCTTCCAAGAAAAATAAGAATTGGTTTCAGAGCATGGAAGAGTTCAAAATTGGAAAGGAAATTGAGTGGTGCAAAAGGATATACAAAAAGCTAATGAGGAAAAGAGTGTCTTATAAAGCAAAACTGGCAAAGTAGGAAAGGAGATACGTACTTTTTTCCTCACTGAGGAAAACAATTCATTAAAAATTAGAACTGAGAAATTGGAAGCTAATAACTTTGAGAAATCAATAAACAATAAAATAAAACCAAAAAATGGAAAATTAAAAAAAAATAATTTCTCATTGGAAAAACAACTGACCTGGAAAATAGATCCAGGAGAAATAATTTTAAAATTATTTGTCTACTTGAAAACCATGACCAAAACAAACAGCACAGACATCATCTTTCAAGAAATTATCAAGAAAAACTATTCTGATAATCTAGAATTGGAGGATAAAATAGAAACTGAAAGAATCCACTCATTACTTCCTAAAAGAGATCCCAAGATAAAAACTCCCAGGAATATTATAACTAAATTCCAGAACTTCTGGATGAAGGAGAATATATTATAAGCATCTAAAAAGAAACAATTCAAGTACAGTAGAACCTCAGTCAGGATAGCACAAGATTTAGCAGCTTCTACACTAAAGGACTGGAGGGCTTGGAATATAATATTTTGGAGAACAGTGGAGCTAGTATCACAACTAAGAATAACCTACCCAGCAAAAATGAGTATAATCCTTCAGGGAAAAAGGTAGATATTTAATGAAATAAGGGACTTTCAAGCATTTGCAATGAAAAAAACAGAGCTGAATAAAAATTTGATTTCCAAATGTAGCACTCAAGAGAAACATAAGGAGGTAATTGGGAAAGTGATATCATAAAGGACTTAATAAGGTTTATCTGTTTACATTCCTACAGGGAGTATGGTACTTGTAACTCATTAGAACTTTCTCATTATTATGACAATTAAAAGGAGTATATCTAGAAAGAAGGCACAGGTGTGAGTTGAATATGAAGGAATAATGTCTAAAAACACAAATTAAGATGAAAAAGGAATTTACTGGGAGAATAGAAGAGAGGTAGAATGTATAAATTATCTTCTATGAAGGAGGCAAATAAAAGCTTTTTCAGTGGAGAAGAAGGGGAGTGTGTGAACCTGACTCTCAGAATTAGCTCAAAGAGGAAATAACATACACACTCAATGGGCATAGAAATGTATCTTATCCTGTAGAAAAGGAAGGGATACAACAAAGGAGAAGGGTGATAGAAAAAGAAGATATATTAAGGGAGGCAGGGGTCAGTAGCAAAACACTTTTGAGGAGGGACAGGATGAAAGAAGAGAGAACAAAATAAAGGCGGGGAACTATAGTTTGCAATAGTAATTGTGAAAAGGATTTTAAGCAAGTTTTTTCTGATAAAGACCTCATTTCTTAAATGTATGAGAAACTGAGTCAAATTTATTTTTTTTTTGAAAGAGCCACTAACCAACTGATAAATGAGCAAAAGATATGAACTATGTCCTAAGGGCTATAAAATTGTGCTTTGACCTAACAATATTAATACTAGGCATGAATTCCAAAAGAGATTTTTTTTAAAGGAAAAGGATCTATATATGCAACAATATTTATAGCAGCTCCTTTTTCAGGGAAAGGAATTTGGAAATTAAGGGGATTCTCATCAATTGGGGAATGCTGAACATATTGCATTATGAACATATGATTATGATGGAATATCATTGTTCTATGGGAAATGATGATGAGCAAGATGCTCTCACAAAAACATGAAACGTCTTCCAGGATCTCAAGCAAAGTGAAATATTCTGTTTTCCAAGTAATAACTATGTTGTGAGATGGTCAGTTATGAATGACTTTCCTATACTTAGCAATACAATGATCCAAGACTATTATGAAGGACAAATGTAAAAAACAAAACAAAAAACAAAAAAAAAATTGTTTTACATTCAACTGGGAAAAATAAAAATATTAAAGAGAAATTATATTTTTGTATCTGAAACTAATTGTTTAGAATTCATATTATAAAATATCTCATAAATCACCTGAGACCATTAAATTAATCATAATTGTTGGTATTCTGGCCTTTATTTACCTGGCTGAAAAGATCTATTTTCAGTTGCTGGATTACTTCAAACTTATTTAGAGTTCACAAAATCTTTCCCTGTCAAGAGAAAGGGAGAAAAGGTTTTCTGCTCTTCTTATTTAGAATAAGAGGGGCTCATCCTATTCTGTCACTAAGTCAGAGATTTGTGTGAGTTTTGCTACATCAGAAAATATCAAGTGAAAACAAACATGTATTAAGCATGTACTTATGTGCACTGTTGCAATAAAGGAAAGACACAAATATAATTAAGACATGGACCCAACTCTATTGAAACCAATAGTTTCTATTATGGGGTGATATCCCAAACAAATTACTATAATAAATAACTTTTTAAATGACAGAATTACAAAATACTATTATGTGAGATCTAAAGGAGAAGTTTGTTATTAATTTTTTGTACAAGGCTTCCTGCAAGAAGTGTTTTTTGAGTTAGGCTCTACAGGACGGATCAAATTTAGTGATATTAGAGAGGTAAGTTATACTGAACATAGAATATAATAGCAAATATAAAAATATGGTAGCGTGAGAATATAATGTATATTAAGGAGACAAAGCATATGTGGCCAGAGCTAATGAAAAATGCAGTACTTAAAAGTAAATTTGCAGAGGTGAGGTGATATCAGATTGTAGAAGACCTTGAATGAAGAACTAGAACTTGACTTGGAAAACAAAAGGGAGGCATCAACAACTATGTAAAGGAGTAACATGACTAGATTATTATTGTGGCAATATCAAGAATTCATTTAGGGAGAAAGAATGTAGAATTTGCAGATTGAGAAAGGTGGGTATTTCAATAGTCTATACATAAGCTAATGAGCGCCTGGACTATGATAGTATCTATAGGAAGAGAGAAAAGAACAGATATAAGAGATAGGAGACAGAATGATACAAAGTAAAAAAAAAAAAAACAACTATGCAAAAAAACTTGAGATTTAGAATTAAAAGATATACTTTCAAGCTCTACCACTTACTACTTGTCTGATCTTGAGTAAGTCATTTTACTTCTTTAAACTGGGCTTGGTTCCAGTTAACTTTTTGCAATCTTTGCTTTTAGATGTTTTCACATAGTTGTCTTTTTCTAAAGTTAAGCCTTGGTCTTCCCTGATATGGTAGTAGCTTTTAATAGTCTATTTTTAAATTGTTATTTGCCAGTCTAAGCCTAAACTTTAAACTTTATGTTAAAGTTGGCCTACATTCACTTGGGAGGGGAAGGCACTGTGCAAAGCTTTAGGCTTTATCATGTTGTATTTTCATTTTTTCCCTAAATAGTATTTTGTTTTTCCAAATACACACAAGGATAGTGTCCAACATTCATTTTTTGTAAGATTTTAAGTTCTGCCTCACTTCGTGTTGCACACATTCTGATGTTACAGACCTCTACTGTGAACCTCCTAAGTTATCTTTGGCTAGAAAAATATCCAGTTTTGACCTTTTGATTTCTCTATTACTCCCAAATTTTATTTGAGGCTAATTTTAAAGTTGTTTAGAGGTGAATTTTTGAAGAATTATGCTAAGCTTCTTTGTATACTGCCATCTTCAGTTATTTACTTTTTCAATAAATATGAATTTTATGGACTAAAAAATTACAATGCCTACATTTCCCTATGTATGCCTTCTCCTCCCTCTCAGAAAGTCATCCCATATAATAATGATTTTTTTTAAAAAAAAACAAGAATCTGAATCAGGTATTAAACTTCTTGATAAAATGGACAAAAGTAATTTGCATATTAGTTATGGTAACATTCAGTGTAATGAGTTGGTGATAAAAACAGAAGGCATAAATATAAAATGAGAAATTTACTTTGAAGAATAATGATAGAGGAATATCCTGGAAGTGGTATTGAAGAAGAGGATATACTTTTCTATTTTCCATATTATTTTCTATCCTGTGATTTGTGGGAATTTGGAGAGTGTCCACATATGGAGAATAAGAGAAAGAATTTTGTTAAAATGAAGCTATGGAAGCAATTTTAGATGAAACTACATTTAAGATCCATCATGAATACAGCAGCTTCTGTGTTGTGATTCTCAGAAACTGTCTTTATTTTTAGTGGTATCAGCACTCTTTTATATTGTCTCTCTATCTCATTGGCAATCTAGAAGAAGAAAACTTACCATTTCCTGTCATTGCAAAACGATCTTAGAAAAATCCATAGTTTACAGTGTCTCCATATCTGTCTTTGTATTTTAAAAATTATCATGATGAATTAATCAGTATATGTTGTGAAACTTTCCCCATCACAAAGAATTCAAGATAGCCAGAGTTTAATCATCATACATTTCCTAGAAAGTTAACACCTCATACTATCTTTCTTTTATACTTTGGCAACATCATGGCTCTTCTGTATACCTCCTATAGCAGAACTCAAACAATTACTCTAAGCAATGAAAAGATGCTTAGGTAGCATTCAAAGTCATCAATTCTTCTATTCTCATCAATGATGGTCTCCATAACAAACACATTTACTATGCTGTGAGCAAAAGTTTTGGAAAAATTGATGGTTGGAATGAAGGAAACTCGGGATTTGGCCATCATCACCTAGAATCCTTGAAGATGACAGGGAAAAAACAAATAACTTCTCATGATTATTGATCTAAATAAGAATTCATGTCTAAAAATTTTTCTTTGCATTTTACTCTGTAAGATATCTGTATCTGTAAGATACTGGGAGGATCTTAAATCTTACATGAAAAATGGTAACTCAGTGAATAAAACTATCCTTTTTAGTAAGGAAAAAGAACATTTACTAAAACTTGAAAGCTTAAATAGATCTCTTAAGTTCTAATGACATGAAAGTTATTTTAGGATCTATTGAAAAGGTTTTTAGAGGAACCTCAAATAGAAGTCTTCCCAAATGTCACAATAATGTAAGTCTATATGAATAAAGTATAATCAATGGAATCTTGCTAAAGATATCTCAATATGTCATCTACTAGTACTTGTCTGCCTTCAAGTAGGACCAAATTATACCAACCTGCTATAAGGACTTAATTGAATGAAACCCTTGAAAGGAATCATAAAGGTCATTTAGTTGCAAATACAACTCAACAATGCTCTAACTTTTCCCATGATTACTATTCAGCTGAATGCATGATCTGGAAACAGGAGAAATTGAATTCAAATCTTGCCCTAGATAATTAGCAACTGTGTGATCCAGGTTAATGTTCTTAACCTCTATATGGCTCAGTTTCCATATTTGTGAAAATGGCCATAAATGTAGCACTCTACATCCCAGGGTTGTCAAGAAAACAAAATTAAATAATTTTACATTTTGCAAATGTTAATGTGTTGCAGTAGCAATAGTGATGGTGGTGGTAGGAGTTGTAGGATTAATAGTTCTAGTGATGGTGGTGGTAGTAGTAAGAAGATCACTACATAATTAAATATCCCATTCAATAAAGAGACTTAATTATCAGAAAATTTAACCGAAATGTACCTCCCTGTTACTTCAAAAAAGCTTAGTGCTTTCCTAAACAAACATAGAATATTATCTCCATTTCTTGTATTATTAGGTAAATAATCTATAATTTGGATAGTGTGAGAACTCTTCTAATCCACATATGTATCAATCCATTTATTAATTATTAGACGTTGCTTGGAACCAAGAGAAATTTAGTGATTAATCCATGAATTGTAAGTGTCTCAGGTTGCAAATACAAGTATTCCTCTAATAGTCTATCAATTTCCATATGATCATATTTCAATATTTCTAAGATGGATGTAGTCTTATTCTTCTTTTCCTAGGTTACATGACATCCATTCCTTCAAATATTTCTCATGGAATATTTTTTCAAACTTTTCCCTCTTTGAATTTCTTGTTGTACTTGCTCTAATTCACTTTTTAAGAGGCACTATATATTAGCTATTTCCTTACAGCCTTGAGATATAAAATTAAAAAAGAAATATAGCAATATGTTATTAATTAAATGTGTGAAATCATGAAAAATATATTTCCATATCACAAAAATCAACAAAAATAAAATAATGCAATCACTTCAATTTCTACTTAATTCATTAGATTTCTCTTTGGTAGTAGATAGCATTTTTCCATTATGAGTCCTTTGGGATTGTCTTAAATCATCATATTAATCAGAGTTGGTAAGCTTTTATCATTAAAATATTGTTATCACTTTGTACAATGCTCTTCTGCTTCTTCTTACTCCACTTAGTATAAACTTATATGTCTTCTCAGTTTTTTTTTTCTGAAATCACTCCCCTCATTATTTCTTATATCACAATTGTATTCCATCACAAATCTATGCCACAGTTTGTTCAAACATTCCAATTGATGAGCATTCCCTTAATTCCTAAATCTTTGCAACTACAAAAAGAATTGTTTTACATATTTTTGGACATATAGGTCATTTTCCCTAGGAGAAATACTGTTGAGTCAAATGATTTGCATAGTTTCTTTGCCTTTTGGCCATAGTTTGAAATTGTTATCTAAAATGATTTGTCCAGTTCATCATTCTACCAACAACTTATAAGTATAAATATTTTTCCCTCATGCACACAGAAGTTGCTATTTCTAACTAAGGTGCTGCTATAGAGCTGACTTAATTTGCATATCTCTAACCAGTAGCTTTTTAGAAAATTTTTTCATATGACTATAAATACCTTTGATTTTTTCTGAAGATTGTCTATATATTCCCTTTGACTATTTTGCAATTGGGAAATGGCTCTCATTTTCATAAATTTGATTCAGCTCCCTATATATATTTGAAAATATGCCCTTTATCAGATAAAATTGCTCTTAGATATTTTTGATATTTCTTTACAATCTATGTTACTTTTTAGCATAATATAGTTTCCCTAACTTCCTATCTTCATTATATCTAGTTTTGCTTTTGATTTGTCTGAGATTATGATTGCCAACTTTTTATTGTCAAGTTCTTTTTTGTTATTGTATAAACTTTATGTAAAAGTTTGTTCAAACATTCCAATTGATGAGCATTCCCTTAATTCCTAAATCTTTGCAACTACAAAAAGAATTGTTTTACATATTTTTGGACATATAGGTCATTTTCCCTAGGAGAAATACTGTTGAGTCAAATGATTTGCATAGTTTCTTTGCCTTTTGGCCATAGTTTGAAATTGTTATCTAAAATGATTTGTCCAGTTCATCATTCTACCAACAACTCATAAGTATAAATATTTTTCCCTCATGCACACAGAAGTTGCTATTTCTAACTAAGGTGCTGCTATAGAGCTGACTTAATTTGCATATCTCTAACCAGTAGCTTTTTAGAAAATTTTTTCATATGACTATAAATACCTTTGATTTTTTCTGAAGATTGTCTATATATTCCCTTTGACTATTTTGCAATTGGGAAATGGCTCTCATTTTCATAAATTTGATTCAGCTCCCTATATATATTTGAAAATATGCCCTTTATCAGATAAAATTGCTCTTAGATATTTTTGATATTTCTTTACAATCTATGTTACTTTTTAGCATAATATAGTTTCCCTAACTTCCTATCTTCATTATATCTAGTTTTGCTTTTGATTTGTCTGAGATTATGATTGCCAACTTTTTATTGTCAAGTTCTTTTTTGTTATTGTATAAACTTTATGTAAAAGTTTGCCATTGTCAATGAGAAATAGAAGAGCATTATGCCAAGTTTCAGGTTTTTTAATGCTGCTGTTTTTAGAAGTATTTTTTTGGGGGTATTCAAGTTTTCACTGCTTCCCAGGTGTTATGATCCAGGAAGAAGTGTGATCTCTGTTCTACTATCTTATACTCTAGTCTTTACCCAAAATGGTGCCCTATCCCCATGTAGCTACAAAGACTAGATATCCTAAGGGCCCTTGAATTGGGATCAGGACCCTTCTTTCCTGCTGACTGATCATAAGTACTTTCTGCCCTATAATTGCCATCCAGAACTGCATCTGAGCAATAAAAGTGCTCACTTAGCTATAACTGCACCCCAGTGCTAGAAGAGACCCCTATAATTGTTTCTGACCAGTAGTCTAGCCCTCTTACTCTCTCTCAGTTGAAAGTTCCTAAAGATGCAGCTCTAGGGTTTTGGCTATCTCAGAGGTCCATAGCTGGTGCTGTCATTCCATGTATTCTAACTCAACCTCACACAAATGTCATAAACCTCTCCTGTCAACTTTCTAAATTGTTTTAGACTGAAAAAATGTTTCAGCTTGACCTTCTGTTGACTATGTCACTCCAAAATCTGATTTGAGGTGTTATTTTATAGTTCTTTGGAAGGGAATGTTGGGAAGTTAGACTTAATTGCTGCTTTTACTTTATTGTCTTGCCTCCACTTTCTTGCATTTGCCACAATTTCTTAAGTCATTTCCCAATTGATAGGTGGCATCTTAGTTTCTATTTCATTGCTTTTATAAATGGAAGAACTATAAATATTTTTGTATATATAGGTCTGCATAGTCTTTAATATTTTTTTCATGGTACAAGTCCAGTAGTGGGTGCTTGATAAAATATATGCAGAGTTTAGTAATTTGAGTAGTATATTTCCAAATTGCTTTACAGAAATTGTGTACTACCTTTCAGTTCTATCAATAGTACCATTTTCCTGCAACCCATCTCAAATTTTTGATTTTCCTTTTTTGCCATTTTTGTGAATGCAATGTATATAAGGTTGGACTGCAGTGTTTCTTTAATTTGAATTTCTCTAATTATTAGTGATTTGTAGCATTTTTTATATCACAGCAATGACTTGGACTTCTTCTCTAGTCAATTACTTGGTTATATCATTTGGCCACTTCTTAATTGTGCAGTGACTCAGTCTTACAAATTTGAATCAGTTCCTTTTACATCTTAAAATAAGACTCTTATCAGCATAATTCTCTGCATTTTTCTTCTCCCTTATCTGCTTTTCTTCTAATATTACCACTCTCTTAATACAAAAACATTAAAAATTTGGTAGAATAATTTTTTTTTCATTTTATCTTCTGTTATCTTTCTTCTATTTTTTACTGCTTGTTCTTTCCCAACTATATTTAAAGGACAATTACTTTTTTGCTCCTCTCATTTTTATAGCATTACTTTTAATGTCTATCATATATCCATTTAGAGACTAAATATCTTTTTCAACTTTATAAAAGCATGCACTTTCCCATCACTTGTATTAATTCTGAAAAAATATGAAATTATTGCAAATTCATAATTTGATAAATGATGTTTTCTCTTTATTCTTTAAATAACTATGCTAAAAAAATGATCCAAGCTAAAACAAAAGTTTTAGTTTTTCAGGACTCATCATTGAAGTGGAAATGTTTTTTATTTGACATTAACCCACATACTCACTTTTTAGCTATGGAAAACTCTGGTCTTTTGGAAAGATTGAATATGTGACATAAATTTAAAAGAAAAATTTATGTAAAATACTATTGAAATAAAAAGATATGCTAAAATTGTAAAGAAAAGTGATGGATTTTGCGATCTTTCCTTTTTTATATTGGCCAGGAGCAAAATTCAAGAGGATATGAAATATGTTAGGAAATAATGAATTCAAAAATCTCTTAATTAAGGAATTCCATTTTATAAAAAGTGATAAAGGAATTGTAGTCCCCATTACCCAAAATGGAACCATAGCAGAGAGCTTATCCATAAGTATACCTGATAATTAGATATTTCAGAAGAGAAAATTTAGGAGACTAAGGAAAGGACAAAAGTAAATTATGAAAATAAATGAGGCCAAAAAAAGAAAAAGAAAGAAATGAAAAACATCACAATCTAGAATTATGAGGTTTGACTATCTTTATATTCTATACTATTACTGACATACAAATATAGTGCTTCAATGAACAAAAAATTTCTTTAGTCTCAGCATTTTGGAAAGTTCTTTTGAGCTTTCATTAAGTAAATTTATTATAATTGCAAGATACCAATTCTACAGTCAAGGTTGTTGGAAAGGGAAAGGAGTTCCAAAGATGGGGCTTTCTTACCAGGGCATCTAATTCATCTTCAGTTTATTCAGTCACAATTATGTTTTCAGTGACTAACCTGAAGGAGAATTAAAAGGGCTCATTTTTCCAAAATGCTTGCAAAAGAAAGAAAAAAGAACAAAGAACAAAGAAAGGGGAAAATATATGAATCAAAGACATAGATGTGTTCATCATTTCCCTCTTACATTTGTAAACAGTCTAGATTTTGTATTTATAAAATATATTATTCATGGAATTGTTTTAGCTCAGGCAGCTGCAGATTACTTGACCTAGTAGCTGCAGTAGGAAGAGAAGTTTGTATTTCTGTAAATTTTATAAAAAGTTGTTTTACAACAGCCCTGTAAGGCTGATGATTAAAGTATTATTACCTCAATTTTGAAAAAATGGAAGTTCAAAGATAAGAGGAGACTTGTCCCTGGTGACAAGGGTATTAAATGACAGAACTGGGATTCAAATCCAAATCCAGTTGTACTCCCAATACCAGTATACCTCACACGTATCTAATCTAGATTTATATTTAGGAAGTCCAAAGAAGAATTTGGTTAAAGGCCAACAGATTGATCAAATATATGAACAAATGCTTGCTGCCTGATCTATCATTAGTTAGTAGTAAAAATATAATTGTAATATGAGAATTTGAGTTTATTTCCTACTTCTGCTAGTTGGGGGTGTCAATAAACTGTTAGACTTGACTATGTTTTTGACTGAATTCATTTTGTTTCTAGTCTATGTTCTAATGAGCTTTATAGCCCTTTGTTTTTATTTATATATTTGTTTATATGTGTGTTTATTTCTCTATTTTAGTCTTGATTACATAGCTCTCTTTAATAAGAATTTAACCTTAAGCTTGTCCTTTGACTTGCCATGACTCCTAATTGATCTCCCTTTCTAAAATCTCTCTTTACTCTAATTTGTCTTTCACAAAGCAAAAATACATTTCACTATATCATCTTCCTACTCAATAAATTTTAATGGCATCATTGGCCATACAATATAATATGAACACTTCTATTTGGCTTTTTAAGTTCCTTATAATTTGATCCCAATCATACACTACTCCCCTTCTCACAATTTATATTGGAACTAATCTCTTTAACCCTCACAAATGGCATTCCATTTCCCAAATTTTCACTAGCTGTACTCAATGCCTAAAATGTATTCTCTTCTCATCTCTACTTCTTAGAATCCTTTACTTTCTTCAAGTCTCAGCTCAAGTGTTGTCTTTTCCTCATCCCCTCAATGGATAGTTTCAGCCTTTCTTAACTATTAGTAACTCGAGTAACTAACTTTCTTAACTACACTGCATTGTGTATTATTTTATCATATGTTTATTCTCTCTCTATCTCTGTGTGTGTCTCTCTCTGTCTTTCTTTCTTTCTCTATCTCTCTTCCTTTTAAGAAGGAAGTTTCTCTTTGTTTCTCTGTCTCTGTCTCTTCTGCTCTCCCTCTCTCTCACTGTATATTTATATATACACACAATATAATTATAAATTTTGTATAGCATGTAAATTTCTTGAAAACAGATTATTTCCTGTTTTTATTTGAATCTCAACACCTGACTCAATGTCTAGTACATAAAAAGGCATTCAACAAATGTTTATTAATTGATTGATTGACTATTCTGAGCTAGAGTTTCATTACTTGTAAAATGAAGTTAATAATATCATATGGCCAATTGAGATCAAGTAAAGTTAAGTGTCTTGCTTACAGTTACATTGTTAATGGTCATTGAGGTTTCCTGACTCTTAGTTCACTCTACATTCTACAACTTCATTTGTCTGTAACAATGTAATAAAACCAGGATAATATGAGAGTGAAACATGGTTTATAGAACTGCCATTTTTGTCTTAGTGGAGCTCCAAAATAATCTAAGTCACAGAGACTTTGGGGATGAAAGGATTATGAACCATATTAAGCTGTGAGCAAAAGCTTATTCTACCTGATAGGATCAGCAAACCAAAGTTGCTCAGAAGTTTTGCTTTCCTCAAGCCAATTTGTATTTGAGTTCTTCCCTCCTCCTACCACATCAGCTGACTTCTTCCTCCCCCTCCTAAAGTAAGGGAGAACAATGGAAACCAAACTTAGGAAACTGCCTACAGCTCCTTCATTCTGGTTCTTAGACTTGGTCCAGGTGCACTGTTAAAGGCAAATAATTATAGGTGGTGCTCAAGTAGGATTGCGGAACTGTCAATCAGGATCACAGCTCTGTGGGAAGCAACCAATCGGTCTTGTCACTCAGTGGATACCAGCTAATCACTTTCACAGCTCAGCTGCAGGGGCGCCTGGCTGGAAATCAGCTGCCGACTGAGGGGTCCACAATATCCTGGTTAAGTTCCGTCTGTCTCTCGTGCAGACAACTGTAAAAATAAACAAAAATAATGTGCCCTAGCAAACTCCCCCAAAAGAATTGTGATGTTGGGAAAAGGCACTAGGTTAATAGCATTGTTAATAGTCAACTTTTTGACTCAAGGATTTGTATGTGCCTATCATCTGTCCCTCTTTCCCAAAATGGAAACTTGGAAGAGAATCTGGCTTGGGGCTCTATTTGATCAAATACTAGGCATTCCTAAATGAGCTAAAAGCCACAGCCTTGGAAATAACTCTTTTCACCTCATCACCATTATACATTATCGTGTTTTGGTCCTAATGGTAAGATACTTGCTGTCTAAAAAAATCTAGTAAGTATGGAAATTTTAATTGTAGCAATTGCATCCTATTAACCATCAAGAAAATATCATACATTTTAAAAAAGCTCCCTTAAGTAGAATATTTTAAAATATAATTTTGTCATTTAAATAGGTAAATATGTATTTGCATGTATATATGCATACATATATGCATATATACATATATATGTCATTTTCTTTTAAGTACAATATTTGGATATGTAATGTATTAGATATATTGAGGAAACCAGGGTATATTACATTGGCTCTGAAAATGCCTATTCTTTTCATTTATTACTGCTCTGGAATTACCAGCCAGCCTACTATTTAAATGACTTACACTGGAAAAAATCTCAGCCAGAACCATGCATTGGATTATATTTTAGACATTTAGGATGCAATTGCAATTACACAATGACAATATATACCATTAGAATATGAGAGAAGATTGGAAATCATGAATAATAAAACACATTGTATGTCCTAAGTACTCTTAAGCCCTTTTGCCACAATAACTAAATGGTATTTCATTTAGAAAATGGGAAACAAATTACCAAGGCATACTAAATATCTCTTATTGCTCATTTTTAGGTTCACAGAATGAGACTTAGAGCTGGAGGAATCTTAGGGGTCATTTAGTTCAACTTTCTTATTTTACAGATAAGGAAGCTGAGCCCCAAGGAAGTGAAATGATTGGTTCAACATTATGTAAGTAGTATGAACACAGACAGCTTTTGAACCCAGGTTATCTGGTTTCAAATTCAGTACTTTTGAAATTTAAATGAACAATCATAAAAAAACATACTGATATATTTTTATATAATTGTAATTTCTAAATCTATCCTCCTTCTCCTCCTTATTCATCCAGAGAGTCATTCTTTATATAAAGTATAAAATAAGTGGAAAAAAACTGAGCAAAACTTACAAATATGTCAACCAAATGTACAATTCAATCAATATTTATTAAACATGTGTACATGCAGAGCACTTTGGTCAACCCTGAGAGAAACAAATAAGGTATGGTCCCCCCCTTCATGAAATTTATGCTCTAACAGGATAATAGTGTACAGGCAAAAAAAAAACACAATACATCACAAATATATGATATATAAAGTTCTCAAGAGCCAAAGAAGAAGGAAATTAATTCTGTTGGAGAAAAGGGAAAACAGAAACAGAAAATTCTCAGTAGAAGTGGTTAGGTTATTTGGCTCCTCTTTAAAGAATGTCAGGATGCCAATACATTTGGGGAATAGCAGTTTTCTAGACATGTGCAATTATACAGAGGCAAGGAAATGAGGTATATGAATGGAGAAAATCCATTTTCTCCAAAATATTTAGTCCAATTTGGCTGAATGTCAGGTAATCAGTAAGTAAGCATTTATTAAATGCTTATTTAATAGTTGAATAGTTGGAGAAGGAAGAGTGCGTGAAGCTAGAAAAGTAGATAAAGTGGGGTCAAATTATGGAATGTTCTTAGTTCCAATATATTGGATTTTATCCAGTAAATAAGTGGAATCTGATGAAAGTATTTGAACAGAAGAATGGCACAGTCAGATTGGTAATAAAGAAGAGGAACACAGTAGCCATGTGTAGGACAGATTATAGAAAGGGAAAGAAGGATGAAGGATGGAGCTAGAAGACTCTTGGAGGGCTAGCATTTTCATTTTTGTTTTATTGTGGAAGAAATAGAGTAGCATAAAAAAGAACCTCTTTTGCTTGTAGTAACTGCAGTAAATTATAATAATGGAAAGAAAGAAGAATGATATATTTACCACTGTAAAGTTTCATCTTTATGTTTCAAAAATTAAAATTTTAATCAGTCGTTTTTCTAGTTTTTTGTTATTGTTGTAGTTCTAGTAATCTGATTGCCTTCTCTCTAATCTGTATTTATCTTGTATCTACCTAATTATTTATATTCCTTCCTTCCCCATTAGAATGTGAACTCTTTAAAATCAGAGATTGTTTTTATCTTTCTTTGTATTCCTAGCATTTAGCAAAGTGTCAGATACATAGTAAAAAGCTTAATAAATGCTTGACTTATCCAGTGCCATGCTTTTTTCTACCAAGATATTTTCACCTCCCAGGAAAAGAAAGTTTACTATTGGTGTTATTCATCTATGGTTCCTGTGAAAAAGGAGAATGAGGAGGAGGAAAAGGAGGGAATGATGATGATGAAGAAGAAGGAGAAGAAGATGAAGACAATGAAGATGACAGACAACGAAGATGAAGAAGAAAGAAGATGGCAATGAAGATGAAAAAGATGAAGAAGGAAGAAGAAAAATGATTCGTTTCTATAGTGCTTTAAGATTTACAAATCACTTTGCAAATATTATCTCATTTTATCCTCACATTAACCCTGAGATTTAGATGACATTATTATGTCAATTTTATCAATTAGGAATTGTTATTGTTTTTTGTCCTTTTTTCTCGAAGAGGACTAGTAACATCAGGAATTAATATCTTAACTTGCAAGTGAATTGTATTAAATGAGGCAGTGCTGTACAAAATCATCAGCTTTATTCTCTCCTCCAGGATCATCTGAGTCCAATGGCAAGACAGATATTAAAATAACCATAGATGACCCTAGATGCAGATGGGTTCCACATCCTCTCCAATATTTATTATTATTTTTCCTATCATCTTAGCCAACCTGAGAGGTATGAAATGGTATCTCAGAGTTGAGACCTAGGCTTTTTTAAGTTAAGATCTTTTCCATATAAATAGGCAATCCAATTTAGTGATTTAAGACAAAATGAAGTAGACAAGAAATTACAAGAGTTGTCCAAAGTCACAGATATAGTTAAATACCTGAGTCATATTTAGAACTAAAGTATTCCAGATTCTAGGCTATTGCTCTATTCACAGTACAACCTATGTTTTCACTCTATTAAACAGTACTTGAATTTTAGATTTGAGAGCTAGGGTTATAAAAATTGCATGATTTCATTTGCAAAGTTTTCAAGGAAACCTTGAAAGTACATCTTCTTCTCTCAAAACCAAATGGTACTATATCTTACCACAGGTGCTTTGACACCTCTCAAAAAAGTTGATGAGATGCTTATTTTAATGCATAACAGTGATAACTAACATTTATATCATTTATGGTTCACAGTCTCTTTGGAGACAGTAGATCATTTTATCTTTATACTAGTCCTATAAGATAAATGTTGTAAATATTGCAATCCCTATTTTATAGATGAAAATCTGAGAATGAGAGAACTAGTACCTTACCTAGAGTATGAAGTGCCTGAGGGAATATTTGAATTCAGGTCTTCCTGACTCCAAGTACTATGACAGATTGCCTTTCACTATTTAGTATCAGAATTTTTTTAATATATATTTTTTAAATTTTTTAGTCATTTTCCCCCTCAGGAAGTGAGGAAGATTTATTTTTGTTTTCATTTTTCATCTGTTTTATTATGAGGTAACACAAAATAAGATTTAACTTACTTTTCACACATATTAAATCTCCATTAATTATTTATTGAATTGTTTTCAATTTTATGTTTCTGTGAACAGCTTGGCTTTTATAACCATACTGGGTTGAAAGAGGGCCAAAGAGAAATTAAAGAGATTAATAAGGAAGAGGAGGGGAAAGGGGTAGAAAATAATTAAAGCCTATCTAGAAGGAAGAAATGCCACATTGTTCAATAAATTCCAAGATCCAAGTCTTAAAACTGTGCTTCTGATTGTTGTGTTTTCTCTCCTACAAAGTTGATTTATCTTTATTTAGCATGTGAGAGAGAAACCATGGCCTTCCAGTCAAGGAGAACTGGATTCAAGGCTTGATTGATACATACAAGCTATGTGTCTATAGGAAAGGTCTTTACTTCTCCATTCCTCAAGCAACACTGCATCAACAGACTTTCTAAATTTTTTAATTGTTGTTTAATCATGTCAATTGTATTTGACATTTGGCGAAGATACTGAATAGTCGGCTATTTTCTTCTGCTTCTTTTTTATAGATAAAAAATTGAGGCAAACCAAGTTATGTGACTTTCCCAGAGTTATATAGCCAGTAAGTGTATGTGGTCAGATTCAAATAGAAAGATGAATCTTCTTGACTCTGGGCCCAGCACTCTGTCCACTCTGCCACTAAACTGCCTTGTTCCAAATTGGGAGATCCTTAAATAAGGAAATGAATAGTTTAGATATTTTTAAAGATTATTTACATATGTATATGAGTTTTCCTCTCTCATTCCCACTAGTTCTTTCTTTAAAAATATCTATACAGTCTCTAAACTCAGTAATTCCAATCACATTTTCCTCTTTCAGTCTTGATTATAGTAGCCGGCAGCAAAGAAACATACATAAGTTACAAAGTTAGAGAAGCCTTTGTGGAGGGGAAAAACACACTTTTATTCAGAGTAATAGGAAGACATTAAATGAAATCAATACATTTCCTTTTAATATTTGAAAGTGAGAGGAAGGAGCAGATTGAGGTTGGGAAACTTTAAAGGGTGATAAGACAGGCCTAAAGTGACAGAGTAATAATCGCCTCTTAAGTAGAATTAAAAAATGCTTAGATAGAACTTCCAACACTTAAGTATTATAGGTAGGTACTTAAATTATACTTAGGAGGGTTTTTTTTTTAACTATTGTTCTTAATGTTGAATTATTTATTTTAGACTAAAGTGAAAATGTATGTTTTTTCTTTAAAAATTAAAGATATACACATGAATAAAGTATCTCTTTATAACCTTAATTCTTTTATTTATTCCTAGTATATAGTAAGCACTTTTAAAATGTTTCTAGTTGATTTTTAAAAAGCAAGAAAAACTGCTAGATTTGGAAGTTGGAGGAACTTGTGTGAGTGTGTGTGTGTGTGTGTATGTGTGTGTGTGTGTGTGTGTAATACACCATCCTCTGGTCATTCTTCCGAAGCAACTCTCCAAAGTTAAAGAGCTGGCTCTCCCATAGTGGCCACACAGTAAAGTATATCCCTACTTAACAGCCAGCCTTGCCCAAAGCTTTATGGTCCTACCATTCATTGCTGCTAAGGAAGTGACAGAGCATTTCAGCACAGGTCACCTTTGTGAAATAGAACATTTAAAAGAACAAGATTCTAATATTTTTGTTCTGTTTTTAATCCCACAAATTAGGGACAACTGAAATCTGTTAAATACAAGCTACATCATGTATTTTGGAAAGGGTAAAAAAGTTTCAATCCCAGCTCTATTGCTTCCACTATGTATGACATGGAACACAGAACATGTTCCTTAACCTCTCCAGGTCTTAGTGTATTTCTTTGTCAATAATAATAATAATAATAATAATAATAATATGCTGATCTAGATAATAGTTTAATTAAATGGCTTTAGAAGATTTTGAATGGCTGATCTCCAAGAGTAGTCATTAATAATGGTAGTGTTAAATATCAGCTTGAAAGGAGATTTCCAGCGGAATATCCCAGGAAATTGATCTTGGACCTATGTTGAATTACATCTTTGTGGCTTAGGTAAAATTATAGATCTCAGCCTTATCAAATATTCAGATAACAAAATTGGAGGGGTTAAGTGATACAATAGAAAATCAGGCTATAAAAAATCCTAAGGGACTAGGTCATTGGGCTGACTGATAAGATGAAAGCAATATGGATAGATATCAAGCCTAACAATTGACTTTAAAAACTGGACTTCAAAAGATGGTGAGATGTAGTTAGGTGAAACAGATGGTCTGATTAAAAGATGTGAAATGTTTATTGAACCGCAAGCTCAATATGAGAACAAAGAGTAATATAGGAGCAAAACAAAAACAAACAAAAACAAACTAATGCCATCTTGATCTACATTAAAAGAGTAACAATTTCTGGGAATAAGGAAGTAAAAATTATGCTATATTTTAACTATATTCTATTTCTTTTAGATAGTTGCTTCAGCTAGGCTCACAAGACAGAATAGTCAACTATAGCAATCTAGTGTTTGACAAACCCAAAGCCCCTAACTTCTGGGAAAATAATTCATTATTTGATAAAAACTGCTGGGATAATTGGAAATTAGTATGGCAGAAATTAGGCATGGACCCACACTTAACACCATATACCAAGATAAGATCAAAATGGGTCTATGACCTAGGCATAAAGAACGAGACTATAAATAAATTAGAGGAACATAGAATAGTTTATCTCTCAGACTTGTGGAGGAGAAAGAAATTTGTGACCAAAGATGAACTAGAGACCATTACTGATCACAGAATAGAAAATTTCGATTACATCAAATTAAAAAGCCTTTGTACAAATAAAACTAATGCAAACAAGATTAGAAGGGAAGCAACAAACTGGGAAAACATTTTCACAGTTAAAGGTTCTGATAAAGGCCTCATTTCCAAAATATATAGAGAACTGACTCAAATTTATAAGAAATCAAGCCATTCTCCAATTGATAAATGGTCAAAGGATATGAACAGACAATTTTCAGAGGAAGAGATTGAAACTATTACCACTCATATGAAAGAGTGTTCCAAATCATTATTGATCAGAGAAATGCAAATTAAGACAACTCTGAGATACCACTACACACCTGTCAGATTGGCTAAGATGACAGGAAAAAATAATGATGAATGTTGGAGGGGATGCGGGAAAACTGGGACACTAATGCATTGTTGGTGGAGTTGTGAACGAATCCAACCATTCTGGAGAGCAATCTGGAATTATGCCCAAAAAATTATCAAAATGTGCATATCCTTTGATCCAGCAGTGTTTCTATTGGGCTTATATCCCAAAGAAATACTAAAGAAGGGAAAGGGACCTGTATGTGCCAAAATGTTTGTAGCAGCCCTGTTTGTAGTGGCTAGAAACTGGAAAATGAATGGATGCCCATCAATTGGAGAATGGCTGGGTAAATTGTGGTATATGAATGTTATGGAATATTATTGTTCTGTAAGAAATGACCAGCAGGATGAATACAGAGAGGCTTGGAGAGACCTACATGAACTGATGCTAAGTGAAATGAGCAGAACCAGGAGATCATTATACACTTCGACAACGATATTGTATGAGGACATATTTTGATGGAAGTGATTTCTTTGACAAAGAGACCTGAGTTTCAATTGATAAATGACGGACAAAAGCAGCTACACCCAAAGAAAGAACACTGGGAAACGAATGTGAACTATCTGCATTTTTGTTTCTCTTCCCGGATTATTTATACCTTCTGAATCCAATTCTCCCTGTGCAACAAGAGAACTGTTCGGTTCTGCAAACATATATTGTATCTAGGATATACTGCAACATACCCAACATATAAAGGACTGCTTGCCATCTAGGGGAGGGGGTGGAGGGAGGGAGGGGAAAAAAAATCAGAACAGAAATGAGTGTAAATATAATGTAATTATTAAATAAAAAAATTTATAAAAAAAAAATTAAAAAAAAAAAATAGATAGTTGCTTCAGAAGAGTGGCTAGAAGATGGTGTATTATCTGTGTAATAGAACAGGAGCTTGAAATCAATAAGATCAAACTTCCAGAGTTCAAATCCAAACTGAAATGTTCACGAGCTTTGAGACCCTGGGCAAGTGACTTAATTCTATTTGCCTCACTTTCCTTATCTGTAAAATGAGCTGAAGAAGGAAATGGCAAAACTATTTTAGTATCTGTGCCAAGAAAACCCCAAAAAGAGTCAAAGAATATCAAAGATGGTTGAAAAGTGATTTTGAAGAAATGCAGACCTGGGAGGGGTAGTTATGTTGAAGTACTAGAGGACTGTCATTCAAAAGAATTTTTGGATTTGCCCAATCTAGACCCAGATGACAGAACTAGGAAATAACAGGTAAACTAATGTTTATTATTATTATTAATATAAGAGACAATTTTATGATTATATAGAAACAACTTTTCTAAAACTTATACCTATTCACAAGAAGAAATTTAGATGGTATAAAATGAAATATCAATAAACAATTTATATAAAAATAATCAGGCCCATTTAAAAATAGAATATTCTGCCTTAGTAGATACTTGGCTCCCCTTAATTGGAGGTCTTCAAGCAAAGATCAGATTATTAGTTGTTATACAGATTGCAGAGGAAGAGATTGAAACTATTACCACTCATATGAAAGAGTGTTCCAAATCATTATTGATCAGAGAAATGCAAATTAAGACAACTCTGAGATACCACTACACACCTGTCAGATTGGCTAAGATGACAGGAAAAAATAATGATGAATGTTGGAGGGGATGCGGGAAAACTGGGACACTAATGCATTGTTGGTGGAGTTGTGAACGAATCCAACCATTCTGGAGAGCAATCTGGAATTATGCCCAAAAAATTATCAAAATGTGCATATCCTTTGATCCAGCAGTGTTTCTATTGGGCTTATATCCCAAAGAAATACTAAAGAAGGGAAAGGGACCTGTATGTGCCAAAATGTTTGTAGCAGCCCTGTTTGTAGTGGCTAGAAACTGGAAAATGAATGGATGCCCATCAATTGGAGAATGGCTGGGTAAATTGTGGTATATGAATGTTATGGAATATTATTGTTCTGTAAGAAATGACCAGCAGGATGAATACAGAGAGGCTTGGAGAGACCTACATGAACTGATGCTAAGTGAAATGAGCAGAACCAGGAGATCATTATACACTTCGACAACGATATTGTATGAGGACATATTTTGATGGAAGTGGATTTCTTTGACAAAGAGACCTGAGTTTCAATTGATAAATGACGGACAAAAGCAGCTACACCCAAAGAAAGAACACTGGGAAACGAATGTGAACTATCTGCATTTTTGTTTCTCTTCCCGGATTATTTATACCTTCTGAATCCAATTCTCCCTGTGCAACAAGAGAACTGTTCGGTTCTGCAAACATATATTGTATCTAGGATATACTGCAACATACCCAACATATAAAGGACTGCTTGCCATCTAGGGGAGGGGGTGGAGGGAGGGAGGGGAAAAAAAATCAGAACAGAAATGAGTGTAAATATAATGTAATTATTAAATAAAAAAATTTATAAAAAAAAAATTAAAAAAAAAAAATAGATAGTTGCTTCAGAAGAGTGGCTAGAAGATGGTGTATTATCTGTGTAATAGAACAGGAGCTTGAAATCAATAAGATCAAACTTCCAGAGTTCAAATCCAAACTGAAATGTTCACGAGCTTTGAGACCCTGGGCAAGTGACTTAATTCTATTTGCCTCACTTTCCTTATCTGTAAAATGAGCTGAAGAAGGAAATGGCAAAACTATTTTAGTATCTGTGCCAAGAAAACCCCAAAAAGAGTCAAAGAATATCAAAGATGGTTGAAAAGTGATTTTGAAGAAATGCAGACCTGGGAGGGGTAGTTATGTTGAAGTACTAGAGGACTGTCATTCAAAAGAATTTTTGGATTTGCCCAATCTAGACCCAGATGACAGAACTAGGAAATAACAGGTAAACTAATGTTTATTATTATTATTAATATAAGAGACAATTTTATGATTATATAGAAACAACTTTTCTAAAACTTATACCTATTCACAAGAAGAAATTTAGATGGTATAAAATGAAATATCAATAAACAATTTATATAAAAATAATCAGGCCCATTTAAAAATAGAATATTCTGCCTTAGTAGATACTTGGCTCCCCTTAATTGGAGGTCTTCAAGCAAAGATCAGATTATTAGTTGTTATACAGATTGCAGAGGAAATTCCTGTACAAACCTGGGTTGGCCTCCATGGCCTTTGAGACTAGAAGGCCAGCTATATTACCCTCTAATTATAAATACTATGAAATTCTGCCTTAGAAATCCATTCACTCATTTAATCATTCAAGATATTTATTGAGCACACAGTATGTGCCAGGTACTTTCTGTGATTCTAAATAATAGTATGATTTTCATACTTTTAAATGACTAATATGCTGTATGTTACTGACTTTAAAGACAAGGCAATCAGTAAATACTATATATATTTTCCCATATATATGACAGTGGGGGCAGTGGGTAAGCAGGATTTAATTTACAATTAATTTCTCTAAATTTCTCTAAATTTATATATAAAGGACTTTCCTTTTTCTTCCTTTTGGTGTTTGAGAAATGCTGATCTAATTTTAATATATATTATGAGGAAAACAAACTCTGTATATAACAACATTTTTATGCAGAAAAAAAATACTATTAAAAGGAATATCTTTACATGCCTCACATTGTATTGCATAAAGTAAAATTGTGTTTGGTCTTCAGAGGGCTGCCTCATTTTTGTGCCATAGGGGCCATGTCACCCAAACTAAGTGGAATCTAAGGATACATTCTAAACAAAACATCACAATCGAATTATTATGTCTAAAATGTCTTATTTTTTCATCTTTATCTGTAACTGTGATCTCTCAACCAAAGAAAAATTTATTTCATAATTTGGGCAAAAATAGGATGCTCTTGAAATGGCCAACTCCTCTACATGTTGCTTTTTGTTTGTTTGTTTTTATTTGCTTTATTTTTGTGTGTGTTTATTTCAAAGTTGGAAAGGTAGATTGGGTCCAGATTGTAAAATATTTTTTAAAAGTATCATGGGCGGGGCAGGTAGGTGACTCAGTGGATAGAATACCAGCCCCGAAGTCAGGAGGACCTGGGTTCAAATCTGACCTCAGACACTTAACACATTCTAGCTATGTGACCCTGGGCAAGTCACTTAACACCAATTGCCTCAGCAAAAGTAAAAAAAAAAAAAAAGAAAAGACAAGAAAAAAAAAAAGAATCATGGGCAACAAGAGCTCATAGGGACCCGAAGTATTATGTAGCCTAATCCCATTCATTTTACAGGGAAATTAAATAGCTTGTCCAGGATTAGACTGAGTGGCAAAAGTTCAGGTCATCTGACACTGCTCCTTTTGTCTCATGAGATTATCTGCCAAATACACATATTAATTCTAGGCTAATCTCTGCCATTAGCTACCTCTATCTCTTTCCTCCCCTATGACACAGGATCATAGGATCATGGATCTCCATCTAGAATCATCCATCATAGAGGTTATTCCAACTGCCTCATTTTACACAGAAGGAAACTGAAATCCAGAGATGTTAAGTGATTTGCTCAAGATCATATATATCATAAAGGTCACCTTCTGTTAAAAGGAATAGATTAGTTTTAAGTTTTTCTTCAGTTCTAAAATATTTTGGGTTTTTGTTACATATGAGGAAGCTTAACATGAATTATTTTTCTTATCTTTTAAAATATTTTTTGGTAAACTGCAATCTAGAACAAATTGTTCTCAGGAAACACAGTGACATACCTTTGTTCCCTCTCTAGAAGGAAGAGCTGCTCCAGTATACAGTGCCAAGATGTCTAGGATGACATTCTGGCAGAGCCATAGGAGTCTTTGGGAAGGAGCCCACTCTTTAGCAGGGAACTCACACGGTCTGCTGAGATAGTTTCCAGAAATTAAGCTAATAGAAAGGACCATGGCCTTCACAAATGAGTCCAGTCTAAAAGGTAATGTGATTAGCATTTTCCAAGAGAGAATGTATTTCAGACATCAAATGAATGTCTTCCACTGAGAAGGGAAGAGAACCCGTAATTCCCATTTTTTTAATCTAATAAGTGCTTTATCATTTTCAGTTTTCACAGCTAGACCTGGGGATGCTTGGGAGTTAGTATGAGATTTGAAAGAATGCTGAGTTTTTGATCTTGTCAGAACCAAAAGTGCTTTATAAATGTCAGAGTTGGTGTGTGGGAATCTGGGACACTGCTCTTCTACTTACCTTGTCAGAGAGCAGCTAATGAGACCACAGGAGAGCTACAGCCTTTTGTGAGACTCCAGTGGTGGCCCCGACTTCAAAAGCAGACTTGCTTTGGGGCCACTAAATAAAGGGAGAATCTTTGGGCTTGTTGTTTTTGAAAACTGAAAACAAATGAGTGAGCTTAAATGTAGAGTCCTAGGCTTCTTTCTTTGCTAAACTGGTGTGTGTTTCTGGTCCATTTGTTCCCAGATCCATCCAATGGAAGTGGTACAGTAAAATGAAAAGGGGGTTGACTTGAATTCAGGAGTGGTCTGGACTTATTTCTAGGAGCCAGCCATATTCTAATGTTTCTTGAGTATCAGTTTTCTCATCTGTAAAATGGGACTTCTAAATCTACCCTTAGTACTGTTATGAGAATAAATCCTTTAATGTATTTAGAGGATTTTGGCAATTTTTAGGTCCATAAATGTCCACTATGAACATAATTCCCTGCAGTTTTTGTTGTTGTTATTGTGGAGATTCTCCTAAGACCAGACATTCTTGTCCCCTATTTTTGGAAGGCCAAACTCATTTAACTGTGTCTGGATAGGCAGCATGAGTCCATGGCTACTATGGGTCTTACTAATTGTTCTGAGTCTCTGAAGATCCCAGGGGTGAACAAATGCTGTACAGTTTGTGCTAACAATGAAGCTGCCTATGAACTGTTTGTTTTTTAGTGTTTACTTGACCATCAGGGATTCACTGAATAAACTGAACCTATAGAAAGGGGTTTTTCATCAGTGCAAAGACTGACTTGAAGCACTTCCTCATCTGAAGAAGTATTAATGGAACAAATAAAGACTGGTTAGAAGAGCTGTGTGGTAGAGTCCAAAGAATATTGAGACTGTGAGTCAGAGGACTAGATTTAATTCCTATCTTAGCCACTGACTGGGTGATTTGGGACAAATCACTTAATCTCTCTGACTTTCAGTTGCCTCATTTCTAAAATGAGGGGGTTTGACTAGATAGCCTTTGGGATAGTCTTTCGGGGATCTAGAGTCCTAGTGCATTTTAAGAGTATATATTGAAATCAATTATCTGGCTGTTTTGGGCCTAGAGGAAAAAATAATGCCTTACAATCTGACCATCATTCATAATGATTTAGGGAAGGGGATAGGGACAGTGTTCTTTTATTTTTTGGGTCTCAGTTTCCACATCTGTTTGTTTTTTGTTGGTTTTGTCATTGAGAGGCAATTGAGATTAAGTGACTTGCCTAAAGTTACACAGCTAAAAAGTGTTGTGTTTGAGGCTGCATTTGAATTCGGGTTCTATTGACTCCAGGACTGGTGCTCTATCCACTGTATGTAGCTGCCTCCAGTTACCATATCTATAAAACCTGAGGTACACTACATTCTGAAAGTCCCATTATTCTAATATTTTATGAGTCTTTTGACAAAGAGAGAAAAGGCCACTGAGGAAAGAAAAGAATGAATGGAGAAATTCTAATACAGGATCAATGTATTTGGGCATTTGAATAGTTGTAATGTGGAGGTGAAAGTAGACTTGTAGTTGGCTACAAGAGAGAAGAATTAAAAAGCAATAAATAGAAGTTGCAAGGAGGCATATCTAAACTTGAGATGATGAAATATTTTCTAATACAACTCCCCCAAAGTGGCATGGATCATCTCAATCAACCAACAAGAATTTACTAAACATCTAATATGTGCTAGATAATAAGGATACAAACAAAAATAAAAATGAGATAATATATGAAAAAAAAGCTTTTCAAACCTCAAAGAACTATATGAATTCTAGCTATAGTGTTATTCATTATAATAAAATACATGTTTAATTTAAAATAAATTAAAAGGGAAGAAAAAAGTTAAAAAAAAACATTTATATGACAACTGTAATATATTTGAAAAGAATGCCATTTAAAAAAATTATTATTATACCATTATGGAAATCCTTGTTTTATTCCATAAATTTAAAATAAATAAATATTATATATTTAAAAATTACTATGGAGAAAAGAAAAGAAAAATGAAACAATCTCTTCAAGGGCTTTGAAGTTTACATTATTTTGGGGATAACAAAGGGAATAATAAGAGATAGTCTTTTCAAAGCTTCAAAGATGGGAAATGGAGCATTTTATGTGAGGAACATCAAGAAAAAAACAATTTGACTTTACTAAAGAGTAGGCAGTAATGTATATTAAGACATGAAAGTTAGGTTGGGGCTGGGCCTTGAAGAACTTTAAAAGCTAAAAACAAGAATTTATATTTGCTCCTAGGGATGATATATGGTTCCTAGAGTTTATTGAGTAGGGAGTATAATGGTTAAATTCAACTACTAAAATGGTTTAAAATGCTCTTTAGAAATATCACTTTAATAGCTGTGTAGAGGGTGGTTAAGACAAGAAAGGGACAATGCAAAGCAACTAATTAGAGTGCTATTACAGTAGTTGAGGAACAAAATTACTAAAAGTCTGAAAAAAAGTACTGATATATGAGTAGAGGAAAGTGAAAAATACAAAACTTGTCAACTGATTTAATATATAGACTGAGAGAGAGTGAACTTAAAAATTATCTCAAGATTGCAAAACTAGTTAAAGACGAAAAGCAGAATTGCAGAAGAGGGAAGAGTTTGAGCGGAAAAATATTAAGTTCAATTTTGGACACATTAACATTGCTGAGCTTAAAGTTTAAAATATCTGACATATATTTGGGAATACACAATTAGAGCTCAGAAAATTAACTAAGGAGAAAAATAGATAGTTTGATAGATAGACCGATAGATATGAGAGTCATTTGCATAGAGTGAGAATTAAACCCATAAAAATGTATGTAGTCACCATACTAGAAAGCTTAAAGACAGAACAGAACAGTACCTAAGACATAAGTTTGGAATATACCTTCAGTAGGAGTGTGTATATGTTGAATGAAATGGAAGATGAGTAAGCAAAGAAGACGACAGAATGACCTTCAATTTGATGAGCAAAAAGAAAAATATAGGTCACAAAAATTCAGAAGTATCAATAAGTAGAGACTGTCTAAAATTATTAAGCACTTCAGTAAGACAAAACTAAGAATAAAAATTGAGAAAAAGCCATGAGATGTATCAATTGAGAGACAATTGGTAATTTTGGGGAATTTAGAAAGCCTTCAGTGGAGTGTATATTTAATGGAGAAAATAGTATGAATAAGTAAAAGGACTTGAGGTTAGATGACATAAAATTGTAGTAAACTAAGTCTTCTCAGTTATATGATAAGCTTTTTTCATTTGGAATTTCAGTTGAGTAATAAAGGCAGACAGTCTCTTGAGTTTCTTTTGAGAAGTGAAAAGAAAGGAAGCAAAGGTTCAAATTAAACAATTCTTTTCTAGCATCTTGGCTGAAAAAAAAAAAGAAAAGATAAAGGATGATAGCTTAAGGGCATGGGAAGATATAGTGAACATTTTTAAGGATGAAGAGACTAGGCCTTGCTCGTTGGTAGTTTGAAAGAATCAAATAGGTAGAATAAGATTGAAGATTACAAGGTAGTGAGATGATTGTAAAGGATAATCTGCTTAGGAAATGTCACATAATAGTGTCAATGGTTCATGTAGAAGTATTGGCCAAGGAAGGCGAATAGCCAGTTCTTTCTCAAATACTGAAATAAAGGAAGAGAGAATGGGACATGGTGTTACAGGGTTGTGATATATATAGATGAAGAGAAGCCTCAATTTTCTCAGTTAAATATGAAATAAGATTCTCAAATTAGTGAGTAGAGAGGTTTGTGTGGTAGACTTAAGAGGAGAGAAAGGAAATGACATGGGGAATTTAGAAAGCCTTCAGTGGAGTGTGTATTTAATGGAGAAAATAGTATGAATAAGTAAAAGGACTTGAGGTTAGATGACATAAAATTGTAAACTAAGTCTTCTCAGTTATATGATAAGCTTTTTTCAGTTATTTATGCATGAGTAGAAACAAAGGAGGTCAAATGAAGAAATAATTTATAGGTAGGTTTTGGTAAGGCATGAATGGCAACAGGAAAAGGGACAAAGGATTCAAGAATAGATTTTTAACTTGCATGTTATTCTTTTTTTTTAATGAAGGTGGGGAAGGAAGGATGGTCAAAATGCAGATCAATGATCTGAGAAAAGACTGATAAGTGGAATAATTGGAGGTCAGAATGAGAAGAAAGAGAAATATGTAATATTTAATTTCAGGTGCTGACTTGCATTGCCAAAAGTATTTTCCTCATCCAGAATTTTCCTACACCAGTGAAATCAAAAGTCTAAAAATTTCTTTAAAATTCCAAAATATATATAAAAATATGTAATAATATAAGAGAAGGCACAGAGAAAGATATGCTGACATGAGGTTATTTTTTCCTATCATATATATTTTTTAATATTCTTTTTTATTTTAGCTTTTTATTTACAAGATATATGCATGGGTAATTTTTCATCATTGACTCTTGCAAACCTTCTGTTCCAACTTTTCCTCCCATCATCTTCCCTAGATGTAGAGCCATACATGTTAAAAATGTTTAAGTATATGTTAAATATGATATAATGAGATGAGGTTATGATCACATAAAGAATTTTTGCAGTTTTTAATTATAGAAGTAGTATACACCCCCCCACACACACACACACACATATACACAAGATGAAAGATATAACCCTTCTTGTGTGTTGCTGATATGGAATGGAAATTATGTCATAGGAGTACCTTGAAGACCTTGGGAATTCAGTTAGTTTGAAGGAAACTATGTTCAATTCCTTTACTATAATGGCAAGAAGTAGGGTAGAAAAGACTATGAGTTGGAAGTAATTGAGAAGAAGTGAGTGATCTGGGCTTTATCTGGATTGGTTGATATATTTTGAAAGAACATATCTATAAAAAGGGGAAAGTTCCTTAATGAAGGAGGCAAAAGGTGAGTCTGGAAGTGGAAGTGGAAAGCAAGGGATATTTTGATTTATACTCTGGAATCAATATATGGGTTGGAAGGAGATAAGAAAGATATTATAAGCAAAAGTACAGCCAGTTCTCAAAAGAATGTGGAATGATAAAGGAAGGGTATGCAGATCTCTGTGAAAACAGAAGGGACAAGAAAGAAGAAAGACTGTATTGGCAAAAAGAAATTTCAGAAAACACACAGTAAGTGGTGAAAAGAATTGAAATGGGATATTGAAGAATCACAGTTGAAGTGGGTTTGAGGATGGGGAATGAAATGGTGGTTAGGGCCAAGTGATTTAATCTTAGACAACCATGCATCCATTGTCATTGAATTCGGAGAGTAGGGGAGTTGGAGTTTATTAACTATAAGAGGTAAGTCCAGGCAAAGTGGCAGTTGATGAGAATATCTCTACATAGGGAGAATAGTCATAATAGGGAATAAGTCATAATTATCATTATAATTAACTTTTATGTGATACTTTAAGAACTTTGCATATCTAATCTCCTGTGATCCTTACAACAATTCTGATTTAGATGCTATTATTATCCCCTTTTTACAAATGAGAAAACTGAGTCAGATAGAGGTTACATAAGATTCTCATTATTAAATGGCAGGACTCAAACTCAGGTCTTACTTATTCCTAATTCTACCCTACGTCCCTCAGCTGCCTCAAAATTCCCCATAGTCAGCTCTACCTCAGTGAAGACTGACTGCTGTTTGGGGACTTGGCTGCCTCTTGCCACCTCTTGGTGCAGTTGAGTCTCTAGGAGATCACTTTCTTCATCTCAAGTCACAGATGTTTTAAGAGCTTCATGTCCTATACTTGGTGGTTATTGCAAAAATCTTCTATTTAAAATTCAGATGTCACAGAAATTAATTAGGTTTGAAAAGGATTATGCTTATGCTATGTGTTCAGAACACTGATAAGATTTGGAAAAGTTAAAAAATTGACATAAGACTGTGTGTTTATGAAGGTCAGAGTCTAGTAAAATAATGGGGCATGTAAATAGGAAGGTGGAGAAATTTTTAGAACTTTGATTTCATTGGTATAGGGAAATTCTGGATGAGGAAAATCCCTCTGGCAATGCAGGTTAGCACCTGAAAGAATAAAAAAAAATGTAATTATTATACAATTAGTTCTGGTTGATTATCACTCATAAATACAGTATTTGAACAGTAGTATGCTTTTCTGTCTTCAGGCATTTGGAGTGTACTTACTCTTAAAAATTAAATAATTTGTAAGAATCATCATGGCAGTTAAACAAGTTATATTTGCTGTGTTTGTCTATGATTTATTGGAATAAATGGTGATTTATAATTCTAAGGTAATTATCAATAGGCTGCAAATAGTTATATTAATGTATCAAATGTGATTATTATTTAATCTGATTCTCTAATTTATAGATAATAGGCTTGGATACGGGCAAAAAGACTTTTGAGAATTTGGCTCTCTCCTCAGTAATGTAAAATAGCCAATTCCTTTCTTCTCTATGCTCTTTAGGAGGGTTAGCTTGATATATTGGAAATATACTGGAACCACAAAATCCAAGTTCATTGCATGACTATACTGTTAGTAAATTTTAGAGAAGTCTGAGACTCAGTTGTCTCATATGTGGAATGAGAGGGATAATTCTTGACCTACCAATTTAACAAGTTGTAAATTACAAAGGTATAGAAAAATATAACTTATCATAAATTAATATAGTATGATGATCATTCAAAAATATAATATTCCCAATGCATTTATATAATAGCACTAAGCATTTTAGCTAATACAAAGAAAGAATACATGTGATTGGAATCCTGGAAAAGTTTAAAATCTAGATGGCACAAACAGTTGAAAATTGTATTATCAACTTGATTGTAGATTTATTGGCAAATCACATAAATTCTCTGGATCTTTGTTTCCTCAGCTATAAAATAAAAGGATTGGCTTGAATCAAAGCTTCCTCTTCCTTCCCTC
The DNA here is from genome assembly GCF_016432865.1 of Antechinus flavipes. Taxonomy (NCBI): domain Eukaryota; kingdom Metazoa; phylum Chordata; class Mammalia; order Dasyuromorphia; family Dasyuridae; genus Antechinus; species Antechinus flavipes. The sequence continues at coordinate 406,098,690 of NC_067399.1, forward strand.
CCTCCTTCCTTCCCTCCTTTTACTCCTTCCTTCTTTCCCTCCTTTTTTTTCCTTTCTTTCTTCCTTCCCTCCCTTCTTCCTTCCTTTCTTCTTTCTCTCCATCCCTTCCTTCTTTCCCTCCCTCCCTCTTTCCATTCTCCCCTCCCTCCCTCTTTCCATCCTCCCCTTCCTCCCCTCTCTTCCTCCTTCCTCCTTCCTTCCCTCCTTCCTTCCTCCTTCCTCTTTCCTTCCCTCCTTCCCTCCTTTCTTCCCTTCTTCCCTCCTTCTTTCCCCCCTTCCCTCCTTCCTTCCCTCCTTATCTCCTTCCCTCCTTCCTTCCTTCCTTCCTTCTATCTTTCTTTCTTTCTCAAAGCTTCCTCCTTCCTTCCTTCCTTCTTCCTTCCTTCCTTCCTTCCTTCCCTCCCTCCTTTCTTCCTTCCCTTCCTCCCTCCTTCCATCCTCCTCTCTCTCCCCTCTCTCCCTCCTTTCCTCCTTCCTTCCTTCCTTCCTTCCTTCTTTCCTTCTCCTTCCTTCCTTTCTTTTCCTTCCTTCCTTTCTTTCTTTTCCTTCCTTCCTTCCTTCCTTCCTTCCTTCCTTCCTTCCTTCCTTCCTTCCTTCCTTCCTTCCTTCCTTCCTTCCTTCTTCCTTCCTTTCTTTCTTTCTTTCTTTCTTTCTTTCTTTCTTTCTTTCTTTCTTTCTTTCTTTCTTTCTTTCTTCCTCTTCTTTTTTTTTCCTTCTTCCATCCCTCCCTTCCTTCTTTATTTCCTTCTTTTCTTTATTCCTTTAGGCCCAAATAAAAATGACTCCTCAAGACCACCTAGTGTGATAACTCAGTCATGTTTAGAATCCATGTCCTCTCACAATAAATCCAATACTATTTTTACTATCCTCTCTCAGACTTGTCTGAAAGTCATGCTTTCAAAGCAAGCCTTTGGATGATACTTCTTATTTGGGACCACTTAAGCTGATTTTATGATGTTACATTTTGTATCAGCAGTCATTTAACCCTAATGATGAGCTCACACATTCACTGAAGAATTGAACTAGTTTGATGCTGCTAAGACTGTTTCTGTGTTGGTATCTTATGATTTTTTTCAATATTCCATGAATGTGTTTGAGCTAGTTTGAAAGAGAAAAGGGAAATCAATAATTGTGCCTTCTAGTCTATTGCATCCAATAGAAGAATAAGTAAATACTTTTTCCTACATTAGCTTATATCAGTACTGAACACATGAATGGATTGGTGCCTTTATACTGATTTCCATTTTGAAGAAAAATATTGGAGCTAAAGGTCTGTTGTACTTCAAGATTCATCTTTAATTAATACAAGACATATTTTAGTTAAGTAGTTTTCCTCTGACATGTACTAGAACTAACATTATTTTTTGCGAGTCAGTACTTCAAGTGCAGGACCTATTGGTATTTTACCAGGAAACATACAGAAATAGAACCTTATGGTTTTGTTTGTGACTTGAGAGCTTTTTCTAAGTGAAAAAATAAAGAATTTTTCTATCTCTCTATTCTTTTATTAGGGGATTTTTATAACATATGGTGTATTGTCTGACATATGGGAACAAGTAAACAAGAGATGTGTGTGTGTATGTGTGTGTGTGTGTGTGTGTGTGTGTTTTCCTGTATAAAGTCACAACATTTTAGGATGGAAGAGATTCCCAAGGCTCTAGAGACAAATCTATAATTTATTTTTGTTTTGTATTTTGTTCTGAGATTTTTTTCCCCACCCACTCTGGAAACTGTTTACAACTCCTAGTTTCAGAAACTGATAAACTCTTTACAAAATTGTTAATTATTTTGAGTATATTTATAATAAAATATATTTATATCAGTGCATGTATCACTTGACACTTGACATTTGTTTTATTTGAAACATATTTACAAAAGATGATTTAGATTAAAGAAGCATGTGCTTTTAGATATCCCTTGGAGATTTTGAGTAAGTCAGAAATGAACTGAGTGCTTTGCTTGAGGCTTCTCTTTTTTTCCAATGCTATAACACACCTGGAAATTAATGAGCAGATGGTTCCAGTTTGTATATGACTTAGGAAATAAATTAAAGTGAAATGCTCTGTGGAGTAACAAAGTTCTCCCATAGGATTCATGAAAGCCTATAGTTCTAACCCTATCTTTGCCATTAACATGCTACATGACTTTAAGTAAGTCACTTTTCTGTTTTGAAATTGAGTTTCCACCTTTATAAAATGGGCTATCAAAGTAGATGTCTGAATGTCTGTACTGCTATCTGTTTTCCTTCTAGCCATCAAAGTGATTGTCCTAAAATGCAGCCAGGTGCTTCCATATCACCCCCTTACATGATAAACTTCAGTGATTCCCTATCACCTCCAGGATCAAATAAAATTCCTCTATTTTCTGGTCAAGTCTTTTATAATCATAATTAGCTCCCATTCCCACTCACCTTTGTAGTCTTCTCATACTTCAATCCCTTGATGCCACTGGCTTCCAGCTGTTTCACAAACAAGACTGTCAATCCCTTGGCTGTGAATATTTTCTCTTACTGCCCCTAGACTTAGAATCTTCTCCCATCTTCCTCATTACTCCCTTTAAGTCCAAGCTACAATCCTACTACCTACTACATAAAGCCTTTTCCAATTTTACTTGATCCCAGAGTTTTCCCTATTTTTTTTTATTATTTACTATTTGTTTATTATTTCCGATTTATCCCTTATATAGCTTGTTTGTACATATTTGCTTGCTTGTTGCCCCATTATATTGTGATCTCCTCAAGGACATTTTTTGTCTGTTTTGGTATCTCTAGTGCTTAGCACAGTGCCTGGTATATAATTGGTACTTAATAAATCTTTATTGTTTGATTGACCGGGCTTCATTTCAACTCTAATATTCAAAGTTCTATAACCTCTTCCACTTCTGATATTCAATTTCAAATATCCCTTCCACCTTTGATAACTTACATTCTGTGACATAAAAATTCTTTAGATGTTCCATTCTATGAGAACATAAGTTCATTATTAGGTTTTTGTTGCAGAAGAATTGTGAGAGTGCCCAGCTCAGAACCATGAAAATTTTAGTTCAAGTTTTCCCTCAGACATTTACTATGTAATCATGTGCAATTTATTTATACTCTCTCAGCCTCAGTTTCCTCATTTGTAAAAATAGAGAAATCAATAGCATCTACCTCAAAGGGAGTGTTATTTTCTTTGCAAATTTTAATATACTTTATAAATTTAGTTATTATCCTTCTTATCACCTAATGCAAAGCTTAGCAGATCAAGTATTTAATATTAAGTATTTATTAAGCATACACTATCTATCTATATATCTATCTGGTGCTGGATGCTTCTGAAACAAAGATAAAAACTTTCTCCCATTGAGTTTATATAATACCACTATTGAAAGGGATCTTACAATATCAATTTGTTTCAATCTGTTTAAACTCTCTGTAATTTCAAAGTACAACTGAGTTGAGTGAAAATCAAGTTTTTCCTAAAGATTCATATCTTGCTTTCTAATAGTGATGCCATTACCAAATTGCTACATATAACCTGCGCAGAGATTGAGAAATTGAGAGACAGAGAAACTGCTCTTTGCCCACTATCCCAGGATAAGTCAGAGATAGAATAGCAATAAAAAAATCTATTTCACTGAATTCCAGCATTATGTATCATTATAACAACTGGTCATCTTGACATTTTTTTTCATTCTAATATGAACACAAGAAAGTGAGAGGTGTGAGTTCTCAAATATCTGAGATCCTATTATGTGCAGGATTGTATGATAGGGCTTTTCAAAATGTTTTACAAAGCATGTATCTTACTTTAAAATAGAAAATATTTTATTGATATTTAAAACATGTCACATCCCAGTGAACACTGTCTCTCCATCTCTCACAATAAAATGCTCTCTTCTAATGAAAAATGGTATAGTGAAGCAAAGATAAACAATATATTGGCCATGTTCTGAAAATGTAAATTTAATTATTAACATATAGCCCACTATTTCAACACCAAGAAGGAGATATATTTCACCATCAGTCCTTTGGATTCATATTTAATCATTACATTATTCAGATTTCTGAAACCTCTCACTCTTGTTTTGTTTTATGTGATTTTGCTTGCTGTTGACATTATTTTCTTGAATTTTCTTACTTTGCTCTTTATCATTTTGTACAAATCTTACAAAGTACTGTCCCATCTTGATTTCGTTATTTTGGGCATTAATTATAATAAAGTAATATTTTGTCACATTTGTATATTTATATAATTTTTTGTTGTTCAGTCATTTCAATTTAAAAGGAAAATCTTTATTTGGGTTTTCACACTTCTTAATGAGGCAAAATTCAGGACAAAGAGAATTAAAAGAAATATAAGTATCTTGAGGTAGCAACACTGATGGGTTGATCATTGGGATCAATGATGATTTCTCAGTGGGACTAGTTTTTATGGATAAGTTGTAATGCTGATGTTGAATTATTTCAGTCATGTCCAATTTTCTAAGACCCCATTTGGGTTTCCTTGGCAAAAATACTAAAGTGTTTTACAATTTCCTTTTTCAAAACATTCTGCAGATGAAGAAACTGAGGTAAACGAGGTTAAATGACTTGCCCAAGGTCACATAGCTGGTGTCCTAAACCAGCTTAGAAGATTAGTCTTTCTGACCCAAGCCCAGATGTTCTATACCTAACAATCCCTCTATTAAACAATATTTATTTATTTTCCGACCTTCTTTTTGAGTAGTTTTTAGTTGAAAATTATACCTTGAAAAACAAATGAGTTAGGTACACTTACAAAAAAAAAAGTAAAGTAACACATTTCAAGAAGAAAATAGAATATAGATTAAGGGAAGTGAGCAGGATTTATAAAAAAAGATTCCCTTGTGGCTATATACTTTGGCCTGAGCTTTGAAAATGGGGGGTTCTTAATTGTTGCAGATGGTACACTATAGTCTTTTTATAGAATTCAAGTTTGTCATAACCTTATTATGATGTGGTGCCCTACATTTGAGAATTCAGCATAACGTGGGTGTCAAATATAGGCAGTGGAAATTACCCCAGATTCATTTTGGACAATTGGGTTCTAAGCCTATTTCTGATACTTTTTGACTATGTGGCCTTAGAAAAAGCTAGCTAATATATATATATATATATATATGAAGATAATATAATGTTGAAGATATGGCCTAGTAAAGATATCACTGGCCATAGAATCAGGAAGTCCTGAGTTCTGATCCTGACTTATACACTAGCTGTATGAATGATCTTGGGCAAGTCACTAATCTCTTAACCTTACTATCATCTTCTGTAAAATGGAGATAATAATAGAACCTACAGCTTTTTGTGAGAAATGTATGTCAAGATTTGGAACACTAGGTTTTACAAGGATGAATGTTGAAACTTATCTATTAATATGTTTTAAAAATAAAAAGCTTTAATAATAATTTTTAAAGCTATTTGTCTGATCACAAAATTCTACAATTCTAAGATAGTTAAAGGGATAATGATATTATGAGGAATATTAGAATTAGGCTTAGTGCATCTTTGATGGTGTAGTAGGGGTGAAATGGAATTTTGTCTGAGTTGGTATTAATGTCAGATGGTTTGTTTGAGCCTATTTCATGTAGGAATAAAGATGAACGATAACTGGGGCTATGATAATGAAGAGTAGGATGAAGTGAAAGGCAAAAAATTGGGTGAGGAGAAAGACATAATTTAATCTCATCTATAAGATTGTGGAATGAAAATCATAATAACGCGTTTCCTTTGCCACATCTACAATGGCTCTCATTCATAAAAATATATAGTAAAAAAAGCCCCTTCCCAGACAAAATTTTTAGAAATATCAAGAAATATAATTATTGTTATTATTCCACATGTATGGATACAGTCTCTGAAATTTTAAGTCAACAAATATCATCATAAAAGCAGTGAGTACTAGAGATAGTATTTGCATCCACATTTCCTAAGTGGGCATCTTTCTCACTTTACCAATCTGTATCTCAAAACATAAGTTCACACCTATAGATCACTTTGAGTTTCATAAAATGCATTTCTAATGATAGGCTTATGAGATATGCAGTATAAGAATTATAAGCTTTGGGATTCCAACCTCCTCCTCCCCTCCCCCAGATAGTCACCAACATAGGAAGAGAGCAAACAAGCAGAGTTGGGGAAGGTTTGGAAGTCAATCATTCCAGACTTAAAATCATTTTTTGTTCTAAGAAGTCGTAAGAGAATGGGGTCTCTTAATTTGAGAGTAAGTATCCAAAGGGCATTTTTTCTATTGGAAGAGGAAATGAATAAAAGACAGCTTACCTTTCTGTCAGCCATACTTTGTTGGGCTAAATACTTCCACTAGGGGCCATCATTTCAAAAAGAGCCAAAGTGTCCATTTTTTTTTGGAAAATGAAGGAAAAATGCAATCATTCATTGAGTCCCAAAGACCACTAATTGTCACCTGCATATCCAGGGCAATATTTTTATTTGATATATATCTTAAGAGAGACAAAGAATAGCAAAATGCTAGACTCGCCATCAGAGAACTTGAATCCTAAACTTATGAGTTATGTGGCCCAGGTCAGGTCACTTAAAATGTCTGAATCTCAGTTTCCTTATCTGTAAAAGGAGCATAAAGATGACTGAAATACCAGCCTCATTGTTAGGATTAAAAGAAATAATACACCTAAAGTATTTTGCAAGACCTAAAATGCTATGTCTCAGTCTATTGCAATGGAAAAAGAATTAGATTGAAATTAGAGGCTATGAGTGCAAACATAAGTTCAATTCAAACTACTTCTTCCCTGTGTAATCATGGGTCAATGACTTATCTGGGACAGTTTCCCTATGTATAAAATAAGGAAGTTGGATTATCAGAAGTTTTTAAACTGGGGAATAGGAGACACACATACACAGATACATACATATGTGTATGTATCTACACATATTTATATATTCAAATATACACACACATATATAATACATATATATTATTCAAATATATCATATATTTGGAAAACCATATTTTAATATAATCCATTTTCTTTATAATCAGCTGTTTTATTTTACTCACTTGTAGACATTAGCCTATGAAATAGTCCATAAGCTTCAGCAAGCTGTCCAAGGGGTAGAGGTTCCAAAATAGCTAAGAACTCCTGGATTAGATGCATTGTAATCAATCATACTTTCTTTCAATATTTTCATTGCAGTCAATGAAGGTCATCTTCCCATTCTTGTCAGTGCCACTTTGAGAACTTCTTAATAGAAAGAAAAGCATTTAATGCCATAAACACCAGACAATTTCTCTCTTTAGTAATACCCACTTAAGTATTGCTCCTGATTGGGTGGTTCAACATATTATACATCCTTCATAATTATAATGATAGTTTTTAAGTGGTCATTGCTCACTTGCTAAAGAATTAACATAAAGAAATGCTAGTTATTTTAAATTAAAGGCTAATTCTCAGACCAGTGGTAAAAGATGTCAAGTGGTAGGTCTCTGGAGGAAGGAGACATCAGTGGGTGAATGCTGTGGAGCTTGGGCTGCATTGTGAAGGATGAATAGATTGAACAGCAAGGAAATTGGCATGAGGTATGGAGCTCCCTGAGACCTGCTAATCTTGAAAACAGATAGGGAGAAAGCACAAAACATTCAGGGGATAATAATTAGGCTAATTTGTCTGAAGCAAAGGGTTTGTATTGTGACACTATTTTAATCCCTGGACAGAACTACTACCTCCTAGTGTTTTCTTTATTCAGAGTTCCTCTGGCTCCTGAATTTAAGATTCCTAGCAGCTCAGGAATGACAGCCAAATCTTGTACTGTCCACAGGAGGTTAATCATTAGGATTTGCAATTACTGTCCTAATATGACAAGAAAATTTCTCTTTGACCCTTACTAAAATTGTGCTGAGGAAGCAGAAAGGACTGGAAAAAAACAGGGAAAAGAGGTGAATAACATTTTTTTAAATAACATTTTATTTTCACCATTTTAAACAGTTTTAACAGTTTTAAAACTTCTGGGTTTCAAATTCTGTCCTTCCCTCTCTTCCCCTTCTCCAGACAATAAACAATCTGATACAGGTTATACATGTGCAGTCATATAAAATATTTTCAGATTAATCATTTTGTACAAGAAGACTAGAGAGATAGGGAAGAAAGGAAGGAAAAGAATGAAGAGGAAGAGAGGGAGAGAGGGAAAAGCAAAGAGGGAGAAAAAGGAAGAAGTAAAGGAAGGAAGGAAATAGTATATTTCGGTCTGTGTTCAGACAATGTAAGTTTTTTGGAGATGATCAGTTTTTAAGAGTTTATAGATTGACCACCAGCAGGAAGGATAAGATTTAGGTAAGACATGGCATTTTTTCTGAAACAGTATCTGGGGGTCCACAAGAAACAGTATATAACTTTTAAATAAGAAACCCCTATAATGAAATTTTAAAATAAATATTATATCACAATGTAATTATAACAAAGTTCAATCATTTAAATGTCTTCTTTTTGATACATTTTGGGTAGATGATATATTTGGCTTTTTCCCAAGTCTTGAACTGTAATCTTAATCTTCATTTTTAATTTATAATTCTAATCCATGTTTCAGATCTGAAAACAACATCAGAAATTATCCTGTTGAACAGTTTGATTTTACACATAAGTGCATTAATGATTATAAAGATTAAATTATCTAGATAATGAATAGCAGAGCTGATTTGAACTTAGTTCTTCTGACTCCCCATTCAATATCCTCCCAGATTTTGATAGGCTGTGTAAATTCAGCCCACCCCAAAGAGGAAAAGATATTTGTTGCACATGAGATGTATTGATACGGACTAATCAGAGTGGACAGTAAATAGTTCCAATCTGAATGTGCTCTTGGAAGATGGGGTGGGAGTACAGGGAGTACACCATGAGTCAGGAAGACTCCTCAAATACTTACTAGCTGGGTGACCCCGGACAAGTTGTTTAACCCTGCTTCCCTCTAACTCATCTATAAAATGAACTAGAGAAGGAAATGGCAAACCACTCCAGTATCTTTGCCAAGAAAACCCCAAATGGGGTGATAAAGAATCAGACGTGACTGAAACGACTACACAACAGAAAATGTGCTCTACATTTCACTTTGTTTATGGTTGATGTAGTCACAGAATGCAGAGAATTTAGTTTGTTCACAGTGGATGTATGTATGCAGTATTCCTGAGTGGTTTGTTTATCCCTTTGTGTAACATAACACAAATCTTTTTTTCTCTTTTCTCTCCTTGCTATTCCTTGACAATATCTAGAATTCCCATGGGTTAAATTATCATCTCTGCCAATGATTCCCAGATCTGTATATTCATCCTGAGTCTGTTTCTTGAGCTATAGTCCTCCATCCTATTCTCCATTTAGAACACGATGTCCCATAGGTATCTCAGAGTCAATACATGTAAAATAGAGCTCTTTATCCTTCCCCATCCTAAATCCACTCTTCTTACAAGCTTTCCTATTTCTTTCAGACTCTACTCCAAAGACATGCTTGTAGTAACCCAAATTTGCAAACAATATTAAAATTAACTCTACATTTTTCACATACAATTTTCAAATCACATTGTTGTTATTGCTCCAAAATTTCTCATATTTATGTCCTCCTTTTCATTCACACAGTAACCACTGTGGTTTCAGGCCCTATCACTTTGAATGGCTTTTTTTCTCAGTCCTCTTATAACTTCATCTATCCATCTTAAATGGTCTCCCTTCCTCTAATTTCTCCTCACTCCAGTCCTCCTTTGCATGGCTGCCAAAATGATTTTATCTAAGTGACAAGTGTAACCATATTATCCCCAATATTCAATAAATTCCAGTGGCTTCCTAGCACCTGTGGAATAAAATGTAAACTTGTTTATCAAATAAAGCTCTTCTTGACGTGAACTCCTACCTTTTTAGGCTTTGACACATTCCTTGCATGCACTCCATGGTCTACACAAAATGAATTTTTGTTTTTGCTATTATTCCTCATATTCAGTACTTTGTTTCCCATCTTTCTTCTTTGAATTAAGGGTCTCCCATATGGTGAAATATAATCTCCTTTAACTTTGCCTCTTAGAAGTCCTCATCTTTAAGACAGCTCAATTGCTTCCTTCTAAATGAGTTTTCCTTACCCTCCCTTGAGTAATTGTTTTCCTCCCAAGGTTAATTTATATCCATTTTATATATGTTATATATATATATATATGCTGTATATACATACATATTTATGCATACATACATATATGTATTATATATTTAGACAGATCAATAGGTGGCTAAATAGGTTAATATGTAGATAGATACATTGATAAATATATCGATAGATTGATCACTTATATGGATTTATGTTGTCTTCAGTGTTTGAATATAAACTCCTTCAGGGCAGGGCTTGTATTTTGATTTTGTATCTACCACATGTTAATGCCAAGCTTGGTAGATATTAGTCAATTAAGAAAATGCTTGTTGATTGGTTGTAGTCATGTGTGCTTTTACTTAGTAAATAATGTAATAGATTTTTAAAATATTATCTGACATTTTAAGTAAAGTGCCTCTTTTTTGTTTTTTCTTTTTTATTATTATTAAAGCTTTTTATTTTCCAAACAAATGAATAGATAATTTTCAACATTCACCCTTTCAGAACCTTGTATTCCAAATTTTTTCCTTCCTTTCCCTCTAACCCCTTCCCCTGGATGGCATGTAATCCAATATATTTTAAAAATATGTAATTCATATATATATATATATGTGTGTGTGTGTGTGTGTGTGTGTGTGTATATATATATATTTCCATAATTATCATGCTGTATAAGAAAAATCAGATCAAAATGGAAAAAATGAGAAAGAAAACAAAATTCAAACAAACAACAACAAAAAGAGTGAAAATAATATGTTGTGATCCACATTCAATCTCCATAGTCTGATTCATATGTCTATCTTCATCATAAGACTGTTGGAACTGAAAGTGACTCTTTTTAAAAGGCAAAACTGAGATGGAACTAGGTGATTGCTAAAGATTCTTCCAGATCTGTGATCCTGTAATAATAAATGATAGAGTATTATTCTTCTTTTGTGTGTAAGAACTCAGGAAACTATCTTTATCTTCTCTCTTTTCTGTCTTTTTAAGGTTTTTCTTTTGCACAGAACTAGGCAGGTTCAGTTCAGACTAAAATTAACAGATGATTTTTTTTTTTTTTTTTTGGTAAATACTTATCTTACACTTCCTAGTGCCCACATTATTATCTCAATAATGGGTTAGAATCTTGTAATAGTTTGTTTAATGAAGGGAAAGAGCAATACAAAATCATTATAATAGTAATAATCATATTTTGTCCTCTTGCTATTTTCAGCTAAGGACCCTAAGATACATTGAAGATTCTAGCGAATCAAACTTGAGGATGTCTCCTACCTGTCTTTCACATGTGTCAGAGAGAGGGGGAAAGAAAGAGAGTGCGGGGGAGAGAGGGAAGGAGAGACAGAGACAGAGAGAGAGAGAGAGAGAGAGAGAGAGAGAGAGAGAGAGAGAGAGGAGAGAGAAAAAGACAAAATTTAACATTATTCCACAAAATGTTATATCAATATTAGCTTTTATTAGTATCACTGCTACTTTACTTGCCTCACTTATGCAGGTCCTGTTACCTGTGACAGGAAATTGTAATGTTTTTATAGTTCTAACATAGCTGCCTGGCAGTTTGAGTTGGAAAAGGATGATTTGACCAGCCAATAGATCACATTTAGTGACTCACAGCAGATTGGAGAAGAGAAGACTCTGGGGGGATATGATTGTTCTCTTCAAGTATTTGAAGGGCTGTCAAATAAAAGAAAGATTGGTTTTGTTCTCATTGGCCTTAGAGGGTAGAACTGCGGTAGAAGTTGCAGAGAGGAAGTTTTTGAATTGGTGTCAAGAAAAAATCCCTAACAATTAGAACTCTCCTTATCAAATCAGCACAGATAGTCTCAAAAAATAATGGGGGAGCCTCTCAGTAGAGGTCTTTGAGAGAAAGTTAGAACACTTATGCCAGTTATTAAAGAAAGGAACCTTGGAAAGACACAGGTTAGATTGGATTTTTTTCCCCAGCTCTAAGATTCAGCAAAAGGTTTTTCCGATTGAACCTCTCACATTACCATTATTATCAAGTCATTCAATTTTCAAGTTGCATCTGTACTCTATCCCCTAATAATTAGTAAGACTTAAGAGTGTTTCATTTGATGTGCAGGGGATCAATGAAATGCCCTTGGGAATGGTAATCCATCCATTTTAGCCTCAGGGGCGCTTAGTTTAGGCATACTTTATTAAAACCAATTATACTGACCTGGATAAAGATTTTCCCCCCTCTACTTGGTCCTAGAGTCATTGACATAATAAGTGCTTAACAAATACATTTTGATTGATTGATTAACTGATTATTCAGAACTTTTCCCTTAGTTTTTCTCGGTGTCTCTAGTTGATCCCATTATATCTAGCAAAATTTCTTACAAATACTAACAGTTAATATTCTTATTATATACAGTTTTATAATTTTAAAAGTATTGCATTAATTTAGCTTGATACTAATGATCTTATTCTTATGTTCAGATTCAGATAGAATTTTTCTCATTACAAACACCCTCCTGCTTAGATTTTTTTTTTTAATTTAAGTATCCTATACTGCAACATATCCAACATATAAAGGACTACTTGCCATCTAGGGGAGGGGGTGGAGGGAGGGAGGGAAAAAAAATCGGAACAGAAACGAGTGTCAATATAAAGTAATTATTAAATAAAAATTACAAAAAAATTAAGTATCCTATTGACCATCACATAAAGGGATAAAATACCTACTTTTTAGATAGTTTTGTAATTAAAAACCAAATATTAGTGAGTAAGTTCATCATCTATTCCCTCACTAAAAGTCAGCTTGGTATAATTCCAATATTAGAACTGAAAATACAAATGACATATATTTATACCATATTGAAATCTGTGTTAACAGTGTCTAATAATTCCATTGTTTGCAGTCTACCTTGTCTTTTAGGGATATGTTAATCAATCTGTTGAAAGAGGCAGCCAGCCTATGACATGTTCTTTGATTCTCCCCCTTGTTCTTTGTATTAAATAAGTATCCACATGGCTTTCATTCCAATAATTTCATTTCCTTATGAAGTGCCAATGGGAAAAAAGCTGAGATGCAGCAGCCCATCCTTTTTTGTAAACATGTACCTATCAGGATTGTCTTGCTCTAATGAAGAAAAACAGCTCCCTGTTTGAATTCAGAGAATGGCTTCAGAGATCGCACACCAATACTTTTCTGCCTTGGGGTTAAAATAAACTCTTTTCTAACTTTCTATTTCTGAATTTTACCTCTTTGATCAGGATAAAGACTTGAACATTGACTTTTTCGTTTTAATATTCATCTAGTTCCCTCGATATTTTTATCTTTTGCCATGGTCTCCATATTGAATGCTTTCGCTTCATGAAGCTTGGAAAATGAATGTTTTGTATGGCAACATATATTAAAATGTTATTCTTCAATTTAATAGATCACTATAATGTCTGGGTAATTATCGTTCAGTTTGTGACATTATCTAGTTCCAGTACTTATTTATACTAAACTATTGGCTATTTACAAAGGTCATTTTGAAGTGTATATATGTATATTTGTACTATGGGGATTTTCATCTGTCATACCATGACAGAAACATATTTCTGGTATTTAATTTTAGCCATTTTGCCATGTCTTATTAGGTACTTGGTATTGACATTTTTTATTATTAGTTGTGGTAGTTGTATGAGCCTTAGCATCATTCATATGCAATATATGTCTAAGCCAACCATTTGAAAAATTGAGTACTGGATATAAGCTCACCATTCATAGGATCACTGAAAATATTTTGGGGTCAACTCTAGCAGCAGACCAGGATGACCAGGATGATATATACCTCATTTTTTTCTTACGTATGTTGATTTCTTTCAGTGTTGCATATGCTTGAAGTTTTTTATTTAGCATATCTTAGAGATTATGTGTATTTTATATGGCTATATGTACAAAAAAAACCTTGTTCTTCTTTTTGCTTATAGAACAATTTTGTACATGAAGGATGAGAGGCAAATTTCTCCTTCTCCAGCCATCTCCCCTAATGAAATCATTATTCCTGTTGTCATTGTGTGGGTTGATCATTATCATTATCATCTTTCTTCTTCTTCCTTTTTCTCCTCCTTTCTTTTTTTAAGAAAAGAAGAAACTTTCCTTTGTACTCATTCTCAACTTCTTTCTCTTCCTCCTCCTCTTCCTTTCTTCAACCTTCTTCTTATCTGCCTCCTCCTTATCCTTTCTCTTTTTTCCCTCCATCCTTTTTTTGCTTCTCTCTCCCTTTATTCCTTTCTTTCTTCTTTCCTCTCTTCCTTAGCTACCTCCCTTCCTATTACCTTCTTCCATTGATGCCTCTTGGTGATATCAACATAGCTCTGCTTTCTCAAAGACTATAGAAATGTCACTCAGCTTTGGAACTTTTATTTGGAATGCAAATCATATGAGTTTGGTGATAGTGTGTCTTCTGTGAAAATGCCAGTTAAGTTCAGAGAGGATTTTCATGAGTTTTAGTACCAGATAATGATTTCTTTTCATCAGAAAAACTGAATTATTGATCATGAATGCACTACATGGTGGGATGCTCATATTAAAAAATTCATAAATCTCTAAAAGACTTAAGTAGGGTTTATTATTATGATAACTATGTCACAGTTCACCATGAGATGGAATATGTATGAATAGATAATTTGGGACAAGTCCATTATTTTTACTAAAACAATTTGAATTCTATACTGACACACAGATTTAGAGTTGTAGGAGACCTTAGAGGCAATGAAGTTCAGCTTCCTTATTTTACTGATGAGGAAAATGAAGTCCTAAAATGGTTAAGTAACACAATAAGCCTCATAGATGAATTTTAAATCAAGGTCCTATGTCTTCAGGAGAAGTATACTGTTTCAAAGTTTTCAAAGCATTTTTTGTTCAGTTGACATTATTTTTCTATTAAAGCAACATTACATTCTTATACAATAGATATTCTCTTAATACTTGTGTAGGGATTTTGAACTAGTCTATTATCTCTGCAGTAACCCATGAAATGAAATAAATAATCTTTGGCAAATGAAAATTTGAAAATCATGTAAGCACTTATATTTATTTTTCCTATATTTAGTAAAATGTGATTTATGGTAATTACCAAGCTTTGTATTAGGAGACTTCAGTTTTAGACCTAGCTTTAACACTTTAAAAAATATATGACTATAGGCAAATTATTTAACCTCTCTTAGTACCAGTTCCACACCTTGAAAATGCAAATTATTATACTGATCCTACTTATGGGGGTATTCTGGGGGGGGGGGGGAGAGAAGGGCATAAGGAAGTTACACTTAATTATAACAGAATGATACTTCATAGTTTCTAAAACATTTTTCAAATAGTATCTTTCTTGTGCCTGACATCATAAATTTAGATGTAGAAAGGACTTTAGAGGTCATTTAATTCAACAACCAAATTTAATAGACAAAGAATAGGAAGTAAAGTTACTTTCCCAAGGTTACATTGCTACTAAGTGGTTCTTTACACCTCTGTGAAGTAAGCAGCATGATTATTATTATTACTATCTTATTGAAGGGTATCACTAAAGTTTTACAAGACTTCACTTGTCCATTAATGGATAGTTTCCAGATATGTGAGATAAAATTTAAATCCAGGTTTTCTGACTCTGATTCCAATACTCAATCCATTATACCATGTTGCCTCCCATGAAGTTGTAGGAATTATATAGGTGTGAGTGAAGATTTGAGGTAATAAATCATTGCTATCATTCATCAAAGCTTGTCCTACCAATATGTCCTTTCACAAGGCACTTTGCCAAAATATTCCAGCTTCTTTTAATGTGATCAGTAATGGGAAAGGATGTCTCCAACAGCTTTTCTAGTACCTTAGGCCAATAAGTTGATATATAAGTCAACTAGGTAGCTCCATAGATAAAGGACTGAACTTGGAGTCAGGAAGACCTGAGTTTATGTTGTGGCTCAGAGACTTGATTGTGTAACCCTGGACAAGGCACTTTAACTCTGTCTACAAAATTCTAAAAAGCAGACATGACTACAACCAATCAACAAGCATTTTCTTAATTGACTAATATTTACCAAGCATTGCATTAAGGCCTGGTAGATACAAAAATCAAAATACAAGCCCTGCCCTGAAGGAGTTTATATTCAAACACTGAAGACAACATAAATCCATATAAGTGATCAATCTATCTATTTATTTATCAGTGTATCTATCTACATATTAACCTATTTATCTGTCTAGATATATAATACAAATATATATATTATATATTTGTATGTATGCATAAATATGTATGTATATACAGAAGTATATATAGCACATATAAAATGGATATAAATTAACCTTGGAAGGAAAACAATTATTCTAGGGAGGATTAAGAAAACTCATTTAGAAGGAAGCAATTGAGCTGAGTCTTAAAGAAGATGAGCACTTCTAAGAGGCAAAGTTAAAGGAGATTACCATATAGGAGAGCCTTGATTCAAAGCAGAGATGGGAAATAAAGTACTGAATATGAAGAATAACTCATCTATAAAAAAAGGATTATGACAAAAAACACTACGAAGAGTTGTTATGATTAAATGATATAACATACATAATGTTATTTTTGTTTAATTTATCAATTGTCTCTGACTCTTCATGATCCTGTGGACCACAGAACATCTATTGTGTCCATGGAGTTTGTTTTTGACAAAGCTACTGGAGTGGTTTGCCATTTCCTTCTCCGGTGAATTAAGGTGAACAGGGTTAAGTGACTTGCCTAGAGTAATACAGCTAGTAAGTGTCTGAGATCATATTTGAGTTTAGGAAAATGAATCTTCCTGACTAGAGGCCCAGAACTCTATTCACTACATCCCCTAGCTGCCCAGTCAATTATTTAGTAATAAATGTTGATTAAGTACCTACTATGTACCAGGTCAAGCACTTTTCTGAGTGCCTTAAAGAGAACTGTCCCTAAGATGAATATGCTAAGACCTATTTGAAGGAAGAACAATGGCTGAGGTAACAGGGACATTGGATTTCAACAGCTTAGTTGAATGTTACTGCTTAGAGAATTTTAGAGTTCATAAATGAGAAGCCATAAATCAAATAGTTTGGAGACTAAGGGCAAGTTAAATAAGTGCGGAAAGGTGATTTGCTGTGTTTTATATTATGAGAAAGGATTGAGCTGAAACATTCGAAGCCTGAGAAGAATCTATAGAAAGAATTCATTAACCCAAAATGAGAAGAGGAGGAAGCTAAGCACAGGATGTGTTGAGGATAGAAAGCAAAAAAGCAGCAATAGAGAGCAGAAGCTGACTTTCCTTTTTATCCAGATGATTCCCAGATCTAACCTCTCTTTTGACCTCTTGTCTTCACCCATTGCTTCTTAAACATCTCAAACTGAATATATTGTACATATCTCAAACTCAACCTGTCCAAAGTAGATTATATATATATATATATATATATATATATATATATACACATATACATATATATAGCTGAGGCAATTGGGGTTAAGTGACTTGCCCAGGGTCACATAGCTAGGAAATATTAAGTATCTGAATCCAGATTTGAACTCAGGTCTTCCTGACTTCAGGACTGGTTAGCTACTGCACCACCTAGCTGCCCCAGATCATATTATCTTTCCCTTCAATCCCTTTCCTCTTCCCAACTTTTCTAATGCCATCTAGGCCAATTATCCTCCCAATGAAATGAAGAGCAGGATTCTCAGAAAAAAAAATTGTAAAGTCCTTCATGAACTCAAGCAAAGTGAAATGTACTGTATACAAGTAATAGCAATGTTCTGGGATGACCAGCTGTAAATGACTTTGCTATTTTCAGCAGTACAATCATCCATGATTACTCTGAAGGACATATGATGAAAATTTATACCAAGAGAAGGAATTGTTTGTTCTGAATACAAATTGAAGCATACTCTCTTTTCTAGCTCTCTTTTTCTTTTTAACTTAACTTTTCTTGAGGGTTTTTATTTTCATTAGTGTGTGAGATCTATGTTTTCTTTCACAACTTGACTTTTATGGAAATGTTTTGTATAACTTTACATGCTGTTTCTTAATTATAGTGGGGATAAGGGAGAGAATCTATAACTCAAAAAATTTAAAAAACAAATGTAAAAAGATTTTTTTGGAATGTAACTGGGGGGAATATTAAATAAATAAAATAAAATAAATTATCTTCCCAGGAACTAAGGATGAGAAACTCAAAGTTGACAGCCCTATAGACCCTATAGATCTATAGGCCTTATAACCCTATAGACCTATGAATCCTATAGACCAGACTCAATCAGGATGAGCTCTGCCCTATTCCTGACTCTGACAAATAGCTATGTGATGTTGGGCAACTCATTTAACTGCATAGTACTACAGAGAACTCATTTAAACTCTATGACGTATCCAACTTATCCATCTGCACTGATATAAAGGGAGCTTCCTGTCTGGGAGTTTCCTATGTGAATAAAATCTCAGATGTTGCTCAAAATGGAACAGAAAAAGAAAAGGTGTGTATGGAGAGAGTTTAGCTTTCCTTCTAAATTGTTAGAAAGTCTCAACATGTTCTAATATTAAAAGATCTCATTTATTGCTATAAATTACCAGATATGATTTATTTTTCTATGTCTACTTTTTTTCTGGATGGGTATTTCCTTTTATTGAGTTCAAATCTGTCTTCAGACACTTACTAGCTTTGTGACCATGGGCAGGTCACTTAACCCTGCTAACCTCAGTTTTTCATCTATAAAATAAGCTAAAAAGGAAATGGCAAATCACTTCAGCATCTTTGCTAAGAAAACCCAAAAAAATGTTGTGATGAAAAGTCTGACATGACTGGAACTCAATTTGCTTTACTGATGAAGCTTGTAACTTTGTCATGTCTTAGTCAATAGTTTCATGAGTCACTGTGGCAAAAAAAAAAAAAAAAAGCAAACCAAAAGAAAACAAAGAAAATGAAAATAGAAAACACAAATAAAAACAAAACTCCAAATACCAAAACTAAAATCTTCTAGTGTTTGATTTTTGATTCTGAGCTTTTTAGCATTTGGCTAATATGATCCCAGTAAGACACAGAATCTGTCACAGGGACCACCTCAAAGCCCTCCCAACTTGTCAACATCTACTGGAACATTTGTTCCCAAGACTGAGTCTGCCAAATCCTAGTACCATCTTTACTCCGTGATGAGACCTCAAAGGGACATTTGAATGGAGAAGAGAGAGAATAAAGGAGGACATGCATCTCTGAGCACAGCTATCTTCAGTAAAGAGCTGGTTGAGTTTTACAGGTGCTTGAGGTTTCTCACATATTGTAGCTGTCAGGGTGATTCAGGATTCTGGGGAAGAATATTTCCACTTTTATTTGTTATTTGCTTTGCAAAGCTCTACCTTTATGAGTATATATTTCTGGGGGTTTTATTACCATTGTAGTTCCCCTTCATAGAATTTCACTTTATGTTTCAGAGTCCTAGAAAGGCCCCTTGGAATTTTGTACATACTTGATTATTTTTACATAAGTGAATTTGTGTGTGTGTGTATGTATTATACACATGTGTATGTTTGTGTCTGCATGTAATTAAATCTTAACTTGTGCTGATGCTGTGATAAATTCTCTCATGTAATCCTAGAGATTAAATTAAATCAGATGTTTGTCACTGTAAATTGGAGGCCTTGAATAGCAGCAATGGAGATTATGATTAAAAAATAAATCAGAAAACAGGATGAACTCTAACAAGCAAGCAGCAGCCCAGAGTTGCAAATTTGATACCTACTCCCATATGCATGGTGGCCAAGGGAATCAGAAAGCATGTACATCTAAGTGTAATTGCAATTAATTTTAGGCGGCATACTCACATAATCAGGGTCTTCCCTATGGATAAAGATAAAATTACCATCAGGAGTTGCTGTCAAGGAGAAAATAAATCACTGCAGAAAAGTATATATTTGGAGGAGTGTGATGGGAATGAAGAAATATCAAGAGCTTTACCTTTGCTGGGGTGGACATTTTATGGGATGATGATGATAATAGACCAACTTTGACTTTTTTAGTTACTTCCTTCAATCACTGTGTAGTATGAATGAGAGGAGGTAGAATGTTAGCAGAAATGTGCATAACATACTTTTAAGCTTTATCTGCCATTATTAATATCTTTTCTATCACTTTCCTAAGTGTAGATAATCAAGAAAATTTTGCATCAAGTCCTGATTGTAGCATTTGCTGATTTCTGAGGAGTAAATGTTAACACTGATAATTTAACAATCAGCTGCTCTATTGGAGCTGACTTTAGCATATCCTTGATAACACTCTCTGCCTCAAGCCCAGTCCAAAATCTCCCATTTAGACATATCCTAGTGATGATACTATTTATGCTGATATTTACAAATTGGATTCTTATGGTAACTGTATACTGGTGAATAAGAATTCATATTTGAATGCAGTGGAAAGGGATTTGGATTTGGAGTCAACAAGCAAAGCTGAAAATTCTTAGATGTGCAATTACTCCTCATATGAACATGGAAAAATCACATTTCCTCTGAATCTTGAAATTTATCTTGTTTATCTTGGAATACAAGATTTATCCAATTTCCCACCTAAAATTTATGTGTGTGTGTGTGTGTGTGTGTGTGTGTATCTTAGAATAACTGTTGATCATAACTTTCACCTAAAGTATATTCAGTCCATAAAAATTCCCTGAGATGTAGATGGTTTGGTGGATTCTATTTGATTAGGTATCAATTCAGATCCTTCACCTAACACTTATCAATAGCACTACTCTGGATAAGTCACTTAATATTTCTCAACATTTATTTCTTTTTCTGTAAAATGAAGAGAAGGGGATATATCTAGATTAGAGGGCCTTTGTGGTCTTTTCCAACTATCATTCTATGATCTATGAAATAGGAATCTATTTGTAAATATCTTCAATTGAGCATCTGGTTGCAGACAATTTCCTTTAGCTACCTGGTGGATAGATACACTTTCTGCCTTCCCATTATTCTAGATAGCATGAGTATTAACATGGCATATTGGATAGAGTCCAGCTCAGAAGTAGGAATACCACAATTCAAGTCACATCCCTGATACATGATAACTGTGTAAGTACTTAATCTCCCAGTTCCTCTAAGGTATATAAGACTATAAGCTCCTTATAGTCCTTTATCTAATCTGCATTGGTAGAAGAATTTTCCTCAACAGAGGGTCTCTATGTTAAGAAAATCAAAAGTTCATTCAAAGAATAAAATAAAATGATTAAGAAAAGCATCTAAGCTATTCATATTAGTACAATTGGAAAAGGCTATCTTAAGTCATCTTAATCTATATCTTGTCATCAGACCCAAATGGATATGAAGAAGAAAGCAAGAATAGTAATTTTGCACAGCTCAGCCTTGCTTAATCCAGTTCTTTTGGAAGTCATGGAATCATCTTCCTGATATCATTTTCCTTTCCAAGAATGAAGGACAGACAATGAGTGTAACTGGAACTTCTATGCCAGGAGCAAAATCGTTCTTCTTCAGCGGGAAATATCCTTTGGTCAAAAGGACTTTTCCTCAAAGACACCAGAAACACTAGGGACCATAAAAACCTGAAACAACCCCTTAAAATTACAAGGTAATATCTGGCATGTGCCCAACAGTGGAAGACAGAACTAATTGAATAAAAACTCTTGTCAAGGGCAACCTGGCGTACAGAAAGTTGTTTCACCAAAGCCCATTCTAGTGTATTGATTGTCTTGCTTGCTTGCCTGTCTGACCTATTTATTCCTTGTTTTTCTGACTAGATTTTTTTCTAAAAATGAAAACCTGGGTGAACCTACTTTCTACACATGACTATTGCCTGATCCAGAATGCTCTAAATTTATAGATCTAATATTATTATTCTCTTTACTCATGATCCATTTGGTATACAATAGCAATCTGATAGAATAGGAAAAAATGCTGAACCTGAAATCAGAAGAAATCTGAGTTTGAAGGCTAATTTTGTATGAGCTTATGCAAATCATCCCCTAGTGGTCTATACTGAATGACTTGGTAACTTTAGTTCTTTGCCATGTGCCTCCAAGGTATAGTGGGCTTTGAAGAAGTTGCCTGGTTCACATAATTGAAAATATGGCAAAACTTAAAATGGTTAAAGCAGCAAAGAAAAATTAAATATTATTTGTAATATTCAATCAAGCTTTTTCAATGTTTTGTCAGTTTTAATAATAGGGACTGGATCTATGATTTCCTCAGTATAAGGCACTTGTTGGTGCTATTTTTTAAAATAATGTTCTTAGTGAGTTGGCTAGAGAACTAAGGAGTTAAATGATTTATCCTGTCCCAGGTCAGGGCTGTATGTCAAACAATCAATCAACAATCATTTATTAAATACCTACTAGGTTCTATATATGTGAATATATATATATTATATGAATGATAAACTGGAGACAGTCTTAGAAGGAAAACATTAAGACATGTTTCAGAATAATGATTTCAAGCCAGAAAGTCCTGAGTTCAAGGTCATCTCCCTATCCACTACTCCATACTACCTTTCAATAAATCAAAAAGAAACATAATTTCTTTATTCTTTATAGATAAGAAAAGTCAAACCTCAAGAAATTAACATAATTAAGCAAGGAAATAAACTAATTAGTACTCTAAAAGTTCAGATAATATCTAAACCCAAAGGCACTTTAGAAATTATCTAGTCCAAATATGAATATATGCTTTAAAGGACTACACATGTATAACCTATATCAAATTGCTTGCCTTCTCAATTAGGAATGGAAAATTCTTGACTTCCTTTGCTATTTGTCCTTCTTTCTTGAATAGAACCATGATATCAGGAAATTGATTCCTAGACTTCAAAGTGAATTGAATTTAAGTGAGGTAGAGCTGGGCAAAATCATCTGCCTCACTTTTTCCTCTAAAGTCAATTGGGTCCAGGGACAAGATACAGATCAAGAAATGGCCTGACTAGAATGATTAAAAATGGCCCTGGATTGCAGTAGGAAACCTTGATCTTTGTAAGCTAAAGTCTTTAACAGGTCTCAGTTTGATGGAGGCAATATCCATTCAGTGATTAAGCTTTAAGAAATGAGACAGGAAATGGCTCCAGAGGATAAAGTGAGGCTGGTGACTTTTCCCAAATCTACATGACTTAAATTGTTTAGTCATTTACTTGGGAGTCATGACATCACCTTCCTGATATTATGGTCTTTGAGAAGGAAACATAAACAGCTAAGGAAGCCAAGAATTCTAAAAGTCAAATATTCCAATGGAACAAAGTCCATTCGAAGGGAACATTGATTGGAAAATCAGAGACAGGAGAGTTGTTTGTGAGGAACTGTGCATAAAACTGTTTGTATGACACAGTATGTACCTTCTGTATAGAAAAAATTCTGAGAATGATAGAGTTGAGATATCTTGAATAGAGGGAAATAGCTATCTAGGGAGAGGTATACTTGGACTGGACAGAGAAGGTAACATATGAGCAGAAAGCTTACCTTCTGGGAATATGAAAAGTACAGAAAATGGTAGAGAAGAGACTCCTATATGATCCCTAAATTTGTCAGATAAAGGGAGAAAAGGCTGGTAATTGCATACTTGGCTGAAAACAGAGTCTAGGAAAGAAGATTTAAAAATTGGGTTCCAAGAGCATTTCTTTCTAAGAACCCATATGAACCTTCAGGTGGAAAGTTTAAGTGAGAAGTGGATTGAAATATGCAGATTCAAATAAAAAGAAATATGAGGCAGATGATGTAACTTCCCCTAGCTGATACTTGATCTTTTAAACAAATAGATAGGATAAACCTGAAATTAGACAGAAAAGGCAAAAGAATACCAGTAGAGAGTCAGAGAAGATTGTCTGGTTATCACTATAGTGTGTGTGGGAAAGGCCATTTTGAAACAATTTGATGGGAGAGAGAGGTGAGTAGGGAGGAAACTTAGTGAGAAATAGTAGGCATTTATCTTGAGTCTGAGGCGAGACAGGTTATTTGCCTCTGAGGATGGGGTATAAGGAGCAGGCCTTTGTGTTGTTGTGGAAGAAGAAACAGCAGGATGTGGCAACAGATTGAGTGCAGAGGGGACATAAATGATTATACTTGCTTCTAGCTGACATGAGAGCAAAGCAGCAGGGTGCAGATTGTATTGCAACCATCTCCTGACCAAGGACAACCAGAAAGCTATGCCTGCCACAACAGGGCATCTCTTTCAAAATAAAACAACATATGTGATGATAAGCCAACCATTTAAGAAAGGGAAAAAAATAAAATTAGGTCATAAATTAATGAACTCAATTATGGTCCTTATCCTGTAAAATTTTTAAGGGTCTGTGGAAACAGATGCCAGCCTGGAGAGGCTCTGGATGTTGATTGCAATTAGTTTTCTGTTGATCAAACCTGGACATGAAATAAATTCATTGAAGGTAGCCTTTGGCATGGAAGTGAAAACCAGAGAGGGGGTAAAGATAAAAGGTAGGAATTAAGCCAAAATTAAAAAGACCTTATGTCTCATGCTAAGGAAAAGTATCACCACTATATCTTCATAGTCCTGTGTAGGTCTTTGTGATTAATTATGTATTTAATGAAATGAAGTATATGCAAGGACATGGTAGATTCTATATAACCCGTCTATGTCTGACTATCCTGTGAAAATATTTTCAATGCTCTACACAGAGGGACTACCCACCAAGCTGGAGCTTTCCTCATTTTCTCTTACCATTGTAAAGATTCCACTGGAGCAGGTGAACCATCCATTGGAATAAATGGTGTCTAATTTATACCATTTATCTTGGAGAAGTCCCTGTTTGTAAAATTTGGCAGCCTGCTCATGTCCACTATGCCCCTCTCCAGAGCCCTTTGGGATATCCTCAGTCTCAGTTCTTTGGAGGCAACATTGTTTCTTGAATCACAGCCAGACAACAATAATGGAAGAATTTTGGCAAACATGATACCACTTAGAAAATCATGATCCAGAGAATATAAAGAAGTGAATTGCCTTCCTACATTCCTGGATCTTTTTTTTTTTTTCCCATCACATGCTATCTCAAGAAACAAGTTGTCACCATAATCTTTTAATGCATGGGGTCACAATTACATGTATAAAGGTTCTTCCTTATACCCTGAAGATAATTTAGATAAGCTAGAATTTACTTTAAAGTTTCCTTTCAAGAAATTTGAATATGGACATCTTATTGGGGGAATCCCTTGTTAGTTAACTTCTTACCTATGGTATTACAAATCAGAGTCTATTATTACACATACTTGTCAGCATCTGGCACCCTCAGTGAAGAGAATTTAGCCACCAAGCTAATTTAGAATATGTACTTTTTAAATAAAAATAACTTTGGGGAGGGAAAGAAAGAAAATAAAAGAATCCACTGGCTTGCTGTGAGGATTAATAGGATGTTTGCAAATATATGAAACTCCTCGGAGAAAATCCCTTATGAGTACATTTTTTAAAAAGACTAATTATTGTTTTTCTTGTTATTAGAATTACAATAATTTATCCTACTGGGGCATTAATAAATGCCAACTTTCATTGGGAACTTTAAATGAAAAATTACACAGAACTGTGAAATTGTAATTTTAGTTATATTTCTGTCTTCTCAATGAACTTAAATTGGTATTTTTATATAGCTTTAGCAAAAACTCAGTTTTCAAGTTTTATGAAATTTCTTTCCCTGTGATGAACACTCCTTTGTAGATTAGCCAATGAGTTCCTTGTGCATCCACATAAGTTCAAAATTTCCTTTTTGAGTCTTCATCGGAATAACTTTTTCTGTGACTTCAAAATTTCTTTTCTGAGTTATCCCCATTATTTCTGGAGTGTATTCTTCTGGAGAGTATTAACTCATTGAATCCTATCTTTCTGCTGAATCCTTAGATATATGCTTTCTAAAAATCTAAGGTATTGGTGTCATGCTAAGCTTTGCTTTGCCTTCTTTCTTTAACATAAATTACTAGATGGAGTTGTCTCTTCTTCCCCAGAGTTCTAAATGCTCTCCACTATACTCTTTCCCTACCAGGATCCACACATCCTCACCATTAATGCCTTTTGTCTAATGTGTTTCTTTTCAGCAAAGGTAACTGACGAAGTATATATATACATACATACATACATACATATATATATATACACACACACACATATATATGTGATATACTTCATCAGTTTATATATATATATATATATATATATATATATATATGTATATATATATAATATATATATATATATATATATATATATACTTCATCAGTATATTACATTCATGGGTCTCATTCAACTAAGTCAAAGAGATACCTAGTAGATGAAATTTATCACATTGCATTAAAATCTCTAATTCTTCTTGATTAATATTTATATACAAACATTAAATTAAAGTTTTATCTCGATTCCTTCCTTTCATTTTATTTACTGAGAATACTGAACATGTCTATTGCTATTCTTCTTTCCACCTTAGAGTTACTTTCTAAAGAATGTAGGGAGTAGCTATTCGAAGAATAGCTCTTACTCCCAAAGACATCTTATCTTTTGCCTTCTACTCACTCTTATTAATTTAAAGCCTTTTTGCATGTTGCCATATTAGAGTGATGTACATTTTTATTTGCCTGAAATTTTTGTCCTCCATTTTTGACCCATTATTCTTGTATTTTTAAGGTATGGCCTAAAAATGCAGGTACAACTTTCTTATTTTATTGATAAAGTTAATCTTTCTAATACAATATTAAATAGTGATGGTGATAGTGGGCACTCTTGTTTCACCTCTGATTTTATTGGGAATAGTTCCAATTTATCTCTATTACATATGATGTTTGCTGATGGTTTTAAATAGATGGTACTGATCATTTTAATAAAAACTCAATTTATTCCTATGCTCGCTAGTGTTTTTAATAGGAATGAGTATTGGATTTTAAGAAATACTTTTTCTGCATCTATTGAGATAAATATATGATTTTTATTCATTTTATTATTGATATAGTCAATCATGCTAATAGTTTTCCTAATAGCGAATCAGACCTGCATCCCTGGTGTAAATCCTTTGTGGTCATTGTATCCTGGGGATTATTTGCTGTAATATCTTTACTAATATTTTATTTAATATTTTTGTGTCAATATTCATTAGGGAAACTGATCTTTAATTTTCTTTCTCCCTTCTATTAGCCTCCCCCTTTCTTTTCCCCTTCCCCCTACTACTTCCCTAAAGGGTGAGACAAGCTTCTTTATGAAACTAAATATGATTGGAACTCTCTTTTTGAGTCAAATCCAATGATTATGGGCTCACAGAATGCTAATCCCTTTCATTTCTCTCATATTTAATAGATCTTTTTGGCCTCTTTATGTGATGTAATTCATGTCATTTTACCTCCCCTTTCCTCTTCTTCCACTACAATCCCTTTTTACCCCTAGTTTCTTTTTGTCTTCAAGATAAACTTAAATTATATCTATACTTTCTAAATATACCTTTAACAAAGATACAGTTCTCAAGAGTTAAACATATTAACTTCCCATATAGGTATATAAACTTTTTGACCTTTAAAAGTATAGGGTTTTTTTCCTTTCTTTTTTATGTTTTTATGTTTCTCTTGAGTTCTGTATTTGAAGATCAATTTTTTTGTTCAGCTCTGGTCTTTTCATCAAAAATAAATCAAGTTCATCATTTCATTTAACATCCATATCTTTCTTTGAAAAACAATCCTCAGTTTTGCTGGAGAGTTAATTGTTGCTGCAGTCCAAGCTCCTTTGTCCTTCAGAATATCATATTCCAGGCCCTTCAATCTTTTAAAGTGGAAGGTGCTAGATCCTTGGTAATCTTGATTGTGACTCTTTGATATTTGAATTGTTTCTGTCTAGTTGTTTGCAGTATTTTCTCTTTCATCTGATAATTCTGAAATTTAGCTATGATATTCCTTGTACTTTTCATTTTGGGTTCCCTTTCAGGAGTTGATCAGTGGATTCTTTCAATGTCTATTTTGCCTTCTGGTTCTAGCACATCAGGTCAATTTTCTGTGGTGATTTCTTGAAAGATGTTATCTTGCTAAGCTCTTTTTCATCATTGTTTTCAGGAAGTCCAATAATTCTTAGATTGTTTCTTCTGTAACTATTTTCCAGATCATTTGTTTTTCCAATGATGTATTTTACATTTTATTTTTTTTTCTGTTTTGGGAGTTTTTTAACTGACTTTTGTTGTCTCATTGAGTCATTCACTTCCATTTATTCTATTCTATTTTTAGTGAATTATTTTCTTTTGTTAGCTTTTTTATCTCCTTTGGCATTGACCAATTGAATTTTTAAGTGAATTGTTTTGTTTTTTTGGATTTGTTTTTTCATTTCACAAATTCTGTTTTATTAGGAATTGTTTTCTCTTTCCATTTCAACGAATCTATTTTAAGGCATTCTCTTCAGATAATTTCTGTGTGTTCTTTTTAAATTCCCCTGCAAAGCTCTGATTTTCTTTCCTCCTTTTTCTTCTAAATCTCTTTTAAGATCATTTTTGAATTCTTCCAAGAGAGTCTTGTGAGATAGAGATCAATTCATATCATCCTTTGAGGCTTCATCTGGCAATGTTTTGCCTAAAGACACGAATGTCTTTAGGGTTTGAGGTCTCTTCTTCCTGGTCTCCATTAATCCATGGTCAGAGTTCTTTTTGGCTTTTTGCTCATTTTTAAATATTGAGGTCTGCTCTTAGGGCAAAGGGGAGATTTTCCTAAGCTTTCTTTATAGGCAACATCAACTTCATGCTGTCCTAGGTGGGCATGGCCAAGTCCCATATTATGCTGGGGTCCAGGGGCTCAGTATTCACCTTCTGTATTTGTGTTGGAAGTCTCACAACTAATCTGCTGATCCACTGACTTCTGAACCAGAACAGAGTAGCCAACACTGGTGTATTTTGACCAAGAGCCTCCCAGTAGATCCTCCTGGCAGGCAGAGACCACTCCACCTGGGGTCCCTACACTACATCTGTGCTGGGTCACCCCACCCTCATTTCTTGATTGGGGGAGATTTTTCCTAAAGTTCTTTCAAATTATCTTATGCTAGAAATTTGTTATATTCCAAATATTTGTGGAATCTATCATTCTAAAAACAGTTCAGAGACTGATCTCGAGTTGATCTGAAGGAGGCTAGGAAGCACTCCAAAGACCTATCTATTCTTTGACATCTTGGCTGTGTCCCCAGATACCACTTTCTTTCTTTCTTTTTTTTTTTTTTTTTTTTGCTGAGGCAATTGGGGTTAAGTGACTTGCCCAGGGTCACACAGCTAGGCAGTGTTAAGTGTCTGAGACCAGATTTGAACTCAAGTCCTCTTGACTTCATAGCTGGTGCTCTATCTACTGCACCACCTAGCTGCCCCCCAGATATCACTTTCTAATACCATATTCCCAACCTTTTTTTTTTTTACTTTACATGTTGTAAATTAGTATTTTCTTCTTAAGTTCTTGTCTTTGGGCAACAATAGTAAAGCAAATGTCATATTTGATACAAGCCTACTCTTAAAGAAGTCCCTTGTATGATCTTTTATTTTTTACATAGATGTTCATCACCCCCAGCAATATTTTTAAAATCTCCAGCAGTACTGGAGATGCCTAAAGAAGTCACAAGAAGTTGGTAGGAATCAATTAAGTTTGACAAGTTTTAGGAAGGTCTACATAATGTCTTAGATACATGTAAGCCTGAGTTAGATAGAAGACATATTTGTTGTTGAAGATATGGTGACAGAGAATTTTCTAGGTGACCTTTAGCAGAGAATTGCCAACCATCACCACTATGTCTTCTTTCCCAGACCATCACAGAAGGATCCGTCCATCAAAAGGATGAAATATTGTTCTTCAGAATGCAAACATCTGCTTCTTTCTTTTTTTCTTTAAAATTTATTTAAGACAAATAAAAAATTGAAAAAGAAAAAAATTGTCATGTGAACAATAGAACATGAGAGAAGATTCAAAATATGAGACAATAAATTTCCTTTTCAAGAAAGCCTATATAATAAATACTACACATTGTGTTCAGAGCTATCTAGCTCTTTGCATCCTTGTAGGATTTTTTTTTGTTCTCTTCTTTATACATATACATATATACATATGTATATAATGCATCTATACATATACATATACTCTTGTATACATAAATACACATATAGATATATATCTATTATTATATACATATATGTATGTATGTATGCATACATTCACATAATTTTATATAAGGCTATATTATGCTTATTTGGACTCTGTTTCTCTGAAAATGGGAAATATCCTCATAAGTCCAAGTCTTTGCATGTTTTTCTAAATCCAGCAATTCATCATTTTCTATACTATAGCAATATTCTAACCTTATACTATTTAGTTATTTTAAATAGTCTAAAACAATATTAATTAATATGGCCAACACATAGTGACGTTTCCCTATTTTTCTCTTTTTTATCAAATCTATTTCAGCTTTGAGATCAATGATTATGGCCCCCATTTTTCCTAATGAATTCTACTCCAGATCATATTATATTTGTATCTCCTGTATCCTATCCCTGCTGACTCCTCTATTTTACTTCTAGTGTTTACTTCAAGTGTTATCTTGTTGCTTAACCTACTCCCATTCTCAAGGATCCCTTTCTTGTCTGCCCCTACATTTTCTCTCCCTCTTTATCCCATTACTTTTTTTCTGCACACCTTATCCTATTTCTGTTAATATATATATACCCTTCCATACCCAACCTTATCCTAGGTCCCCCCCTTATTTATTTATAAATTTAGAAGATTTTTATGCCTTTCTCAATGTTTCCCTTTTCAACTTATTCAAGATATAAGTAGGATTCTAGAACTATCAGCCCTCCTCCCCATCTAATTTTTCTGTGTCTATTCCTCCTCTCGTGCCTCATTTGTATGACATAATTACTCTTTTTGTCTTTTCCTACAATTTTATTTTTACGATAACGTCATATTCAACTCTACTCCAACATTTATTTCAAAATATACAATCATTAATAACTGTCTTAGACATACTGTTTACATTTCCATGAATAGAGCAAAACCAGTTTATCCTTATTCAGTCCCTTGAAATTAGTCTCTGATGTTCACCTTATATTTCTCTTGCATTTTGTAAGTCAAATTTTCTTTTAAGTTCAGGTCTTTGTACAACAAAAACATGAAAGTCTGCCAATTCATTGAATATCATTTTGTGCTATTGTTCAGATTATGTTTAACTTTGCTGGGTATAATATTTTTGGCCATAGCCCCCATTCTTTTGCTCTTTGATGTATTGTTACAAGATCTATGGTCTTTTTAACTTCACTACTGCTAGATTTCTTATGATTCTAATTGTGGCTCCACTATATTTGAATTATGTTTTTCTTGTTGCTTGAAATATTTTCTCCCTGACCTGAGGGTTTTGGAATTTGTCTATGATCTTCCTGTAGGTTTTCCTTGTGGCATCTCTTTCAGGTGATAAGTTGACCTTTTTTTTTTTTCTATTTCTATTTTCCCTTCTTTTTCCATTACTTCAGGATAATTTTCTTTAATTATTTTTTGTATTATTGTATCAAGATTATTTTTTTATTATAGCTTTCAAATAGTCTGATTATTCTTATGTTTTCTCTTCTTGATCTATTATCCAGATCAGTTGTTTTTCTCATGAAATATCTCACATTCTTTTCTATTTTTTTCATCTTTTATATTTTGTTTTACTATTTCTTGGTCTCTTAAAATTTCTTGGATTCCCCTTACCCAATTCTAGTTTTCAAGGAGTTATCTTCTTTCTTAAGAGTCTGGATCTTATTTAAAATTAATTTTACTTATTTTTTTAAATTTTAGTTCTCAATCTCTCTCTTTTGATTTTCAGTCCTTTAAAAAAATTTCCCATGAATTCTTTTGGGGCAGCTGATGATTTATGTTACTTTTTAGGTTAGAAGAGGCTTTTTTTTTTTTGCTTCACTATATTCCACTGAAGATAAAATTAAAATTCCTTATTACCATAGTAACTTTCTATGCTTGAGTTTCTTCCTCCTTTCCATGTTCATTTAATTAAAAAAATTTATAGCACATTGTTGATCACTTCTAGTTCTGGGTTATGGGGCATGGTACCTCTGGGCCAGGTCTTCCTTCAGTTTTCTCCCTCTGGCCTGGTAGAGAAAAATAAGAACTCTGCTCTCCTGTCAGTGCCTACAGCCAGCTGCTACCCTGAACCACCGCTTCAGGCATTTGCTGGTTCCTTCTTTGTCAGGGCCGTATCTGAACAGCACAACTCTGCCTGACAATCTTTATCAACAGAAGTTTGCTAAATCTTCCCCTCCAGCTTTCAGACTCCCTAATTCCCAAAGAACTCCTATGGCTAGGGACAAGCCTTCCTCCCAACCTAGCTAGCCCAGGAGTGGACACTTGCTGTTTTAGCCAAACTAGCTTTGACGTGTTTACACTTCACATTGACCAAATCTTAGTCCTGGTATTTTTCTTCAGTTTTTCTTCAGTTGTCCCAGGAGGACCACTGTTCTGCCCCAACTCTTGTCTGTTTTTACCTTCTACTATTGCCCTAAGGCACTATTTTGTTTTTGTGTGTGGGAAATCTGGAGCTTGGAATTTTCTGACCTACTCCACAATTTTCCCAGAGTCCTCTCGCAAGATTCTGTGTTTCTTCCTCAAAGATCTTGGAACCTTGCTTCTTCTAGGGAAAAAAGGTCACATTTTATTATCTAATTTCAAGTGTTCAAGGGTATTTATTTTAGTGATTTCTCTTTTATGTAATAATCCTAACTAGTGGAATGAAAAGGAAACCCATCTTGGAACAAGATTTGTGTTTAACATAAGTTTTGCCAAATAAACACACATACATATAAATATATGCATATGTACATCTGTGCATATATATAATACAGGCCTGCACAAAATTTTGCACATACACATGCACATATATATAATATATATCTGAAAACATCATACTGTTATTATAGAACAGATTGTATTTTATATGCATATGTGTGTACATGCACATGTTATACACACACATATACACACACATTATATTGGGTGTGTATCCTATATGTACCCAAAATGCTTATAAATTTGCAAGTGCTTATTGCATACATGTACAAGGATGCATGATGTGTTATGTGTTTGTATATATGCATTACAGTTCATAATCAAATATATACATGTGCATGTCTTATTGTACTATGTGAATATAAATGTGTTTATATACATGAATACACGGTGTTGTGCATATTCCTGTATATGTACATGTAAATGTATATACACAAAAACGCAGGCATAATTTTGGTAGTTCATTCCACCTTTACTTCTTATTAGATCAGTGGACAAATGAGAGTGTTGGACTAATGGCTTTTAGATCCCTTCTGAAACTAAATTTATGATTTCATTAACTTCTTGACACAAGAGAGGATTCCCCTCTGTCTCTTCAGATCTCTCTCTTTGTTTCAAATAGTCAAGAACATTTTAAAAATAAAGAAAATTTTCATTTTCCTTGATAATTGTGTCAACAGAGAAGTGTTTCTTGAGCCCCATTTGTCTTCTCTTTTTGAAAAATAACTAGCCTGAACATAGTTACTTATTCTTTGCTCACAGAAGAAAAACAAATATTATATATTCTACCTAGGTCACTTCAAGGTTTTTTTTCCTACATCTTCATAATTGCTCAAGTGAAATATTTGGTTCATTTTTTTTTCTTTTTTGGAGTTCTTTTGATCACCTCTTGTGGTAAACTTTAACTACCTCATAGCCAGAGGATGTAATATGAGATCTTTGAATTCTAATTGTCTTTGTGACCTTAGGTATGTCACATAACTTATCTGGGCCTCAGTTTCCATATTTATAAAGATCAAATGGCAAGCTACATTATTTCTAAAGTTCTTTACTCTTCTTGCATTCTACAATTGTGTTCTGCAATCTGTAGTTTCTGACTATTTTCTACATGGAGCCATTAGGAGCCATCACAATCGTCTTCAATAATTTAATGAATTATTGTGAGGAAGAGGGATTCAATTCATTTTGCTTGACCCCAGAGTGTGAAATTAGAAGCATGGCATAGAAATTGAAGATTTTGGTTTAATGTCAGGGAAAAAAAAACTACTTAACAATTACAGTTATCTAAAAATAGAATGGACTGTGTTAAAGAGTAATGGGTTTTCCTCACTGAAACTCTTCCAGAGAAGATAGAACACCTATTTGAGAATATTGTTGGAGGATTCTATTTCAGATATAGATTGGATTTGATGGATACTGGGACCCTTTCTGAGACAGATTCCAGTTAGCTATGACATGTGATCTTGACAAGTTTTTGTGTGCCTCACTATCCCCATTTATAAAGTAAGAATGGTTGACTAAATTATTTCTAATAATCATTTCAGCTACAAAATTCTGTGATTGGATTTTATTACCTGAATCACTAGATGGCTTTTTCTGTGCAAAACTATTAGCAATAAGCAGCTCATTTTCATATCTCCAATACATTATTGGTTCAGTATTATTGTAAGAGATTTCTCACTCTGGTTCCCAAAAGGATTTGGCAAATAGTGAAATCATTCTGGAGTTTAACATTCCTCTTTGAGTGAATTCACTTGTCTGTTGTCAGAATCTCTCGTAATAAACACATCACATTGACTTTCATGCTGTTCAGGGGTTTTGTATAGGCCTCATTCACAATTCACTTTATGAATATTTGTTGAGTAGTAATGTTTAGTATATTTAACGAATATTCCCCTAACTCCTAAGTATTTGATTCTTCCCTCTCCCTTTTAAAAAGGACATTGGCTTCAATGAAAAAGAATAGAGGAAGATATAAAAAATGAAACTCAATGCCTCTCAAATATGCAGTACTGATAAAATGAAAAACTATCATGTTATTGGTTGAAAAGATTATTTTTAATATCTATGACTTCCTGTTTAGAGGAAAATATGTATATTCCCATGAAGAACAGCAATAAGGAAAAAAAAAAACTTGCTAAATTGCTGTTCATTTTCCTAACCTAATGTAGCCAAGGCAGAAGTTGGAGCCAAATGGAACAAAGAGATGAGAGGAAAATGAATATAGGCTATACCCAGTGGTTATGTAAAGTACCAAGACATGCTCCAGGCTTTATCGAGAGAAAGGCAATCATTCGTGCAGCCTCAAAAGAGCTTTTGCCTTTGCAATAAACTGAAATAAAATTGAGTAATAAAAGTTATACTTGAAAGCTTCTTTAACATCTCATAATTAAACATCATAACTGGAACCCTGGATCTACAACTTGTCTGGCAGTCTAATCTGCCTGATTCTCAGTTACCCATGCTAAACTTTTGGATAAACAAGAATGTGTTAGAGAAGCTAGAACAAGAATCTAATGACATTTGCTAGGATGTTCATTAAAAATAAATAAATAAAAATTAAAAAAGCTTTCTTAGTCTTAAAAGGTACCTCTGAACTTTCATTTAGTTTGTAACTAGCTTATAATGTTGACAGCAAGATAAGGAAAGATCAAGTGGCTGTTGATTAGAGCCTAATGATGTGATTGTAGCATCTAAAAGGGAGTGTGTAATAAATGGTTTGATAGTTCAATCAAATGAGAAGGCTATGATCCTTCTATTGGAGGAACTCTCAGAATGTGAAACTGACCTCTTCCAATAATAACTGATGATCATGGGATTTAAAAATGGGAAGGGAATTTCTGATGGTAAGATCACACATAGTCTTAAAACGAGAAAGGATCTTTGAACTCATCAAGCTCAAATCCGTCCATTCTCCACACAAGGAAAATGAGACCCAAAGAAATTAGCAAGTCTTCAAGAGCTGAACCCAATCCATTGACTTCACGTCCAAAACACTTTCTGCTGAATCAGTCTTCTCAGACTCCTTACTTTATTGAGGAGGAAAGCAAGGCTTGAAAGATTCAGAAATTTATCCAGGTTATACAGCTAGCAAATAAAAGGCTGAAAAAATATTAATTTATTAAAAATAAGTATGATAAACATTTAGATTGCACCTGAAGGTGCTTTTTTTTTATAAATTAACTCATTTGATCCTTAAAATATTGCTGTGGAGTAAGTGCAGCTATTATCCCCCTTTATAGATGAATAAACAGGGGCTTGAGAGGTGTTAAACATCTTCACCTTTATATCTTTCACAATATTTTCTATTTATATAACTTAGTAGAAAAAGTTCTGGGCATCTGGAGACAGAGGACTTAATGGTATAGCTGATAGAGATCAAGGCTTATAGCTAGGAAGATCTGAGTTTGAGCATCAGAAATTCTACCCTTTACCCACCATACTATCTAACTGCATCCCATTTGTACCCAAGTCTTTTGACTTTAGCTCTTCTTTGCTCTTCTATTAAGTTTTTATAGAATCTGTTGTGGAAGAGATATAAATATAAAGATGGAAGCACAAAATCAAAAGATTGGTGGGCTTGGTTGGGACTTTTTTCTATACTCATATTGCCTTGTATTTATCTTTCTTATATATTATATCTCCTACTACATTGAGAGTTCTTGAGGGCAAGGAAGGAAGGAAGGAGGGAAAGAAGAAAGGAAGAAAGGAAGGAAGGAAAAAAGAAAGAAAGAAAGAGGGAAGTGACAAAGAAGGAAAGGAAGGAAAGGAGGGAAAAGAGGAAGAAAGGAGTTTTCCAACTGACCATTTTCAGTTTTGTTCCCACTGGGGCAATAATACTCACAGAGGATGTTGTTTGTTTTTCATTCTCAGAGAACTATGACATCAGGAAGGTGATACCATCACTTGCAAGTAAGTTGGATTTAAGTGAGGGAAGACTATGCAAGGTCACCTCCCTCACTTTCTCTCCTGAGCCATCTGGGTCCAGTGACCAGATATAAATCAGAACAACTAGAAATGGTTCTAGATGCAGTGCTTGATAATTGCTGAATTTTCAGTGTAGATTCCTTTTGTCTAACATCTCAGACTTCTTCTCCCCTTCCCAGGAACATCTAGCCACTTCTCTAATTCTGTATTTTAGACCTACCTTTTCTCTCTCTCTTGAACCTAATTATCTCCTTTGATACTCACAGGGATTTGAGAGATAGGTACTACTGGTAAAATGATAATAATTTAGTACATTGCTCTCTAAGACAGCATCTATTTATTTTTGTTGTTTTTGTTAGGCAATTGGAGTTAAATGACTTGCCCAGGGTCACACAGCTAGGACGTGTTAAGTGTTTAAGACCAAATTTGAACTCAGGTTCTCTGATGTCAGGGCTGGTGCTCTCTCCATTGCACCATCTAACTGCTCCAGAATTTATTTATTTATTTTAAGAGACACCTCTGAATGCCTTAATCCAGAAAAAGAAATCATGGAAACTTTTTAATACCTTTTTTTTCTTTTTCCCTTAAAGCTGTTCTCACCTCTGAAGTGAAACTTCCTTTGCTTAACAAAGGTAGAGGGAAGGGAGAAGAAAAAAAATATATTTTTTAAAGTCATTATACCATCCTAATTGGACAGTATATGCAGTCATTTTTCCCAGTAGAGGTAAGCTTATCTTGAAAGTGTTTCATTATCTGTTCTCTAGGACAAAGATAGATTCAGCATTAGAATTACTAAGATGTTCATTGCTGTTGTTTTTAAACAGTTCTCGTTCAGCTAAGTTATTATAGTTATTATATACATCATTTTTTTATTTTATTCTGCATCAGTTCATACAAATATTCTCATATTTCTCTGAAACTGATTATGAATTGACTTAATTTCTTAATGAAAAAGGCAGTTCTTTTCCAAAGAAATTAGGTCAAAGCTAAGTATTGTCATTTGGTTCATATTTCTCCTTGCTTATGACACAACAATATTCTATCCCATCTATATCTCATAATGTTTGAATTATTGGAATTTCACAAATAATTGGAGGCATATTTTGAGGAATGAGGGTTTTCCCAGTACTTCTGAAATTCCATCATCTAACTAGTTAGTGGTTCTAAATAGCCATAAGACAGAGTTTGTTAGAGGGTGATGTTTTGCAGATAAAGGCTATGGAAGTTTAACAGTAGTGATATCATACAGTAAAACCAAATTTAATCTGACTAAAAACTAATATTTCTTTAGTACTTTAAGAATTATAACTGCTTTCCTCTAAATGAGCCTAAGAATCAAATAGGGCAAGTTTTATTGAGGACATTAAAAAAAAAAAAGGAAATAGTAGCATAGAACCTAGAACCTAGATACTTCTATTCTAAATGCAGCATTTTTTTCCTTTAGAGATACATCAATGTTAGGACCTTGTAGGTCATGCTATATTTATTTTTCCTCAGTGAGTGGGATCATATATTATACTGCTGTAATAAAGAGCAGCATCATTCCCAATGTGGAGAAGCTATCAATCACAGTGACTACAGGATGCTCTTGAGTATACATAATGTAGGGCAATTACTGCAAATCAGATTGGGATAATTGTGCTTGTGGCCAGGTCAAATCTGGCCCTCCACATTGCTGTTAATGCAAATCTTTTGTTTCAGGTAGGAAAATCAATCCATGTTATTGTCTTGATAATTGATGAATTAAAGGAGGGAAAATGACTATTTATGGGCTATAATAGAACTTCATGATTAAGACTGCATTGGTTTCTTTAACTTTGGCCTTGTCATTCGGTATATGGCATTTGCCAACAAAAAGCAGGGCAGACAAATAAGCAAGCCCTGACAGTCCTGCCAATGGCCAAGTGTGAACATGTCTTTACTGAATACCACTGTAGCTCAGAGCTCCTGACAGAGACAGATAGACTTGTTCCTTTATCGATTATGAATTGACTTCATTTCTTAATGAAAGAGGAAGTTCTCTTCCCCCTATTCATCTGCAGATAAATTAGGTGAAAGCTGAGCATTACAGTTTGGCTCCCATTAGAAAACCTCATTGGAATATACTGCTGTAATTAAATTACTCTGACTTACTATATGATTTTGATTAATAGGAATCTTTTCTTTAAAAGTTCATTAAGAAGTACAAAATGCTAAGAATAACAAGAATACAATAGAATACAGCTTTATTTTGTGTAGGATCTCTCATTTCCATAAATTCTTTAGAAATGTAAGAATCAAGTAGTCATTTCCCTTGCCTTTCTTTATTAGAGAAATGAGAAGACATTGAATGTGCATGAGAGAAAGAGCAATCTATTTTCATGAAATCAATCAAAATGTTCTGCCCTACACACCCACTGAAAGGGTTTTTAGAAGTGAACTTGTATAATTTGGTACTTTGAAGGGGAAAAAAATGCACTGGTGGAATCTCTCTTTTGTGAACGTAATTGTTGATGGAACAGTATATATCTATCATTCTGGAGGATAATTCAGAAAAAGGGCTTTAGAAGAAAAAAAAAGTAATCTTTTAGATGATACTCCTTAAAAAATGAATCCATATGGCATGTCTCTGATGAAGCACACAGCAGTCACCTTCTCTTTGAATAGATAAAAATTGAAGTAATGTTTTTTTTCTATAAAAAGTCAGTATAATTGGGAATAAAACAGGATTTTTTAGTCAATGTTGTAATATGCCTTACATAAAATTTTGCTTCACATTCCTATTTCTATACCTTTTAAACATTTCTCCATGTTCATGTATTCTGTATTTCAAGCCTGCCATTTAACTTAACCTCCTGTTGACAATATTACCATTGATAAGTCTAATGATCTTTTATTATTCCACATTTATTGTCACCTCTTTTATTGGGATAATCTTTTTTTTTTCTCTGTTTTCCATGATTCTTTTTTGTCTTGCTCTTTTCTTACTTGTTTTTTCTTGCTTTCCTTTGTTGTACCATCACTACTATTTTTTTTTCTTCTCCCCTTCAAGTTTCAGAATTTCTTGTGAGAGCACAACTATCCTTTTGATGACAGATTCATACCACAAAGTAATCTCTGATATAATCAAAATCTTAGCAATTCTATGTCCCCTCCATCTATCATAGCCATTCTTTTCTGTCTAATTACATAATTCTCTATCTAGTTCAAAGCATTATCACCAATTACAGAATTTATTGCAACGGTCCTAAAAATATCTTCCTATTACAATTATCCTCTAGACACCAAAATAAACTATGTTACTCTACTACGGATAGGATAGATAGATAGATGAATAAACATATCTGTGACTATTGTTTCAATAATAAAATAAAAACTGAATGGGGGAATTTAACCCTTTATAATCTGGCTCCAACTCACTTTTCTAGGATTATTTCATGTAACTCCTTTTCATGCAGTCTAAATTCTTGTCAAATTTATCTAATGCTACTTGATCTCAGAAGTTTATCTTCCATCTTTATTATTCTCATATAGAATGAATCTTATACCTAGATTGCATGCACACTTTAGGCATTTTGACTTTCAAATCCTTTGCTTCCTTAAAAGCCCACCTCAGGTATCACCTCCTATAAGTATCCCTTTCTGAAACCTCTTCCTTTCTCTTGTTAATGTGCTCTTTTTTCTAAATCTACTATGTATAAACAGTTTGAATTCTAAATTTAGTTCAATTAATGAAGTTACTAGTATTATGTTTTAAGCATTGGAAAGTAGGATAACTTCTAAAGATACAAAGACAAAAATGAAATAGATCCTGCCTTCAAAGAACTTACATCCTAACAGTGGTAGCTATATATGAACAAAAGAAATATGAGGTAATTTGAGTGGGGGGGGGGGAGCAGTAATTACTTTGAAAGGGGTGAGGAGAGTATTTAAGAAGTAGTATTTAGATTTAATTTTGATAGAAGCTAAGAGCAGAGATCAGAAAGTACAGCAGGCATGAGGAAAGCCCATGTAAAGGCATCGAGAGGAGAAATGGAACAATAGGGATGAGAAATAGCAAGAAATTGAATTTGATAGAATTGTAGAGTGACATGTCTAATAATCCTGGAAAGTAAAGCTAAAGCCAGATAGTGAAGATTTTTAAAAACCAAACTTCAGAATTTGTATTTTATTCTAGAGGCAAAAGAGTTCACCATTTTTTTTTTTTTTTGGAAACCAACCATGAGATGAATTTTTTTATTATGATTAATTGAACCTCTACAGTTTGTACTTCACTTTGATTAAAAATCTCAACAAACTGGGACTGCCAGGACAATTTTTTTTCTTTTATTTTAACATTTTAAAGTATTTTTTGAATTTCAGATTCTCTTCCTTCCCTTCTTCTCCCCCACCCACTAAAAAGGA
This sequence comes from Antechinus flavipes, assembly GCF_016432865.1. Taxonomy (NCBI): domain Eukaryota; kingdom Metazoa; phylum Chordata; class Mammalia; order Dasyuromorphia; family Dasyuridae; genus Antechinus; species Antechinus flavipes. The sequence continues at coordinate 406,139,820 of NC_067399.1, forward strand.
AAGAAATTTTTTATCAATTATATATATGAAATAATGCAAAACTTATTTCCATATTAGCCATAAGAGTTCAACTTTTAAAGAGGTGATTGACTTTTGAACAAGAGATTGATGTGATTGTACCTGGCAATTGTGTAGGTGATAGATTAAAGAGGAAAGATATTTAAAGCATATTCTTGCATATATCTGAAACTATTCCCAAAGGGCTAGTGCCTACCCTTTGACCTAGCAGTGTCTCTACTGTATCTGTATCCCAAAGAGGTCATAAAAAAAAGGAAAAAAAAAACTCATATGTATAAAAATGTTTGTAGCAGACCTTTTTGAGTGATAAAGAACTGGAAAGTGAGTGGATGCCCATCAGTTGGGGAATGGCTGAATAAGTTATGGTATATGAATGTTATGGAATATTATTGTTCTATAAGAAATGATCAGCAGGCTGATTTTAGAAAATCCTGGAGAGACTTACATGAACTGATGCTAAGTGAAGTGAGTAGAACCAAGAGAACATTGCACACAGCAACAAGATTACATGGTGATCAATTCTGATGGACATGGCTCTTTGGGGTATAGTTCCAAATTGCTCTCCAAAATGATTGACTCAGTTCACACCTCCACCAACAATGTATTAATATCCAAGTTGTCCCATATATCTTCCAACAGTTATCATTATCTTTTCCTGTCATCTTAGCCAATCTGAGAAGTATGAAATGGTACCTCAGAATTGTCTTAATTTGCATTCTCTAATCAATACAGATTTAGAGTATTTTTTTCATATGACTAGAAATGGCTTTAATTTCTTTATCTGAAAATTATTTGTTTACATCCTTTGAACATTTAACAATTGGTGAACGACTTATGTTCTTATACATTTAACTCAATTCTCTATATATTTTAGAAGTGAGGCTTCATCAGAAACCTTGGATATATTTTTTTTCCCCAAGTTTTCTGCTTTCCTTCTAATCTTTGCCTCATTGGTTTTGTTTGTCCAAAAACTTTTTAATTTAATATAATGAAAATTATCCATTTTGAATTTCATAATATTCTCAAGTTTTTCTTTGGCCATAAGTTCTTTTTCCTTCTCCACAGATTGAAGAAGTAGACTCATTTCAACCTTATCTTGATATAGGGTGTTAGCTGTTGGTCAATGCCAAGTTTCTGCCATATGATTTTGCAGTTTTTCCAGCAAATTTTATCAAATACTAAGTTCTTATCCCACAATCTAAAGTCTTTGTGTTTATCCAACAATAGATTGCTATAATTATTGACTATGGGGTCTTGTGAACCTAACTTATTTCACTGATCCACTACTCTTATTTCTTAGTAGGAACAAAACATGTTGAAAGAATTTTCATAGATAGTTTTTATTTTAGGCACTTAAAAATAATTTCCTAAGAAACATATCAGAGACTTTCAGCTTGGATCTCTACAAATAATCTAATCTAGCCTCTGCTTTCAGAGAGAATGTTATCTACCTACTTATCTATCTATCTATCTATCTATCCTGTCTATCTTTCTATGAGCACAATTTAAAATTCTTAAGACATCATTGAAAAAGCACATGGAGATCAAAGTTCTCACTGACTATTATTTGGCACATACTCATTAATTCTCTTTTTTTAGTACTCACTGCCAGATCCAGGTTAAAGAATGATCATAGATTCCTAGCAACATGGCTGTATACAGAGGAGAAGCTTTCAAATAAGGAAGGTCTGAGTTCAAGTTCTGCTTCAGGCATACATACTAACTCTGTGATCCTGAACAAGGAAAGGCAACTTGATAGTAGACAAAAGGGAACTAGTTTTGTAAGTCACTTGACCTTCCTAGGTCTCACTTTATTTATTTGAAAAATGAAGGGCTTGGAGCTTCTATCTTTAGATTCTAAATAACTTAATCTCTCAGTTTCTGAGCCAATTCTTCATGATGGATTAAGAGGAGCTGTCAATTTGCATCTATGGAGGAAGTTTACATAATATTACATATTACACCAATAAAATGACTGATTTGCTTCTTACATACCCCTGAAATATTCAAATGGATCTTATATCTCTCTATTTCATGTAATACTTTTCCTTTTCATCTCATGGATTTGCCATAAAGATTCTACTCAATGTAGTTGGGGCTTTTTTTACTCCTGATACTCTAGAGAAAGTAGTTTGCCAATTGTCTGTGATCCTTAAATTTGTTATATAATTAATCTATCTTCTATTTCCAGTTTAACTTTGTTCTGTGATAGTCTTTATTCTTATTCTTCTTTGAATTTCCTCATTGGTTATGTTTTGTTGCCTGCTTATATCAGTCATTATGCCTGTATACATTTTCTTCTTTTTGATACTCATTTTCAAATCTTTAGAGATGGCTATGTCCTATATTTCACAATCAAGAATTGGATTTCTTAAAAAGAAAAGAATGCATAGCAATTTTTTAAGCTTTAATCTGTATTATTATTATTATTATTTTCATTATAATCTGTACATTTTCTCCATCACTCTCTTATCTTGAAAATCAACAAAATGGTATAGCAAACTCTGTTTAGTTGCCTAGATTTGATTAAATCTGTCCAGTCAATATCAGAAATACATGTCATTCATAGATATTGTTGAAAGAAAATGAATAGCTGTATAAGATGACTTTGAGAATGAAATCTGGATTTCCACACTATAGCTCAAAATATAAGAATGGATTCTTGTCAGAGGTTGGAAAACAGTTAAAAGGAATGGTAAACATGAATTTGCCTGGAGTGTTGCCCTGGTCAAAAGGGCCTCCATCTGAATAGGATAAGGGATGAAAAACAAGATCTACAAATATCTACTAAACTTAATTCTGAAAACATTCAAAATAATAAATTCAAATTATTGTATGTAAGAAAAAGAATACTAAGAAAGACATTCAAAGAGTTACTCATAGGAAATAAATTCAAAGAAAGGAATCAGCAATAAAATCTTGCTATGTGCAAAATATTAATAACCAGCCAAATAAACTATTCATCCTAGGGCAAGGGGAATTTTATAAAGAGGAAATCCAGAAAATGGAGGAAAGAAACATAGAAGAGAACATTTAATTGAAGATTAATGTTAGGGATATAAAGAGCAAAACAAATGATAACTGAAATAACTTTAGGAACATTAATTGTTCATGGATAGGTCATATTAATCTAAAAAATATATGATAGCCCATAAATTCATTTATATGTTCAAAATACTAAAGGAGGTCACCATAAAATTGGTTAAAACAACTATGAATTCATGACAAAAATTTTAAGTATAAATATCAGGACACACTTTGAATATAAAAACTGGAGGTATAGTAATAGTAATATTATAAAATGATTATCATCAGTATTTTATAGTGCCTTGAAAAAAATCGGAACTCCAGTCACTGAATTATAACAGATACATCAAATGCCCAACCAAATATAAGGGAAAATTAGTGGGTGATAGGTTATACAACATAAGGGTTCATTATTTAATCAATATATCTAGGGAAATTGATTTAAATTCTGTTAGTAAAAGGAGATACACACACCTTCAAATTACCTTGCATAACTCAGTGAATTCTAGATGCATGATAAGCTTTAATATTAAATTAGAAACACTAAAGAAAATGGAAAAGAGGAGAATAAAGTTTTTGTCTTAATTATGGAAAAGGGAATGACTTATTTTTCTACTCAACAAAGAAAAGAAATTCTAATGGACAAGGCAGATACACTTGAAAAAAAATTTAAAGTACTCTGTAACAAAATATAGTACAGCTACAAGAAAAGGAGAAGTGATTATTGGAAATTTTTACAAGAAATATGAGAACTGAAAATTGATGTATAAAACACATAGAAACTATCTAAAAATTAGAATAGTAATTCCCAATTCATAGTCAATAAATGGTCAAAGGTTATGAGCAATTTCCAAAATCAGAAATACATAATTAATTACTTCAAGGACATAGCAGTTAAATTCACTAATCATCTATCAAGGTCAGATTGAGGACCAAATCTACTCTCTTGCCATCTCATTTTTGTATAGCCTAAGCACTCAGGATATTTTTACAAACATTTTTAGTTTTTGAATTGCATAAAAATTAGACTGTGGTTCAGATGGCTAATAGGTCTTAGTTTGCCAACCAATCCCTGAAGTTAGAACATGCTTAATAGCATGTTCTTTTTCTTTCTCCCTCCCTCTCTTTCCCTTACTCTCCCTCTCTTTCTCCCTCTCCCTCTCCTTCTCCTTGCTCCTTTTCCTCTACCTTTCCCTCTCTTTCTCTCTCCCTTTCCTTTTTCTTCTTTCTCTCCATCTCCCTCTTCCTCTTCTTCTCCTCTCCTTCTCCCTCTCCTCTCCTTCCCTCTCTTCCTCCCTTTCTCTTCCCTTCCCTTCCTCTTGCTCTCCCCTCTTTCTCTTCCACCTCTCATTCTCTCTTTCCCTCTCTCATATACTTTTCTACCTTGCTCCTCTTTCTGTTGCTTACTCCATACTCCCAAATGGACCAATCTTCCAGACCATAGCACAGAGAATGTAAGTAATGTTGCTCTGCATTCCATATAATCATGATGCTAATTTGGAAATTTTCCTCATTTTCCGAACATTCATTTTTATTTCCCTCTTTAAGAAGGCAAATAACAATCTAATTTTCAAAGTGTCAGCTCTTTGTTTATTTGTTGTTATTTTTGACCTCTATTCACATATTTTCACAGGCATATATATTATATACATACACATATATGTATATATGAAATGCTAAATGATAGAATAGTTAAATAAATTGTAATATTGTGAAGCCGTTAATATCTCTGAGTATAAGGAATACAATAAAATCTGAAAATAATTCTTTAAAATAATAATGCAAAATAAAAAAATATGGAAGGATGGAAAGACCATATACAAGAGAAAGTTTAAGAAAACAAGTAGAATGAGAAAAATATCCTATTAATACAAGAGAGTGACTGAAAATAGATCACAAGCCTGCATGAAATCATTCTATAAATAGTCAGGGAGGAGTTAGAATTATTAACTTGGACTCAGAACTAGCAGGGTATGACTCCTGCCTCTATATTTAACTATTTATGTAATATAGGTAAGTCTCTTTTCCTTTGAAATATCAGTTTCCTCATGTTAAACTACACCTGTAGAAGCTACCTCAGATTGCTATTATGAAGCTAAAATGAGAAGTATTTGAATGTTTGGTGAAGCTTAAAGTGCCATATAAATGTCAGCTATTGTTATTTTCATCATCTGCTAGATCTCTCTCCTCTCTTTCTGCCCAAAGCAGAGTAGGTAATAATTTATTTTCTTGCCTCAGTAATATTTTCATCCTTCAAGAGGTAAAGGAATTGGCAGAGGCAACTGTTATCCTAGTCCTGATGCTGATCAACAGTAAAGAACTGATTGTTGAAGGAGAAATATAGGATTTTTGAGAGAAATAACCAATCCAGATTGGAAGTCACAACTTTTTTTTTTTAAGATGAAAATCAAAAATGACCTGACATGTTCTTTATTTTTCTCCACTCTAGGTTTTAGGAGATCAAATATCAAAGTATTCAGAGAAAGGAAAAATAGGATCCTAATACTAAAAAATCTATATAAGGTCAGAACAGAAGGATAGGAAGTTCTCACAGAAAAGAAATTCTGATAATCCAAAGAGAAATAGCTCTGATGAATAGGAAAAAAGGAAACTGCCTACAAAAATCAATATGGAAGTAACAGCTTAGATCTTAAAGTGAGAAGAAAAGAAGATAGAAGCAAGAGAGTTAAAACAAAATGAATGCCAAAGTGGGACATAGTCTCTTTTAAAGATGTCAAAAATGCTAAAGATGAGTATGAACTGGACATTGTGAAAAGTAATGATAAACATAATAAAAGAAAGATTGTGGTTGCTTTTTCATATTTGCTTTGGGCAAGAAGTTTACCACCAATAATATACAGAGCTTGTTCAGGAGGAATGAGATAATGATCATGAATGAAAACACAGAAGAAAAATAGCTAACCTTGAAGTTAAAGTACATGATACATAACATGATTAAGTGATCATATGGGTATTCTTAATATATTCATGTTACCAGGTTCAAATTATGTATAACTAATAGAATGTAACCTCCTTGGGGTCAAACACTATTTTTTTCCTTGTTTGCAACCCTAGATATTATACAATAACTTAGAGATAGTAAATGTTTAATAAGTTTTTATCAAATTAAAAAAGCATGTAATATTGAAAAAAACTAGTGGGTATGATTTCTGATCCTTGTCAGTGGTCTTTGAAATGCTAGTAAAAAGTAATGTTTGAAAAACATATTTTCAACAAAAAAAGAGAGAGTGAAATAAAAAAATGAAGTCAATGATATTGAATTCAATTTCTTGTAAAATTCTAGAAATTTGTATTAAAGGGATGGCTTATGAACATCTAGAAAAGGAGTTAGCAATCACAAATATTGTTATTGATTCAGATTTCAAGGTTAAAAAATTAGTTTTATAATAGGCCTTCACTGTAGAAAAACTAATAAGGATAAAACAAGATTCACAATTTTCCTGCTATTAAAAATGACACTAATCCTCTAATAACCCTTTTATGTGACAAGAAGAAATACTTGAAATAACTGAAATTAACTTATGGCATGATAAAAGTTATATTTTTCTTAGTTGCTAACTGATTTATTGCGCTACATTTTGTACTTAGTGAGCTAGAATAATTTTCAATAATATGAGCTCATAATTTAGTTGGAAAGACAAGAGGGAAGAAAGTTTAGTTATTCTCCCTGGCACTAGAGGGTAGCAGTAGAATGAATGAATAAGATTTACATGGGGACAGCATTAAACATAAGATAGGAGAAATTCTCACACAATTCGAGCTGCTCAGCAGTGGAATGAAAACATACAGCATGTTTTCCAGAAGGAATTGTCTAAAGGATTGTAAAAAAGATTCTTCTTCAGGCAGGAATGGGACTAGAGGATCTCTAGTATTTTTTTTTTCATTTTTATGATTTTGTAATAAATTATAGGTACATCATACCTCTGCAAACATGTTTGGGTATTATATAATCAAGAGACTGCATATCTTGGTGGAGGGAAGGATCCTAATATTAGTATCAAGAAGAAATGGGTTGAGTTTTCCTTCTGATACATAGTAGGGGTATATGTGTGTATGTATATTTGAGTGTGTGTGTATGTGTTCGTGTAACCATTGTAAGGTATTTAACCAATCATTTCCCCCCTTAGACTCCTTTAAAACTATATAAATTATAGACAAGTTCCTGATCTGCCTCAGTGGAAAAAAATTAACTCATGAATCTACCACCAAGAACAAAAAAATGATTGTTCAAATGTTAAGCTGGATGGTAGAGTTCTATGGCTGTTCACATAAAAGAAAGCTCATTGTAGGAGAGGGTTGGTGAGGGAGACCATAGAAAGATTATAGATACCTAGGATAGTAAATAATTGTTATTTTAGAGTAGAGGGGAATACAAATTGCAAGTTGTGGATTTGAAGAGAGCATTGACTCCTAAAGTTTTTTTGTTGTTGTAGTCATTGTTGTTGTTGTTGAACAATCGGCAAGCAGCAAATAGGGACAAGTAAACTATATGTAACATAAGCTCTTTCCCCTGCCCTCTGGTCATTTCTTTTTCCAACAAGTACCTCTTTATAATTTTCTTTCTTCTCTCAATTTGTAGCATTTGCCTCATTTATCTCTTACACTGAAGGATTTGGCTTTCAAATTTAGCTTAAAGAATAGGGGTAGGGATAGAGTCTAATTAATACCTGATTCACTGAATCAGGATACAGGTTTGATCCTAGTTTCTCATGATGGCATTTTGGAGGTGAACACATATTCTAAGCGATACACATCTAGACTTCACGAATGAAGAATGAAATAACTTGGAATAAAAAGCCAGGCTAAAAGTGATAATTTTTGATTCATCTCATATAGGTAGGGTGTATAGAAGGTATCTTATAAGTGGTCATTTTAACCTTCTAGAAGAAACCTTTCTTTTTATATTCTGAAACCATGGAGAACTATCAACTACTGGTTGTTAAACCAAGAAGAACTCATAGCCATTACTCCCGAGAATCACTCTCAATTTTTCTGGGATCTAAATTTTTTATGTTGTTTATGTCTGTTTGCTGTCTAGGCTTCTGTGGTGAGCTTTCTGTCAGATTCAGTTGCACAAAATCACTGTGCTTCCCTCCCTATTTTATATATGGAGGTGGGAGGCTGATTTTTATCTGAGAAAGAAACAACCATTGACTTAAAACATTAAAATCCAATTGAAAAGAAAATCTATAATTTGTTTTCTCTTAGAAAAAAAAAACATATAGCTAGAGCGACTTATGGATTTTCCTTTTTCACATATAAAGAAACTGATGGGTTCCATTAAAAACCCTTGAGAAATTTGATTCTTAATGGAGTTTTCTCTTTCACTGGTAGATAAAGGATTGATTTAGGAAGCACTTATTCACACTAGTCGAAGGTAAGTGTGGAAATTGCTTGCATTTTGGTGAGCATACTAAGAATGAATGCAGTAAAGTGGAAGAAGGTCTATCAAAGCCAGCAGTATCCGTATAATGAGATCACCTTATGCAAATAAAACAGTCTCTAAAATAATTTCCAAAATCTTCCCCAAGGCCATTAAGGTCATCAGACAATAAAGCACCCCATATAATGACATATCCCTTTTAGTAAATGGGTTTGCACATTGAAGGAGTATCTCAGTGCCAGAATCCAGAAGTACTGACAGCAGCATCTAATCCATGGATATCTCCTGTTCACATCTTAATAATGACCACTTTAAACCTAAAACATATAATTAAGCTTCCAGCACTGAACATCTCACTGAGGAATATTGCTAAGTAACTGTTCTGCAACCTACTTAATTAGCATAAACAAAACACACACACATACACCAAACAAGTACCACTTAGATTCTCCATTCAGTGGCTCCACTGGGCTCTTTTTCATTTATGACACTTCAAGAACAATTTTAGAGGTATGCTAATAAAGAACATTATCGCAACCTATTAGGTAGGCAGGGCTATCAAAATGCAAAACACATGGGTTGGTTAGGTAAAAGTGGTCAGTATCTAGTCCTAAGAACCAGGACCTTATTAAATGACTTTCTTCCAAAAATAGCCCATATATTTAGTTCAAGATTAAGCATGTGTACATGTAACTGAGCCTAATAATGTGGATCCCAAGCAGCTGCTAAAACTCCTCCTAGGTTTTATGTTTTAAAACTGAAGGAATGATTTCATCTTGCCATTCCTCTTAGGAATCCTCAATAATGGCTCCCTTTTGCCTACTGAATACAGTTCAAACGCATTAGCCTATCAAAGTCCTCAACAGGCTCATATCATATCACCTTTTGTGGCCTTGTTTCATTCTGTTCCACTTAATGAATTCTTTGTGGCAGCCCATCAATAATCAGGACTGTACTTTTCTGTGTACTTTTCTCATATTTTCCTGACTCTCTGAGGAAAATAACTGATTCTATGCTTAAATCAACATCCCCCCACTTCTATTGTACAAAAGCCTAAATTTCTGCTCATTATTCTCAGTCCAGATACATTGTCAAATCCTCCTCTTCAGGGACTTCAAATAAAACTTCATTTGTCCTTTCTTAACTACTTATATATCATTTTATCCTATAATAATTGAATGTATTTGTGTATAAGTGTTTGTGTATGTGATATGTCTGTCTCAAAGAGGCAACTCTAAGACAATACAATTCAAAGTGGCTATTGATCTGTGTTGTTAAGGAAAGTTTCCACATCAGGAGTTCCCAAATCCAACGTAATCACATGCCCAATCCAAAATTATTTGTGAAGATGCCTGATCCCAACTCAACTGTGTGTTCCAGGAATGGAGAGTCATAGTGCTGTGTAGATTTTTCATCTCCAATAGCATTCCATCCTACACAGAATAGTTATTTATTGAAGTTGTTTTTACAATAGATCTTGCTAAGGATATATCCTAAGGATATTACCTAAAAAATTGGTTTTCACCTTTTCTATTATTCCTTCTTTTACAAAATTCTTTTTAAAAAAGCACTTTATTTTCCCCAACTATAAGTAAAAACAGTTTTTAGCATTATGTTTTTAAGCTCCTAATTCTCTTCTCTCTCTGCTTTACTTCTCTGCTGAGATGGTAAGCAATCTGATACATGCTGTGACCATTTTATGTTTTAATTGTTATATCTTTGAAATACAAATTTAGTATTTTGGGTCAAAAGATGTGCACAGTTTTATGGTTCTTTGGGCATAGTTCCCAAATACCCTTCAGAATGGTTACAATAGGTCACAACTCTACCAACAATTCATTAGTATTCCAATTTTCCCCTATCCATTTCAGCATTTATCATTTTCCTTTTCTGTGTGTTAGGTGATATGATAGGTATGGGGTGGTGCTTCAGAGTTGTTTAAATTTGTACTTTTCTAATCAATTTAGATTTAGAGAATTTTTTCATATGATTATAGATAATTTTTATTTTTTCTGACAAATGCGTGTTCATATCCCTTGATCATATATCAGTTGGAGAATGACTTGTCTTATAAATTTGAATCAGTTTTCTATATATTTGAGAAAAGGTCTTGATCAGATACACTTGCTATAAAGTTTTCTCCATTTTCTGCTTTTTTTCTAATTTTAGTTGCATTGGGTTTTTAATGCAGAAACTTCTTAATTTAACATGATAAAATTACCCATTTTACTTTTCATAAGGCTTCTATCTCTTGTTTGGTCCTGAGCTCTTGCCTTATCCATAGATCTGAAATGTTTCATCTATACTATGTAGTTTTTGTCAGTATTTTTGCAGTTTCCCTGGCAGTTTTTTGTCAAAAAATGGGTTTTTCTTCCCCAAACTTTTATTTGTGTGTTTTTCAAACACTGAATTAATATAGCCCTTTACTACAATGTATTTTTTGTCTAATCCATTCCATTGATATACTGCTCTATTTCTTCACCAATATCAGATTTATTTTTTAATAATTACCATTTTGGTATACAGTTTGAGATCTGATATTTCTAAGCCACCTTTACATTTTTTTCCATTTATTCTCATATCATTCTTGACTTTCCTTCTTACAGATGAATTTTTAAATTATTTTATGTAGTGTTATTTATTTATTTGTTTATTTATTTATTTATTTGTTTGTTTATTTATTTATTTATTTATTTTGTAGTTTGGTCTAGCATTGCATAAGTAGATTAACTTAGATTAACTTCCTCACCAGAAAAGAGCTATTATAAATATTTTTGTACATATAGGTCTTTTTTTGGTTTTTTGTTTTTATCTCTTTTGGGATAAAGATTTAGTATGTATGACTTTATAACTCTTTGGGCATAATTCCAAAATGCTTTACAGAATGGTTGAATAGTTTGCTACTCCACCAATAGTGCATTAATGTTTCATTTTCCCCACATCCTCTCCAGAATTTATTATTTTTCTCTTAGTCCTATTCTAATAGCCATTCTAACATGTATGAGGTAATACTTCAGAATTCTTTTACTTTGCATTTCTCAGATCACTTTTAAATTTAGAGCACTTTTTTCCATATAGCAATATATGATTTTTTAATGTAAAAAGTGTTCAAATATTTTGATCATTTATCAATTGGGAAACAAAGCTTATTTTTATAAATTTGACAGTTTTCTATTTATTTGAGAAACGAGGTCTTTTACAGAGAAACTTGTTCTGAATTTTTTGGAAATTTTATAGTTACTTTTCCCTCTATCCTATCCTCTCATTTATGCTAATATCTCTCTCCTTTCAACTTGTCTGTCCTTAAAAGTGTTTTGTTTCTATTACTTCTATAATTTACCCTTTGGTCACCCCTTCTCTTCTCTTATTTCCTTCTCCTCTTAATTTCCTGTGGGGTAGACAAGATTTGTATGCCTAATTTCTTGTGTACTTTATTCCCTCTTTGAATTAATGCTCATGAGAGTAAGATTCACTCATTCTCCCTCACTTCCTCCCTTTCTCTCCATGTAAAAGTTTTCCTTTGCATCTTTATGTGAGATGATTTACTCCATTCTGCCTCTCCCTTTCTCTTTCTCCTAGTTCATTCCTCTCTCACCCTTCAATTTTATTTTTAAAATATCATCCCTTCATATTCAACTCACACCTGTGCTATCTATCTATCTATCTAATCTATTCTTTCTAACTTTCTAACTAAAAATGAGAAAGTCTTTATGAATTACAAGCATCATCATCTTATGTAGGAATGTAAGCAATTTAACTTTATTAATATAGTTTCCCTTTCCTATTTACCTTTTTATACTTCTCTTGAGTCTTATATTTAAAAGGAATTTTTTTTTATTTAACTCTGGTCTTTTCATTAAGAATACTTTTAAGTCCTCTGTTTCATTGAATAAACATTTTCCCTGAACCATTATATATAGGTGATTCTTGGTTGTATTCCTAACCCCTTTGTCCTTTGGAATTTTATATGCCCAAGTCTTCTGATGCCTTAATGTAGAAGCTGCTAAATCTTGTGTTATCCTGACTGTGGCTCCACAATAATGGAATTGTTTCTTTCTAGCTGCTGGCAATATTTTGTCCTTAACCTGGGAGCTCTGAAATTTGGGTACAACATTCTTGAGAGTTTTCATTTGGGGATTTTTTTTCAAGAGGTAATCAGAGGATTCTTTTGATTTTTATTTTCCCTTCTGGTTCTAGAATTTTAAGGCAGTTGTCCTTGATAATTTCTTGAAACACAATGTCTAGACACTTTTTTTTTTTTTTTTTTTTTTTGCTGAGATGGGGAAAAAGGACCAATTTCAGGTGTTTCAATAATTTTTAATTGATTTCCCCTGGATTTATTTTTTGGGTCACTTGTTTCTCTAATGAGATATTTCACCTTATCATCTATTTTTTTTTCCAGTGTTTGGCTTTGTTTTATTGGTTCATTATTACTCATAAAGTCATTAGCTTTTCTAGTTGGCCAATTCTCCTTTTAAAGAGTTTTCTCTTAAGTAAATTTTTGTAAATTTTTGTCCTTCTTTTTTATTTGGCCAATTCTGCTTTTTAAGGAATTTTTTCCTCTTTGGCTTTTTGTATCTCTTTTATACATTTGGCCTATTCTGTGTTATTTAAGGTGCTATTTTCTTCAGTATTTTTGTGTCTTTACAAAGCTTTTGACTCTTTTTCATTAGGTTTTTTTTTTCCATCATTCTCATTTATCTTCCCAATTTTTCCTCTACCTTACTTGATTTTCAAAATTCTTTTTGAGTATTTTCATGGTTTGAAACCAATTTTTATTTTTCTTGGAAGCTTTGGATGTAGGAGCTTTGCTTTTTTATTATTTTCTGAATACGTGTTTTAATTTTTCTCATCATCATAGTAACTTTCTATCATCAGAATTTTTTTCTGTTATTTATTCATTTTTCTAACCTATTTGTTGATTTTTTATTCTTTGTTAAAGTAGAATTCTGCTTTCCAAAGGAAGGGAAATTGGCCCAAGCTTCAGGTTTTTTGTGAAGTGATCTTTGTGAAAATGTTTTTAGTTCTTTTGAGGTGGTGTAATCTAGGGACAACTGTGTTTACTACTCTAATAACTGGTTTGTGAGTGATCATAAGTGTTGGAATCTTTACAAATTGTTAAGTCTTTAGAATTGATAGAGACAATAATTATCTAATTTAGCATGGTTCAGTATTATTGATCTGATCTTACAAGGAGATATTATGGGCCAGAAGAAACAAGGTATTAAGTGGAACTGAGAAACAATGCTTGTGTTCACATCTTTACTCATTGGAGTTCACATGCTTGGGAGATTTCAGGGTTTGGTATGAGATATCTGAATTCACACCTCCCTTGAAGCTCTCAGGGTCAGAGAGCACTTTAGGAGAAACCCATAATCCCACTTTCTCTCAGAGGAGATCATATATAAGAAACAGACAGAGGCTCTCTCAGAGAGTTCAGCTGAAAAGACTTGAGAGGGGAGCATCAAGTCAGTTCAGGAGGCCCTCTCTCAGAGACGCAACCAGATTCACTTCATCTCACACCACTGTGGTGGCTGGGCTTCTGCACTTCCCCAACTGAGACCAAGCTAGTCTGAAAGGCTCTCCAGAAAGCGCCCAGCCCCAGGCAAGGAGGTGCTGGCTGGAGGCTGAAGAAAGCAGAGACAGAAGCAAGGGACAATCTGCAAGAGCTCTTAGAACCAAGGAGAGAGGCCTCTAAGAAAACTACCCAAGCTATATTGAAGGATACAATAAAAGATCTGAACTTTTAACACCTGGCTGCGTTTTGGAGTAATTATTACTTTCAACTGAAACTAAGGCTGCCTCCAGAAAACCTCCCCGAGAAACCTGCTCTCCCCCAGAGAAAACTATTATATATATTTTAAAGAACAAGAACACAACACATAAGTACAGTTTTCTGCCCTGGAGCAATAAAGAGTGTACCTGCTCCCCTGTAGCCATAAAGTTTGCTGTACCAGTGCTTCTTTACCCCCTGGAACTGCCACCCAGGACCAACAAAATCTGGTCCCTCATGCCAGCAAAGAATCCCTTCGTAATTTCATTCTGATCAGTTGTTAAATTTCCTTATCCTCTGTAGGCTGAGAGTTTAGGAAGCAATTGCTGTGACTCCCAATGTCTACTCCCATTTGCAGGGAGTGGGTCTATAGTTGTATAGCATGGTATGTACTGTGCTTTATTCTCAACCAGGTATGACAGATCTTTCCTGCTAACCTTCTAAGTTGTTTTTGGCTGGTAAATTATTTTACCCATATTGCTGTGTGAGTTCTGATGCTCCAGAAATTGTTTTATGGCATTATTTAAAGGCTTTTGGGGAGAGCTCAAGTGAATACCTATCTTTTCTCCTCCATCTTGGCTCTTGATCTCAGACTTTGTTAGTAATATATAGAAATGCAAATGATTTGCATGGGTATATTTCATATTATGCAACTTTTATAAAGTTATTAATTGTTTCAATTAGTTTTTAACTGATTCTCTAGAATTTTTTAAGTATACCATCATATCATCTGCAAAAACATCTTTGTTTTTTCATTGCCTATTCTAATTCATTCAATTTCTTTAAAAATTTCTAAGAAACTTTGTCTTAGTACCCTTCATTTCTCTCATTCATGTCTCAATTCTATATAATCTAATTAATGAACTCATTATTCCTCAAAACTGTCCTCTCTCTGGTCATGAATGATATTCAATTGTCAATTCAATTCCAACTTCAATATTTTTGACATATCTGCAGCACTGAATGCTGAGGATTACCTTCTGATCCTCCATACTATTGCATCCTCTGTGGCTTTTCCTGACATAAATCATTCAGCTCTCAATTTTTTTTTTACTGAATCATAAGTTATGTCCCAATTCATAACAGTGGAATTATGCATATACTGTGGTATTCTTCTTTAAAATATAATGGTTCTCTCTGGGAGCAGGTTTCTTGGGGAGGTTTTCTGGAGGCAGCCTTAGTTTCAGTTAAAAGTAATAATCACTCTAAATACAGCCAGCTGAAAAAATCCAAATGTTTATTTCTTATCTCTTTCTAAGCCTGGTTAGCTTTCTTAGAGTCCTCTCTCTCTGCTTGGTTCCAGGAGCTCTTGCTGCTAGTCCTTTGTCTCTGCTTTCTTCAGCCCCCAACCAGCACAAAGGTGGAAGATGGAATGAATCTCTCTTGCCTCCGAGAGAGGACTTCTGACTGAACTCACTTGAGGCTCCCCTCTCAATCTTTTCAGCTGAACTCACTTGACCCTCCTCTCTCAATCTTTTCAGCTGAACTAACTGACTGAGCCTCTGTCCACTTCTTATATATGATCTCCCAAAGGCTAAATCCTCCTCTGAGAGAGTGGGATTATGGGTTTCCTCCCAGAGTGCTCTTTGGCCCTAAGAGCTTCTTGCTTATATGAGCTCTCTAAAGGTGTGAACACAATCATTGTTTCTATCAGTATTAGTGACTTATCACCTTGTTAGGATTCACTCTAATGTGTGAACCAATAAGCATTGTATCAATTCCATTGAGTTAACACTAGGATTCTAACAATATACCATAAAATTCTTCTCTTCTATTTTATTCTCCAACCATTATCTTCTTTTATCCATCTTCTTCCTCCTCTTTTTTCTTGTTCTTGTTCTTCTTGTTCTCCTTCTCTTTCTTTTCTTTCTCTTTTTCCTTCTCCTTCCCTTTTTTCTTCTCCATTTCCATCTTTCATTGTATATCCAAAAAGTATCTCAAACTTCACATGTTCAAGAGAACTTATTATCTTTATCCTTAAATAATTTCCCAAACTTCCACTCCATTCCCATATTCTGTCAAATAAACCACCATCCTTCAGGTTACCCAGCATTAGAACATTGGAATCATATTTGACTCTTCACTTTTTCTCATTTAGTTCTTAATTATCTATGCCCCTTGCCATGTCTTATCAACTCCACTTCCGTGGCATCTCTCACATCTCTGCCTTTTTCATCACTTTCATGGCTACACCCTTATTCAAACAATGACTATTTTCCCTTCAAACTATTGTAGTAGTCTCCAAATTGGCCCCTTTCTCTTAAGTCTCTTCACTCTCTAACCTATCCACCGCATGACTAATAAAATGGCATTCTTAAAGCTTAGGACTGATCATATAAAAAAACAAGTAAACAAAGAAATATATTACAAATGACTCCTTATGGATTCAGATAAAATTCAATCTCTTGTGTTTGACCTGTCAAATTTTTCACAGTCTAGATCCAGACTATTACATTTCTAGGTAATAATTCTTACTCCCCTTTCCATATTATATATTTCACCAAAACTGTTCTACTTGCCAGTCTCCATACAAATACTCCCTCGTCTCCATTTTGGTTGTTGTTGTTCTTTTGTTTTGTTTTGCACAGATTGTCCTCCATAATGCTTGAAATCTGTTCCTTCCTCAGTTCTGCAAGTTAGACTTCCTAGCTTATTTCATAAATTACCTCCTCCAGGAATCCATTCCTGATACCCATTTGTTCCTGACACCAATTTCTAATACCTCTACCCATAGTTATTTGGAATTTTTCTTACATATCCCTGTATGCATATTGTTTTCCCCAATGTAATATAACCTTCTTGAGGGCAAAGAGTATTTAGCTTGTTCCAAAGGTCTTGTGATAAAGAGAGTCATCTGCATCCGGAGGACTATGGGAACTGAGGGTGGATCATAACATAGTATTTTCACTTTTTTGTTGTTGTTTACTTGCATTTTGTTTTCTTTCTCATTAATTTTTCTTTTTGATTTGATTTTTCTTGTGCAGCATGACAATTGTGGAAATATGTATATAAGATTTGCACATATTTAACATATATTAGATGACTTGCCATCTAGGGAAGAATGTAGGAGGAAAGGAGGGAAAAATTTGGAACATAAGGTTTTGCAAGGCTGAATTATCTATGTATATGTTTTGAAAAATTTTTAAAACCTTTAATAAAAAAGAGATCACATCTTCAAATATCTATCAAGGTTAAATAAAAAAAATCATTTGAATTAAAAAAATCAGAATATTTGGCTTTATAGCCTCTATGACTTGCATCACACCTGGAATGACATATGAATTTAATAAGTAATATTTGATTGATTGATTAGCAGTGCCAAAAACACACAAATCCAGCATAAAAAAAACATATCTCTCACTTCTTTCTGCCATTTTCAGACCTTTACTTGGCCACCATTATTAATTAGTTACTTTGCTTTTGAAGTTCACTCTATCCATTTTTATCTCCTTTGTGTTGTTATCTATTAATGTGATGGTTACACTACCTCCTTCCTCAGTGAATTTGATGCTAGGCTTATATAGTGTTCCTCTCTTTCCTAAATCCTGCCTTCATTATTATTGATTTTTATATACATTTTGGTGATTCTTTTGAGTAAATTGCCATCCTTAGTCTCAGCTTTCATGACCTCAACCTCCACCCTCCCTCATCCAGTTCTGAGGGAGAGTCATATGTTACATGAGGTATTTCAAACATATTGCTCTATTTATTGATTCAGAGGATCTTGGTTTGAATATAGTCTCTAATGCTTATGACTGATGGATACCCTTAGTTGTTGCTTTTCTTTGGCTCTGTTTCCTTATTTGCAAAATAAGACTGTTGTGAAAGTCAGCTTAGGTTCTTTCAGCACCAAATCAATATTCCTATGAGCCATGGCACTCCGGAATTTCCCTTTAGAATCACAACCTTCCATCTTGCCATCTTTTAGTCTCTCCTTTATCTTCCTTTTTTTTTCCTCCTTCAGCAGACTGAAAGTTGTCAAAGAACCCCATAAACTCCCAAAGTGCACTAATCTTCTCACCCAGGAAAGCATTCATTGTAGCCTTCTTCACAGCCCCCATGAGAAAAATGTGCCTCAGATACACCAGATGAACAGTCTGTTAATGGCAAGACCAGCCTCTGATGGCACTGCAGGAGGCAGCAGATACTTCCATAATCCATCTGTTAAAAAAATCTCTTCCTCCCTTCCATCTGCGCCCAGAGGATGTCACTCATTTTTCATCAAGGAAGGCACCCTGGGCAATGACCTCATCATCTGGGGAGGTACCCTTCTCAGCTTCCTGGAGAGAAATGTGCCTCAGGGAAATTAAAGGGAGGACTTTTTGTGGCCAGTTCAAGTCCTGATGGAACAGCAGGAAGCAGCAGATGCTTTCATGCTCCATCTGTTTGAAATTTTCCACTTCCTTTTCCACCCTGCCCAGAGCAAGATATTTTCTGGCATCTAGGAAGGGACGATTGTACTGAGCATAAGGAACTTGAGAAACTTTGGAGAATCAATAATATGTTTCCTACTTCCTATTTCTTTGTCCAACAGAGTTCTCTCCCTAAGACTTCCATATCACTTAACTCATCATTCCTTCTAGTGTTCAAATTATAATAAATGTTTTCCCCCCTTCAAGACTAGTCAGAGTGCTTTCTGTTTAGTGGGGAAAAGAACTGATCATAATAGGGACTAACTGTAAATGATGTAATACACTGGTGCTGGAGGCAGAGAAACTGTATTCAAATCTCATTTCTGAAGTTTACAATCTGTATGATCTCATTCAAGTCCTTTAACTTCTCTGAGCCACAACTTCTTCATCTGCCCAATGAGAAGGTTGGATTTTCCTCTAGATTTACATTCTTATGACAAGGATCCTTATGGGGCCTCTGGAGCTTTCCCTTATTTCAGGGTAATCTTAATATAAGACAATTTATTCTTGAGAATAAAATTAGAAAAGATGTCTTGGTGACTGTAGTGTGGGAAAGGTATTAAAATGTGACTTGATAGAACAATTTTTTTAATTCTGTGGGAAGTCCCTTTGTGAAGTGAAAAAAAAAATCCTTAAATTCTCTATGAGATGCTTCTTTTTAATGTTATATTTTCTTATCTCCAGGTCCAGGTTACCCGTCCTTTGTGGATAACCTGGAATGGTACAGCATATTTTTACTCTGTTTTTTTTTTTTTTTTTTAAGATTTGAGAATGACAAGCTTGTCACCTAGCAGAGGAAGGCATCCTAGGAAGCTGATGGCCTGCTGGATTATGTTCCAGAGGGTAACATCAGGAGGTCTGTCCCAGGAAAGCCTGGCGGCTCTAATATATGCCAAATGGAGGACTAAAATACCTTGTCCACCTAACCAGAGAGAGATCATTTTAGAATTTTATAGGGAAAGGAGATACAGAAAATAATGCTCTTGTGTGATGTAGCTGTCTCTAGCCAGTGTGTTCAGACACTGTTACAGTGTGCTATTTTTAATATCTTACTCCTTCGATTGTCTGCCTACTACTCTCAAGTAAATAACTATTGTCAATTTTTTTCTTTGTTTTTGTCTGCCAGTCACATTATTTGAAAAGAAATGTACTCGTCTGCTTTTGTCATCAATGATATGTTCCTACAACTTTCAAAGTCTGTTAAATAAAGTCTACTTTTGCAGAGGGATTGTAGTTGCTTTTCTTATTTTAGTATTTAGCAAGAATCCCCTGAGGGAAGGTAAGAAAATTAATGCATCTTTAATTTAAGGCTATCAGAATGAGAAATTTGAAAAACTAGTCCCAGTAAATTAAGGGAGGAAGTCCTGATTTATTTTATAAAAGATAAAGACAGGATGGTATAGTAGAGAGAGCATTTGACTAGGAGGCTCAAATCCTAGCTTTTATTTCCAATTCTGTAACTGATTACCTAAGTGATCTTGAGATTATTTCTCACTCTAATTCTATCTCTTCACCTCAGTTTCCTTATCTGTAATATTGTAATATGAGACAGTTGGATGAGATGGGGATATATAATGAAACTGATGTTTCATGGAGATTTTGTTTTTCCAAATCTTATTTGCCCTTTGTTCAGATGAATATGTAATAAAATTAACAAGTCTCTTCAGAGCCAAAAATAATAATGAAACTAACACTACAGCAGAAATTCATACAGCAGTGTTTTAAAGGTTGTGAAGTACTCTCTATACTTAATTGATTTGATGTTAAAATGTTTACCATAACCCTGTGATAGAGTTTGATTAATCAATCATCAATCAATAAACATTTATTAAGCATTCATTTTGTCCTAGTAGCTTGGATTATAAACATAAAAATGAAACACTGTCTTCCATCATACAACTTATTCTGTTAGGAGAAACATCATTGAACTGTCTTATGGCTGGTAGATGTTTCCTATACACTGTGTATCTGTATTCTCTTACATATCCTAATCAAATGGTAAAAGTCTTTCAGAACATGAATGTTCTTTATTTTCTCTTTATATCCAGTACTTAGAATATAGTAGGTACTAAAGAAATTATTTCTATTCATCCATTTATTCATTAATTCAAAAGTAAGTTATAAATATGCATCTATATGTCTAAACATATATGTAAATCTATTTATCTATCTATCCATAATACAATGCATTTTGGTAGTCATTTGGAGACACTAGTGGCCAAAAAGATCAGGAAAGGCCCAAGTAGAAACTATTTAATAGATAAAGAAATGAAAGGATTCTAAGAGATTGTGATTCCTTAAAAATACAATGCATCAACATGGTAGAACTTGGATTTGAACTCAAGGGTTTTGGAATTCAGTTTCCAAACTCTATTTTGCTATAAAAATGGAAATTCTTCTTTAATGATTTTGATAGTTATTTCAAAAAGGTATTTAGTGAATTGATTAGGGAAGAACAAATTAAAACAAATTTAAGGTACCACGATATACCTTTAAGATTAACTAAGGTAACTGGAAAAGATAGTGATAAATGTTGGAGGACATGTGGAAAACTGGGATACTAATACATTGTTGGTGGAGTTGTGAATTAATCCATCCATTCTGGAGAACAAATTGGAACTATACCTAAAGGGCTATCAAACAATGCATACCCTTTGATGTGGCAGTGTCCCTACTGTGTCTGTATCCTAAAGAGATGGTTTAAAAAGGAGGGAAATAACCCATATATGTTTGTAGCAGCCACTTTTTTGGTAGCAAGAAACTGAAAACTGAATGAATGCCCATAAGTTGAGGAATGAGGTTATGTTACATGAATGTAATGGAATATTATTGTTCTTTTAAAAATATTTATTTATTTTAATGCACATTGCCTTATGAATCATGTTGAGAGAAAATCAAAACAAAAGGGAAAATCCATGGGAGAAGAAAAAAACAGAAAAAGTAAGTGAACATAGCATTGTGTTGATTTATAGTCAAACTCCATTTTTTTTTCTGGATGCAGAGGGCATTTTCTGTCCAAAGTCTATTGGGATTGCCTTGAATCACTGAACCGTTGAGAAAAACCAAGTCTTTCATAGTTGATCATCTCACATTCTTGCTATTATTATGTTCAGTGTGTTCCTTGTTCTGCTTACTTTGTTCACTTAGTTTGTTAATTCATGTAAATCTTTCTAGGCTTTTCTAAAATCAGATTGTTTGCCATTTTTTTATAGAAAAAGATATTCCATCACCTGCAGATACCACAACTTGTTAGCCATTCCCCAAACTGATAGACATCTACCCACTTTCCAATTCCTTGCTACCACAAAAGACCACAAATATTTTTGTACATTTGGATCCTTTCCCCTCCTTTCTGATTTCCTTAGGATACATACCCAGTAGTGGTACTGCTGGATCAAAGAATATGCAGTTTGATATCCCTTTGGGAATACTTCCAAATTGTTTTCCAGAATGGTCAAATCATTTCAAAACTCCACCAACAATGCATTAGTGTCCCAGTTTTCCCAGATCCCTTTTGACATTTATCATTATCTTTTCCTGTCATCTTAGCCAATCTGAGAGTTTTGAGGTGGTATCTCAGAGTTGTTTTAGTCTGCATTTCTCCAATCAATAATTATGTAGAACATCTTTTTATACAACTATAGATGGCTATATTTTATCATCTGAGAATTTTCTGTTCATATCCTTTCATCATTTATCAATTGGGAAATGATTTGTATTCTTATAAATTTGAAACAGTTCTTTATGTATTTTAGAAAGGAGACCAAATGGATTCTTTCTCCAGGTCCCTGTAGGGCCTGGAAGTTCAGTTCCTGCTCTGCGTCTCTCCTCCATCCTCTCCAACCCTTCCTGGCCATGTCCCAGCACTTCTCCATAACTGACTGTGATGGGGTCAGCCTTGACTTTGACCATACTTTGTGTCACTACAACCTGCTTGAGAGTGTCCAGCTTATCTATGATAGCTTTGCTCAGTACTTGGTAATGGAGCAGGGATATGATAAAGAATTGCTAACTCTACCTTCAGAGAGCTGGTATTTTTGCTGCAAGGGCAAAAAAGAAACTTTATTAAATTTGCAGTTGATAGAACAGTTCTGAGATCCTGGAGAAAGTCATGGATATGGTGGTCTACTATAAATTTATACAAATTGTATCCTGAGCAGACTCATTGCTATTATTCAATAATTGGTTTGCTTCACTCTTAATAGTCCCTCTGTATCATATCACAGAATTTCTAACCCTTTTCCATTCTCCTCAAATTCAGATCAAATCAATAAACTTTGTTGAATATGCAAGGCAATGATAGGCACTAAGTATTTACAGATAGTATCTGCCTGTAATGATGCTATTATCTAACATGAAGAGATAAGATACATCTATACATGTTAGGTCTGACATTGTCCACTCTGTAAGAAACACCACTGAAGAAATTTCAAGCCAAAGTACATAATTGTCCATGATTTCCTTTAATGAAGTGGACCTCATATATTCCTCATGATCTGTGCTGCCCCTAAGAATCAAATCATCCATCTCACAATAGGCTTGGATATGGCATTTGAGGAAAACAGAATGGATATATCTTTGTCAGCATCCTTGTGGTTGCAAAAATCTGGTATTGCTAAGCCACCATCCTTTGTAATTTTTTTTCATGAATTCCCTTGATATTCTTGACCTTTTGTTCCTCCAGATGAATTTTGTTATTTTTTTCTAGTTCTAAAAAATAATGTTTTAACAGTTTGATTGGTAAGGCATTGAATAAGTAGACAAATTTAGGTTGACTTGTCTTTTTTTTTATTATATTATCAGGGCCTATTCATGAGCAATTGATATTTTTTCCAATTGTTTAGATCTGACTTTATTTGTGTGAGAAGTGTTTTGTAATTGTGTTCATATAATTCCTGGGTTTATGTTGGCAGGTAGACATCCAAATATTTTATTTTGTCTATATTTATTTTAAATGTAATTTCTCTTGTATCTCTTACTTTTAGGCTTTGTCAGTAATATATAGTACTTGTAGACTTTGTCAGTAATATATAGAATTACTGATGATTTGTGTGAATTTATTTTATATCTTGCAATTTTGCTAAAGCTGTGAATTGTTTCAAATAGGTTTTTGGATGAATTTTTACGAGTCTCTAAGTATATCATCATCATATCATTTGCAAAGAGAGATAGTTTTATTTCCTATTGCCTATTCTAATTTCCTTAATTTCTTTTTCTTTTCTTATTGCTAAAGCCAACATTTCTAGTAAAATCTTGAATAATAGTGGTGATAATGTCCATCCTTGTTTCACCCCTGATCTTAAAGGGAATGCATCCAGCTTCTCTCCAATGGTGATGAGTCTAGCTTCTCTCATTACAAATAATGCTTGCTGGTGGTTTAAAATAGATAGTGCTTATTATTTTAAGGAAAGCTACTTTTATCCCGATGTGCTCTAGTTTTGTTTTGTTTTGTTTTTTTAATAGGAATAGGTGCTGTATTTTGTCAAAAGCTTTGTCTGCATCTATTGAGATTATCGTATGATTTCTATTGGTTTTGTTATTGATATGGTCAACTGCAATAATAGTTTTACTAATATTGAACCAGCCTTGCATTCCTGATATAAATCCCACTTGGACATAGTGTACTATAATAAGTCATTGTATTCTCTTTGCTAATATTCTGTTTTAAATTTTTGCATCAATATTTATTAGGGAAATTGCTGTGTAATTTTCCTTCTATGTTTTGGTTCTTCCTGATTTAGATATCAGCACCATATTTGTGTCAGAGAAATAATTTGGCAGTACTCCTCCTTGACCTGTTTTTCCAAATAATTTAAATAGTATTGGGATTAACTGTTTTTTTTAAATATTTCATAGAATTCATCTGTAAAGCTATCTGGCCCTGGAGATTTTTTTCTTAGGACCTCATTGATGGCTTGTTCAATTTCTTCTTCTAAAATAAGACTATTTAAGTAATGTATTTTATCTTTTGTTTATCTGGACAATTTATATTTTTGTAAATGTCCATTCATTTTAGTTAGATTGTCAGATTTGCTGACGTAGAGTTGGGCAAAAAGCTCCCGTGTATTGGTTTAATTTTTTTTCATTGGTCGTAAATTTACTCTTTTAATTTTTGATGCTGGTGATTTGTTTTTTTTCTTTCATTTTTCTAATCAAATTAAACAAAGGTTTATTTTTCTTGTTAGTTTTTTTTTCATAAAACTAACTCTTAGTTTTAATTAGGTCAGTAGTTTACTTAGTTTCAATTTTATTAATTTTGAGTTTCAGAATTTCTAATTTGGTATTTAATTGGGGGGTTAATTTGTTCTTTTTAACTTTTTTAGTGGCATGCTCAATTCATTGCTCTCCTGTTTCTCTGTTTTATTCATGTAGCTATTTAAAGATTTAAAATGTCCCCTTTCACTGCATCCCATAGGTTTTGGTATATTGTTTCATTATTTTCATTCTCTTGTATGAAATAATGGATTGTTTCTTTGATTTTTTTGTGTTGATCTACTCATTCTTTAGAATTAGATGATTTAATTTCTAACTGATTTTAGTCTATCTTACCCTGGCCATTTATTGAATATAATTTTTATTTCATTGTGGTCTAAAAGGGAAGAATTTACTGTTTGCCTTTCTGCATTTGACTGTGAAAGTTTTATCCCCTACCTAATACATGGTCACTTTTTGTGTGGGTGACATGTACTGCTGTGAAAAAGGTGTATTCCTTTCAGTGTCTATTTAATTTTCTCCACAGGTCTATCATATTTAGGTTTTCTAGGATCTTATTAACTTCCCTAGTTTCTTTCTTGTTTATTTTGTAGTTAAATCTGTCAGACACTGTGAGAGGAAGGTTGATATCCCCCACTAAAACAGTTTTGCCATCTATTTCTTCTTTTAATTGGCTTAATATATTATCTAGGAATTTGTGTGCTCTGACATTTGTTGCTTACATCTTTAGTACTTTTACTACTTCATTGTTATAGTACCCTTTATCAAGATGGATTTTCCTTCCTTTTCTCTTTTACTTATTCTATTTTTACTTTTGCTTTATCTGAAATCAAAATTGCTACCTTGGTTTTATTTACTTCAGCTGAAGCATAATAAATTCTTTTCCAGCCTTTTATCTTTACTCTCTATGTGTCCCTTTGTCTTAAATGTATTTCATGTAACCAAGATATTGTAAGATTTTTTTTTAAATCCACACTGCTACTCACTTTCATTTTGTGGGAGAATTCACTCCATTCACATTCACAGTTATGATTACCAGATTTGTATTTCCCATCATTCTATTTTCTATCCTGTATATGCTTTTGTTCTCTCCTTCCACTTTGTTCATAGTGGGTTTTTTTTTTTTTTGATCCCACTCCACTCAATACCTTATCTCCTATCAACCCCCCTTCTCTTAGCAGTACTCTTTTAACAGACCCTGCCCACTATCTTATCTTCTATCATCTTCCCCCCTTTTTTCCTCCCCACCCCCCAGTGTTTTTGCCTTCTATCAGCCCCTCCCTTTTCTTTCCTCTTTCTCCTTTTATTTCTTCATGGGATTAGAAAAAATTTTATTGTGAATAATTAAGTTATTCACTCAGAGTCAAAACTTATGAGATCAAGTTGCAGACAATGCTCATCCACTTCACTTCTTTCCTTAAATTATAATATGTCTTTTGTGTCTTTTCATATGATTTAATTTGCCTCATTATGCCTCCCCTTTCTTCTTCTTCCAGTACAGACCTTTTTCCACCTCTTAATGGCATTTTTCTTTGATATCATCACATCAAAGTCCATTCACAACCACACCCTCTGTCTATGTGATGCCCTTCTCTATCTCCCTTAATAACATATACAGTTTACAGTTTTCCCTTCTAGGGATTTTAACAGTTTAGCCTTAAAATATTATATATTTCCCCCTTGTTTGCCTTTCTATGCTTCTCTTGAGTCCTATGTTTATAGATTAATTTGTTTAACTCTGTTTTTTTTTTCAATAGAAATGATTCAAAGTGTCTTCCTTTATTGAAGATCCATTGCCTGTGAAAGATGATGCTCAGTCTTATTGGATAATTAATTCTTTTATAACCCCAGGTCCTTTGCCTTCCAGAATATTGCATTCGAGGCTTTCTGATCCTTTATTGTAGAATTTCCACATCCTGAGTAATCCTAATTTTTGCTACTTGAAATTTTAATTGTTTTTGTCTGGAACTTTCAGTATTTTTGTAGTTCTGAGCTTTGCAATAATATTCCTTGGAGTTTTCCTTGTGGGATCTCTTTCTGAAGGTGATTGATAGATTGTTTCAATGAGTATTTCCCCTTTTGTTTCTAGAATATTGGGCAGTCTTATTTAATGATCCTTTGAAGAATGCTATTCTGGTTTTTTATTTTTCTGGTCATGATCTTCAGGTTGACCAACAATTTTTAAATTATTTCTTCTGAATCTATTTTTACAGGTTGTCTGTCTTTCTAATAAGGCTTTTCATATTTTCTTCTTTTTTTAATTTTTTCAATCTTTTTAGTTTGTTTGATTCTTCATGTCTCATAGAGTTGTTAGCTTCCATTTGTCCCATTCTAGTTTTTAATGTGTTATTTTCTTAGCTAGCTTTTTTATCTCTTTTTCCATTTGGTTAATGTTCCTTTATCCTAGTTGTTGACTCACTCATGCATACCTCTCATTTCCTTTTTCATTTTTTCTTCTATGTCTCTTATTTGCCTTTTAAAGTCTTTTATAAATACTTCCAAAAAGCTTTTGGGGCTTAAGACTATTTCAAATCAATATTTGAGATTTCTTCTGTGGAAATTCTGTCCTCATCTGAGTTGGTGCTTTGTTCTTCTCTATCACCATTGTAGCTTTCTATGATCAAGGTTCTTTTCTGTTTCTTGCTCATTTTCTTTTCTTTTCTTTCTGTAATTCCTCTTTTTTTTTTTTTTTTTTTTTTTT
This sequence comes from Antechinus flavipes, assembly GCF_016432865.1. NCBI lineage: Eukaryota > Metazoa > Chordata > Mammalia > Dasyuromorphia > Dasyuridae > Antechinus > Antechinus flavipes. The sequence continues at coordinate 406,167,368 of NC_067399.1, forward strand.
TACTTTTGTAGTTGAGCTCTGATCCTGGGGGAAAGGGAATGCTGTTCCAAACATCCAGTGCAGCTCTGAGCCTTGGCTTTGAGCACAGGTAGTTGGTAGCTTTGCCTGTTCCCTCTCCCCCTCCCCCCAGGAAACAGATGGTTTTTCCAGAATTTGCTTTCTGAGTTGGAGGTGAAGGCTTACCCACTGATCTGCTCCTCTACTGAGCCAAGATTGAGGATCTATATGCTGATTTTTTGTGATTAAGATCCTTTCACTGGCTTTCTCAGAATCTGAGCTGGGCTGAATACTCTATTCACCCCAATGACTCTAACCTTTCTTCAAGTTTTTCCAATCTATCTTGAACTGGAGAGTGGTTTCAATCCATCAGATTCTGTTGAAAGGCTTAGTTTCATGGGATTTTGAAGAGAGACCAGAGAAGCTCAAGCAGCTTCCTGGCTTTGCTGTGCTATCTTGGCTCCACCCTGGAAGTGATATTATTATTCTCTAAGAGATGATCAGCATTCTCGTTTCAGAAAGGCCTACAGAAACTTACATGAACTGATGCTCAATTAAATGAGTAGAATCTTTGTCATAGACTTTGTACAAAGCAACAAAATTATGTGATGATCTATTTTGATGGACTTGGTTCTTTTCAAAAATGAGTTGATTCCGGTCAATTCCAATAACCTTGTAATGGAGAAAGCCATCTGTATCCAGAAAGAGGAGCATGAGCACTGAATAGTTTCTTCACCTTTTTGTTGTTGTTTGTTTGCTTTTTTTTTCTTTTTCATTTTCAAACTGATTTTTCATTGCAGTATGATAAATGTGGAAATATGTTTAGAAGAATTGTATATGCTTAACTTATATTGGATTACTTGCTGTCTAGGAGTGGGGATTTGGGGAAAAGAAGGAAAGAAATTTTGGAACACAAGATTTTACAAAGGTAAATGTTGATAACCATCTTTGCATGTATGTTGAAAACAAAACATGATTATTAAATTTTTTTGAAATATATTAATGAGACTTTTTTCAACAAAGGGGTGTTAAAGCAATTCCAATAGACTTGGAATAGAAAATGCTATGTGTTTTCAGAGAAAGAACTATGGGGACTGAATTTGGATCAAAGCATAGTATTTCCATCTTTTTGTTGTGGTTTGTTTACTTGTTTTTTTCCTCCTTATGTTTTTTTTTCTCCTTTTGATGATTTTTCTTAAGTAACATGACAAATATGGAAATGTGTTTAAAAGAATTGCATATGTCTAATCTATCAGATCACTGTCTTGGGAAGGGGTCAGGTAAGGGAAGAAGAGAAAAAAAATTTGGAGTGCAGAGTTTTATAAAAATGAAAGTTGAAAACTATCTTTACATTTTTGGGGGGAGAAATGAAGTAATTAAAGTAAATGTTTAAAGATTGAAGGGGAGGGGCCCATGAATTTGAATGGAAAGAAAAGCATATTTTTATTGTCATTAACCCCTAATTGAAAATTTTTGTTTCTTTCAATTAGGAAAGTGACAAACCATAATAAGATCATCCATTCCTACATGTGTAGCACCAATAGAAATAACACACATTTTCATTTTTATGGATATTTCAATTTATCTTTTAAGTTCAATAGTACTTCAAAACTGTGTATTAATTAGACCTGCTGCTATATCACAGATGATTAGTCATTCTGCCTACAGATTGTATTTCAGCATAATTAGTTTCTTTTGTAATTCTATATATATTCATGAATTTAAAAACATTATTCTCTGAAGGGATCAAGAGCTTCCCCAAATTGCCAAAGGGGTGTAAGATACAAAAAAAAAATGTAAAAAATCTCTAATTTTAACAAATGCACAATTTTAATTTGAAATCCCTGCACTAGATAAATTCTCAGCTCAAACTTCTCTGATTTCCTTTGCTTCACAAGATATATTTGTTTTTGTTTTGTCAGGGGTTCAGAGCTATGACTGTCAATTTGAGAAACTCCAAATGTGGAATTCCTTTCAACAATGCAATTTAACATTTATAGTGTGTATATATTTGTACTTGTAAACCAGAGTCTTAGAGAGATCCTGTGATATTGAGAGTTGAAGTGATTTGTACATGATCCTAGATCTAATAAGGATTAGAAGTAGAACTGATATTGAAGTCTTTTTAACTGCAAGAATTCTTTCATGCTGCTCCTCTTCTGGAAATGGTGCATTTAGACAAAATGTTGTAATAGAAAGTCATTTGAATTTGTAGTCTGCAGATTTGACTTTGATCCCTTGCTCTGCTATTGGCTACCTGGGAGACCTTAGTCAAGTAATTTTATTTTTATGGGCACCATTTTCTTCCTAAAATGACAGTTGAATTCTATAAGATTCCTTCCACTTCAAAATCTTTTGATTTAACACAGAATTTCTAGCCTGATACATTTGAGCATTTGTTTAAAGATTGCCAGCTACTTGCTATAGAAGCTGAGAACAGAAAACTAGGAACAGAGCAAATTAAAACTCAAGTGTGAGGAGCCATTGCCAGCTGAAGATCAATCAAGAATGAAAAGAAAGCACATCTGAAATTATAATGTAAGTCAATGGGAAAATAATGGCGGTTAAGAGAGAGCTAAAGTTTCTTGTTTCTCTTTTTATGGACACTTATTTGAGAGCTTGAAAATAGGCTTTGCCTCAGAGATATTTTAATGATGTTTTAGCTTTAGTTTATTGAATTTAGCTCAATTTTATGGTTCACCAAATTATTCTTACCACAGGAACTTCAGTTAAAATGTTATTAAAAACATAAACACATTTTCACATTAATAAAGCTTTAAGTAGAGACAAAAAAATTTGTCTACATAGCATTTCATAATTTTAGTAGCTAAAAAGCTGCTTTTGAAGTTTATTCTCAATCCAGCTAAAACATTGATAAAATACCTACTATATGCAAGATGCTGTGCTGGATACTAGGGATATAAAATGAAACATGAAATAAATCTTGCTCTGGAGGAGGCTATTTTTTTCTCCTACTCATTTTACAGATGAGTAAACTGAGGCAAATGGAGTTTCAGTAATTTGTCCAGGCTCACACAACTAATATCTAACAGGGGATTTGAATGTAGGATTTCCTGACTCCAGATCTGACATTCTGTTTACTGCATCACCTAACTACTTCTCTGTTTTGTCCTATCTCCTTGTTTTATCTCATTTTTCCATGATGGTAGAGTAATTTTTATAAAATTTTCTCCATTATTGCTTCTCTAATGAATCTACCATGAAGGAACCTTATAATTGTGTTTGCTAAGACTAGCCAAGGGATCTTCTACTTTCTTTACCTCAGTCTGTGTATATCTATACCATGGTACATCAGTCACAGTATGTCTGTGAACGATTTAAAAAGACTGTCATTTAAATGGCATTTTAAAATATTCATGACATTTTTATTTTTATAAAACATTATCTTGTTTTGTAACATAACAACATTGGTATGTCTATGACATAGATTATCTATTCACACTTTTCAAACTCAGATTAGTTCAATGACTTGCTTAGGGGCACATATCTAGTAAATATCAGAAACAGAATTTGAACCTAAGCCTTTTTGACTCCAAACACCCATTATCTTGAAGATACAGCTACTAAATATGATTTAATCAATATGTTGTCTACTGCACAAATCATCTGTAAAAACCTACCTACTCCATTCTCACGTCATCATTGGGACTGTACTATATATATATATATATATATATATATATATATATATATATATATATAGTCCATACTCAGAGTTCATAGAGAGAAGAAAGGAAGAGAACATGGCTCACCAGTCACTAGTATCTAATTGATCATATTTTTGGGATTAATACTATTGTCAGAGATCCTTTCCACCTCTAGCGGAATGTTCATTTTTTTTTTTAATATCTTGAAAACCTCAGTGCCTTTAAAGTTTTACATTATTTCCTCCAGCAGAAAGAGCTTGGGTGAAGGGTTTAAACTTAGTTTAATTCTTAATTGCAGAATTCTTAATAACGAAATGACTTAACTAGGGCAATGATTTTATTATAGAAGACTATTACGATTATTACATCAACTTTTTATCTTTATCTTCCTAATAGCATATTTATACTATAAACAAATTTGCTACATACAATATGTCAATTTAAGATCTTAAATACATGTAAATGTAAGGTTCTCAACATATGTGTGTGTGTGTATATATATATATGCATGTATGTATTTGGAAAAGCTAGGTGGTACAGTGGATAGAACACTGGGCTATCTTCCTGAATTCAAATCTGGTCTCAGATACTTGCTAGCTGTATGACCTTGGGCAAGTTACTTAATCCTGGTTCCCTTAGTTCTTCATCTGTAAAATGTAAAAAAAAAATGAAAAACTACTCCAGTAGTTTTGCCAAGAAAATGCTCAGAAGTATCATTATAGAGAACTGGATATAATTGAAACAATTGACCAACAATATTAATTTATGTGCATACATATAATTATGCTATGTATATATACATATTTAGGATCTTGCATCCACAAAACTGCTAAGTATTATAGTTTTACATTATAGGTTTAAAGATTACTGTTTAGTAGTTATTTCAAAGTTGTATAAAGTCTGTAGGACATTGAGGTCATATACTTAACTCTCCACTAGTTCAGTGCATTGGAGCCTGAAATTGGTTTATGGACTATCTCAAATGTGATAATGTATGTAAAGTTCTTTGCAAGTTTTAAAGTGATATATATGTCAATGATTATTCATATTATTCCTTGATTTTGTCTCAGTTGATTCCTTTGCTATTTTGATTTTTTATTGATGTAATTTATTTAGTGGGACGATAGATAATGGACTCATCAAACAATCTAGGAGAAATAAAGTCATGAGAAGTCATTATGTAGTTACTGATTTTTTCCAAAATAGTTTAGAACTTCTTCTTTAAATAGACATGTTTAATTCACTCCCATAATGGGAATATTTCTAGTGTTGTAAAGCAGACACTGTGATGTATGTTCCTCATACTAATAGAGCATTTAATTCTGCAATATACTAAATGATATCATAATAGCTAAAACATGAACATTTCTATTGAGGTATTAATTTACCACTTGAAAGTATCAGTAATTTGGCAAATTGTTTATTTTTAAATGTAATCTGTTATTCATTAAGCTTTTTCTTACATCAAGGATGGATACCACATAATAATGAGGGAGAGTCAGTTTTGTATAGTGGATGAAAGATTTATCTTGGAGTCAAGAAGACCTGGATTCAAATCCTAGCTCTGACATATCTTAACTATGTAACAATGGGGGAAATTACTGAACTTTTCAGTACTTTCAGAGAAGGGAAAAGGGAAAGGTGAGAAAATCAGCATTTATATAGGGTCTACTATGCACAGGATGCTGTAGAAATTACAAGCATTATTTTCTTTGATCCTGACAATGATCCTGTGAGGTAGGTTCTGTTGTTATCCCTATATAACAGTTGAGGAAACTCAGGCAAACAAAAGTTAAGTGAGTTGGCCAGAATGACACAACTTGATAAGAGTCCAAAATACTATTTAATTTCAAGTCTCCCTGACTCCAAACTCAGTATAGGCCATAAATTACAGAAGAATTGTCATAATGCATGTGAAGGGATTTGGGACTTCCTCATGTGTAAAAGCACAGATCAAAACCAACTCTCCACCTCTTAAAATCACTAACAAAAAGTATAACACTGTTATCACTTCAAATAAGGAATAGACCTTGATTATGTGGATGTGTGTTAGCTTACAAGTTCATCATAAGAGAGAGAAGGATTTACAATTTGGAATGCCTAGAAATGGAATCTCATGTCAGGAATCATCTGAATACATGACAGTATTGCTTATTTGCACTTCCAGAACTGTCATGGTTCCAACAAACCCCTTGATAAAAAAAAATAGTAATCCAAGCAGTGAATATCAGGGAATCCTTAGAGTTTTAAAAAACCAGATGTAATCCATCTGTTGTCAGCCTCATGATTCAGGTGGACTGTGGTTACCTTGACAGGTGTGATAGCTGGAAGATGCCGAATTCCTCAAGGGCTTGAGTTTCCTAAGCATTATCTACTAAAATACTCTATTTGTATGTGAAACAAAGAACAAGCTATAACTGGTCTTTCAAGCCTATTGTCACCCCAGGATTGTGAGTAGACAGCTGAACAAGTATCCATAAGTAGAGGGTGAGACACTCAGAGAGCTAGGTTAGAGTCAGGGATGTTTCAAAATTAATCAAAGATCTCATTACATATGACATTATTAGTCCAAATTATGAAGTACAATAAAAAAAATCAATCACAATGAAAAGGATCTATTTCTAGGTCTCTGTTAGTTTTCAGTTCTTCCAAGGAGTTATGATGAGTAACAACAGCAGGTATGGTCCCTGCTCCCTTGACCTGTGCTCTGGTCCATAAGTGACCATGTACATTCTTTTCTACCCTGAAACTGTGACCAGAGCCACTAGTCCTACTAGTGTTTCTCTTAAACCTGTAACTGCAACCTGAACAATGCATAGGTAATGCAACAGAGTCCTGCAACTCAGTCCTGGACTCAGCAAATGGTCCCTGTAATCCATTTATTTCTAATTGTCCAATCTCCTTATTAGCTGTGGGTTGAGAACTTTGGAAGCCTCCTCAGCCTATCCAAACATCCCTATATTTTGCTGCTGACTTGCTGGGGAATTGCCTTTGTTACAATATGCTTAACTCTCACCCCAATAAGACAGACATTTTCTACCATTCTTTTAAGTTGTTTTGTGTTAGATAATTGTTTTTACCATATCTTTTGTTTATACTGCTGCTCCAGAATTTGTTTTAAGTGTTATTTAAGTGTTGGAGAGGAATTTGGCAGAGCTCAACCAGTTCATTATCTTTACGCCACCATTTTGGATCTGCCTGTGAGTAGGTTGGATGTTTTTTGTTTTGTTTTTTGTTTTTTGTTTTTTATTAAAGCTTTTTATTTTCAAAACATATGCATGGATAATTTTTCACATTCACCCTTGCAAATCTTTGTGTTCCAAATTTTTCTCTGCTTTCCTCCACTCCCTCCCTAGATGGCAAATAATCCAATATATGTTAAACATGTGCAATTCTTCTATACATTTCTTCAAAATTATTATGCTGCAGAAGAAATATCAGATCAAAAAGGAAAAAATGAGAAAAATGCAAGCAAACAACAACAAAAAAGTGAAAATACTATGTTGTGGTCTACACAGTTCCCACAGTCCTTTCTCTGAGTGCAAATGGTTCTCTTCAACTTAAGATTATTGTATCTGGTCTGAATCATCTAATTGTTGAGAAGAGCCATGTCCATCAGAATTGGTCACTGTATAATGTTGCTGTTGCTATGTACAATGATCTGGTTCTGCTCATTTCACTCAGCATCAGTTTATGTAAGTTTCCCCAGGCCTTTATGAAATTATCTTGCTGAAGTCACCAAAACCATTTGGTATTGGCTAAGAAATAGATTAGTGGATCAGTGGAAAAGGTTAGGTTCACAAGACAGAATAGTCAACTATAGCAATCTAGTGTTTGACAAACCCAAAGCCCCTAACTCCTAGGAAAAGAATTCATTATTTGATAAAAACTGCTGGGATAATTGGAAATTAGTATGGCAGAAATTAGGCATGGACCCACACTTAACACCATATACCAAGATAAGATCAAAATGGGTCCATGACCTAGGCATAAAGAACGAGATTATAAATAAATTAGAGGAACATAGAATAGTTTACCTCTCAGACTTGTGGAGGAGAAAGAAATTTGTGACCAAAGATGAACTAGAGACCATTACTGATCACAAAATAGAAAATTTTGATTACATCAAATTAAAAAGTCTTTGTACAAACAAAACTAATGCAAACAAGATTAGAAGGGAAGCAACAAACTGGGAAAACATCTTCACAGTTAAAGGTTCTGATAAAGGCCTCATTTCCAAAATATATAGAGAACTGACTCAAATTTATAAGAAATCAAGCCATTCTCCAATTGATAAATGGTCAAAGGATATGAAGACAATTTTCAGAGGATGAAATTGAAACTATTACCACTCATATGAAAGAGTGTTCCAAATCACTATTGATCAGAGAAATGCAAATTAAGACAACTCTGAGATACCACTACACACCTCATTTAAATATAGTTTCTGTTGCAGAAAAAAAGATCTAAGCTACAAACCACTCAGAGACAAATTGGAAAATGTCAATATTGGCAAGGGATATCAGAAGTCATGCAGTGATGGGTGCAGAGCCAAGATGACAAAGGCAAAGACTCCTGTGAGCTCCCCTAAATTCCCCTCTAAACAATTTACAAAAAATACCTCCAAATAAATTCTGGAGTAGCAGGACCTGTAAAAATCATGGGAGAACAGTTTTTTTTTTTTTTTTTTTAAAGTCAAAGACAAATGAGAAGTGTAACAGGAAAGGTCTATCACACAAGGATGAGAGTAGAACATAGTCCAGCACAGACAACTTTCCAGCAAGATAGTAGCAGTCAAAAATGCTATATGAAAACCTTAAGGAAAATGGGAACTAGTCCCAGGTCTCAAAAGAATTCCTGGAAGAGCTCAAAAAAGGCTTTAAAATTTAATTAAGAGAGGTAGAGGAAAAATTATAGTGAGGTAAGAAAATCATTTTAAAAAATCAAAAGCTTGATATAAGAGGCACAAAAAATGCTGAAGAAAATATGCTTTAAAAACAGATTAGATCAAATGGTAAAAGAGGAGCAAAAGTCTAATGAAGAAAAAAAATACTTCTTAAGAAGCAGAATTGGCCAAATGGGAACACACACATACAGACAGTTACACACACACACACACACACACACAGTCAGTCACACATACACAAACACACACACACACACACACACACACACACACATACTTTCATTAAAGAAAAGAACTCCTAAAAGGTAGAATTGGTTTAATGGAAAAGGAGGTACAAATGCTTGCTGAAAAAAAAAAGTCTTATAATTTGGAATTGTGTAAATGGAAGCTAAGGATTACGTGAGACATTAAGCAGCAAAAAACAAAATCAAAAGAATAAACAAATAGAAGAATGTGTGAAATAACTCATTGGAAAATAAATCGAGGAGTGAAAATTTAAGAATGATTTAAGCTATTTAAAAGTCATGATCAAAATAAGAGCCTAGACAATATCTTTCAAGACTTTAAAAAGAAACTTCCCTGATATCCAAGGACCAAAGGATAAAATAGAAATTTAAAAAGTCTACTTATCTCCTCCTGAAAGAGATTCTCTAATGAAAATTCACCAGAATATGAGACAAATTCCAGAGTTTCTAGGTCAATGAAAAAATATTTCAAGAAGCTAGATAGAAAACAATTAACATATTTAGGAGTCACAGTCAAAATAAGACAAGATTTTATAACTTCTACCTTAAAAGATAGGAGGGCTTGGGATATGATATTCTGGAGGCCAAAAGAACTATAATTACAATCCAAAAATCACCTACCCAGAAAAACTGAATATAATTCTTCAGGAGAGAAGGGGGAAGATATTTAGTGAAATAAGGCATTTCAGACATTGCTGATAAAAAGACCAAAACTGAATAGAAAATTTTACTTTCAGTTACAAAACTCAGGGAAACCATAAAAAGATAAACAAAAAAAGAGATATCATGAGGGATTTAATAAGGCTAAACTGTTTACATTCCTACATGAAAAGATAATACTTATAACTTCTAAGAGTTATTATGAAGGCTGTTAGGATTATACAAAGAAGAAGGACACAGGTGTTAAATTGATTATAATGAGATGGTATGTAAAAACAAAATTAAGGGTGAAATGAGGATTGCACAGTGAGAAGAGAAAAAAGGTAGAATGATGTAAATCATCTCACATAAAAGAGTCATATTTAGTTTTTACACTGGAAGGAAGATTTGGGAGGTAAAGGGTATGACCTAAACTTTACTTTCATTGGAATTGGGTCAAAGATGAAATAACATATACACCTGGGTATAAAAATCTATCAAACCATAATGGAAAGTAGAATAAGAGAAAGGACTTATTAAATGGAGGACATATTTGGCAAGGTGATAGTCAAAAAGAAAATACTTTTGAAGATGTATAGGGCAAAAAGAAAAAAGAATGATAAAAGAATGTCTCCAGAGAAAGAACTGAAGGAGCCTGAATGCAGATCAAAGTGATTTTTAAAACTTTCTTGTTTTTCTTTGTTTTATTTTATAACATGGCTTACATAGAAATGTATTTTGCATGACTATACTGTATAATCCAATTACTTGCCTTCTCAAGGAGGAGGAAGAAGAAGGGAAAGAGGGATAGAATTTAGAACTCATAATTTTAAAAAGATTATTTTACATGTAATTGGGAAAAAACCAAATTATTAAGTTAAAAAAAAAAACAAGTTATTCAAAGCTGAAGTCTTTTCTATATTCTATAACATTCCAGAGAGATGGTCATCTTGACTCTTTTTTCAAAATTCAAGTTATGGATAACTCACCCACCTCCCACCACCCCCATCTTTTGAGTAGCTCATCCAAATCTATTGTATCTAAATCTGGAAGAGAGTGCTTAAGATCATAGAATCACAGACTTAGAGATGCATGGGATCTTGAAAGTCATCAAGACCAAACTCTTAAATTTGCATATAAGAAACTTAAGGGGGTCATGGATATTGAGAATATGTGGAAGTGGGTAATTAGGAGAGTTATGAGGATGAATAGGGACAACATTATTCCCTCCAGACATAGGAGGGTAGGTATTAGATAGAATCTATAGATTAAGACTCCTGTAAGTGTTAACAGGAAAGCCACGGTTAGGTGGCTTTCCCACCATAATCCCAAAGAGATTATGTGATATGCCCAAAATCACAATAGCAGAGCTGGTTTGTAACCTAGTTTGTCTTAACCTGAATCCAGTACTTTTTCTACTGTAACACACTGTAGTCTATGGTTCTTTTTTTAAAAATATGTGTCTATCGTCATGATGATTTATAATAATGCTAGAATAATTATCATCTTCTAATTGAGGAATAAATCATGAAATACATGACTTTGTAGTAGTCATGAAGTCATGAAGAAATTTTTTCTTCAACTTAAGTTTGAGCATCACAAAGATGATGCTATTTTGGATAGTAAACTCCAAGGTAAGATGCATGTTCAGCTAGGCTGAACCTAACAGGAATAGGTTTCTGGTTTATCTCATTTTTCCTTACCATCACCACACAGGATCTCTTTCAGTTGTCTTTTGCTTGATGGTTGTATAAATTCTGTTATAGGCAATTGCTTTATGGTATCTCTTTCCCAATCGAGGCATTAGACATGAGAATAGGATGGCTGATGGGAAAAACTTACATTTGGCAAAACGCCCAAGCCAACGCTCTTTGTACAAGTACAGATTGGAGCCAGTAAGTGAAGAGAGTATCCCATTAGCTTTAGTTCCAAAAGAAATTGATGGTGGATCATTGCACCGCCCTCCTTTTTTAGCACATCCCAACTTGAGTAAAATTGCTCCCTAGATTTTCTCCATTCAAATGAAGAGACCTTCTGTAAAATAATTAGGATGCAAAACTCATCACATTTGGAAGCTCCAGTGACCAAAGAAGTGGACATATGGCTGATTGGTGTTTTGGTCCAGCCCCTGAGAATGGGCCAACTTCTATGCACAGGCTGCTATATGTCTCTGCAGCTCAAATTAAAACAAATCCAAATAGACTCATAACAGGAATACCAGATGTGCAATGAGCTCTTCAGAAGGAAAGATTATGTGAATTGCAATAATCGGTCAGAATCAATTGCTTTAAGGCTGCCTTTTGGGCTGGAAAACACAGTATGCTTGCTCTCCAAGGGTATGGAAGTTTGAAGGAACACATTTCATTGCCATGTGTACTATGAGTAGTCAAAGTAGCATGGTAGTGAGAAGAAAAGTCTGGAAAGCTAGAGAAGACACAGAACGCAGGAATTGCAGAACTGAGTTAACTGTCTCATCTCTACCACTAGTGAGTGATATAATTGTAATCAAATGACCTAGTGCCCCATATTCCTGTTTCTTTATCTATAAATGAGAGATGGCTTTCTAGAATTGCTGTGAAATAATGTGACAGTATTTGAAAATATATAAAACACTGCATGATGTTTTCAAAAAAATTTTTGGACTAGACCATGATTTCATACCAGGAACTTCCAGTGAGGAAATTCCCTCCCAAATGAACACTTATTCTTCAACTTTATAGTCTTCAAGAATTTCATTAGATACCAAAAGGCTAATTGACTTGCCTAGGACCACAATTCCTAGGTAATGCAATGAACAGAGTGGCAGGCCTGGAGTAAAAAAAAATATATATATATATATATATATCTTTTGAGTTCAAATTTGTTCTCGGATATTTACTAGCTGTTTAACCCTGGGCAAGTCACTTAATCCTGTCTGTCTCAGTTTCCTCATCTTCAAAATGAATTGAAAAAGGAAATGGCAAACCAGTCTAGTATGCTTGTCCAGAGAATTCCAAATGGGATTACAATGAGTCATACCTGATTAAAACAATTAAACTAGAACAATAGGAAACAAAGCTACACAGCAAGTAAAGTATGTGTGGGATGGACTTGAACCTTGGACACTGAGAAAGGACCTCTGTGCACTATGACATACTGCATTTCATACAATTACCAAGTATTACTGTCTTAGTTATTTATTGGATGGAGCTAAACTAGTGGATAAAACAGCAACCTTGGAATGAGAAAAACCTGAGTTCAAATGTAATCTCAGACTAGCTATGTGATCCTTGACTGGCTACAAAATCTATTTCTGCTTTCTCATCTATCAGATGGGGATAGTAATAGTACCCATCTCAGAGGATTGTTTTGAGAATCAAATGGGATAATCATCAGAAAGTGTTTAACACAGTGCTTGACACAGAGTAAATGTCATATAAATGTTAGCTATAATAATTATTATTATAAGTAGTGGTAGTGGATAATAGTATCTTAATACAAATAAATAGGATAGCAATAATATGTGCTTGTCCTTTTGACTAAGGCAATAATTTTTCTATTTTCTATTTATAATGAAATAAATTTTATTTTTGCCTTCTTAGTTTACCATTCTATTCTCATGGAGTTTATTTCTCCTTGTCAGTCATTTTGCAATTGTCACAGGTTTGCAGACACAAACCTCTTAAATTTGCTCCTTTAATTTTTTTTTACATTCTAGATTTATTTTTTCTTCACCCTTATACACCCACATCCACACACCCATGGTATACCATTTTATAGTTTAACCATTAAATACATGGTCATATGAATGATCCCAATTCCAGTTTAAATCATGAAAAGGAGTCATATATCTCTTGTCATTCTCAGCTAGCCATTTTACTAAGACATATTTTCTTCTTGTTTTTGTTTTTGGTTTTAGATCTTAAAATTCATCCTCTTTTCTTATCATTCAGGTTTTCAAAATGTCTAGTTATAAACCTGGCAGCATCTTAATAATTAGAGTTTGAGTTTAGATTGTTTCCAGTATCCAGAGGAGACCAAGGTGTAAAAAGAACAAAGGCCTGGTTTCTTAGCCTGTTGTTTTTTTCTGGCAACTATAATGGCTTAGTCAGTAAAGTGCCAGGACAGGTTTGGAATCAGGAAGACTCCTCTTCCTGAGATCAAATGTAGCCTCAAACAGTTACTAAATGTTTGACCCTGAGAAAGTAACTTAATCCTCCAACTGCCTCAGTTTCTTCCTCTATAAAATGGACTGGAGAAGGAAACAGAAAACCTCTTTAGTATTATTGCCAAGAAAACTCCAAATGCAATCATTAAGAGTCAGACATGCCTGAAAAACAACTGAACAACTGTTCTTCCCCACCCTAATTCCCAGAATTCCAGAATTGGACAGGAATTTGGAGATGACCAGACAGTAATGATTTTAAATAGAAACTCACATAGCACCATTAACAAGAAAAATCTAAGCATTTGCTGGGTTAGTAATTGTTTAACAATCTGCTCTCCAAAAGTAAAATCAACCCATACCATTTTTTCCATCGCTTTTTTAAGTTTAGACAATCAACAAAACAATCAATTAAGATGTGTTCTATTTGCCTGTTTTCACGGTATAAATGCTCAGACTTTAAATGTCAGCTTTTGAGAGCTAGTATGAATTGCTCCAGAACAGTGCTGTTTTGGCACTTTTGGCAAATCATGCTCCCTCTTAGAAGAAGTATTATGGTGTCTTTTTCATATTGTCTTCTATCAAATCCTACTACCTGGAAAGGATCTGATAAAATCATTAATTTAAAAGCATAAATGGTATTAGAGCTTCATGTGTTTTCATTTGAATAAGTCATCAAAATAATGTCATTCAAACATAAGAGTTTAATATATTATTAGAAGAATAAGGAATATTTATTTGGGTTTTTTTTCAGAATGTGGGGGGAGATTGGTGAGGGAGAGGCATAAATCTTTCTTTAAATTGGAGAATGATCTATCTTTCCATCTGAAGACCCCACCCTCTCTCACATATTAAATATCCTTTTTATAAATAGGTCATGGCATAAAGGCTGCTTCACAGAGAACACTGTGAATTTTAGCTCATCCCTAGTTCAGTCTAAACTTAGACTAGTAGATGTTATGGGGGGTCAGGCAGGAACTTCTGCTTGTACTAAATAAAGAAAAATCTTCAGACAGTAAAGCTCTTGTAAATTCTTTACCAGGAAGAAAAGTATGTTCACCTAAATGAGTGATTTTGGGGTCTTGGGGGAGAGAAAATCACATACAGTCTCTTGCAAAGTCTGATAGTATAATGTAGAGGGGAAGAGAAATCAAATTAATTAGTTTAATTATGGTGAATGCCACTTTCCTTGGCAGCAAGGGACAGGGGAAGAGAGAGAGAGAGAAAGAGAGAGAGAGAGAGAGAGAGAGAGAGAGAGAAATGTGGTATCAAAGAATCTAGTTCAAATTCTGGCTCTACTATTTGTGTGATTGGCAGTCTCTTACTGGAATGGGACTAGTCAGCATGCCATGCCTTTATCAAAGAAGTCCCTCAAAAGAAATATTAGATGTACAAATTTAGAGATATCTCCATTCCAAATTTTCATATGGACAATTTGTGTGTGATTTGTGGTAGAACATTCTAAGCTTGTGTTGGTCTCGACAGCTGGGTAGATAAACTGTACCTTGACTCCAAAATAGCGACTTCATTTTGGTCCTCTGAGAATCAACAATGAACCCACTAGACTCAAACTTTCTTGCTTTCCAAAGCAATAAAATAGGGAGTTAGATTTGATGTCTTCCGCGGTCCTTTCTAGTTCTAAATCCTACTGTATTTTCCTCAAAGTTTTAAATGTTAAGATCTTTTCCAAAATTAAATATTAGTGAGGGTTGAATAATAGCATAAACATATTAATATATATGTATAAAATCTTTAAAGATACACTGGTCATTCATTTATTACTCAAATATCCAAATCAAACTGTGGTAATATCACGACTCTGAGTTTTTCCCAATATTACAAATTGCTATCCATCCATGCTGAACTATTCTGCTGTCCCTTGTCCATCTACTTTCTACCAAATGTCTGCTACACAAGGTCACTTACTTTCATCTGACATTGCAAGAATCCTGGAGGAGCATCCTGTCTGACCACCTAGCATTCTGGCTTTTACCTCAGGACCAGAACATCTCTTTCTGTCAGGACTTCTTAAGGACCCTCTACTTCATGGCAAACATGAAGCATTCATTCATCAACTAAGAAAGGCACATGAGGCTTTCTTACTAGATGTCTACCACAGCATTTTAAGTTCCTTCTAAGATCATAAATTAATCTCTTCTTATGATATGGAAGGACCCTGGGTTTGAGGGAACTTTGTCCACAGCTCCAGATATCTAGAAATGCTACCAAACTAAGATTTCACGTAAGGAATAAGTTGCTTATTATGTGTCCATCACTATTTGCCCAACTCATCCTATCAAGACTCATCACTCTAATCTGGGACAGCTTATCATAAAAGGGATCATCATCAGATGTGACTCCCAAAATCCCTCTATAGAAAGAAGGAAGAAGCAATCTCACTAATGACATTCTTCTCACAGAAATAGCTTAAGAAATAGCCTCTAATAAATTGTATATAGTATATGACCTTAAGAGATTTAAAATCAAGTATAAAACAAAAGAAACCCACACAAAATTGTGACAACATAATATAATGACCCCAATAACTCTAAACCTACATTTTCAGAATTATTTATATGTATCTTTTACATACATAGCACTTCAGTCAATTTGGGACCATTCTCTATTTCTCAATATTTTGCACCACTCTGATTTTGTTAACAAGTATAAACAAAATAAAAATAAAATATTATTCCATAATTTTTTCTAGCATTTGTCTGCTGTATCCCCTCTCATTCTTTAAAGTCTGAGTCAGATATAAATTTTTCTGCTGTTTCCTAGTTGCTTCCTCGGGAGTTTTGCATAGCATTTGAAATTTTCTAAGGCTTTTGACAAACTGGAGAGACTACAAAAGGAAGATGGCTAGGGCAATGAAAGGCCTCAAGATCATAATATCTGAAAATGTGTTGAAGAAACTGGAGTGTTTATTCTGAAGAAGGTGAGGATTATACTGTGCCAAAAGACTATCTTTAAATATTTGAAGGGCTTCCCTTTATTGAAGGGAGACTGGATAGTTCTTACCAGAAAGGTAATATATGGAAACTTCTAAGAGTGGGTTAGGCTTGACTTTTAAAATTCCTAACAATTAGAACTAGTAAAAAGTTGAAGTGGTTTCCAGGGAGGTACTGGGCAGCTAGGTGATCCAGTGGATGAGGCCCTAGTCCTGAAATGAAGAAGACCTGAGTTCAAATGTAGCCTCAGACTCTCTCAGACTCTCTCTGACTCTCTCTCTCTCTCTCTCTCTCTCTCTCTCTCTCTCTCTCTCTCTCTCTCAATTTCAAATTGCTTTCCCCCAATTACATACAAAGATAGTTTTCAACATTCATTTTTCTCAGACTTTGTATTCTAAATTTTTCTTCCTGTCTTCCTTACCTTCCTCCTCTCTAAGACAAGCAAATTAATATAGGATATACACATACAATCACTTTAAATATATATCCATATTGTCATGTTGTGAAAGAAAAATCAGAACAAAAGGGAAAAAAAAAGAAACAAAAAAGATGAAAACAGTAAGCTTTGATGCTCATTCAGTCTCCATAGTTCTCTCTCTGGATACAATTGACATTTTCTATTCCAAATCTATTGAAATTGTTTTAGATTATTATATTGCTCAGAAGAGCTAAGTCTACCATAGTGGATCATCACATAATTTTGCTCTTACTGTGTACAGTAAGTTCTCACTTTACTCAGCATGTGTTCATGTAAATCTTTCCAAACTTTTCTGAAATCAGCCTGGTATTTATTTCTTAGGAAAAAATAATAGTCCATTACTTTTATATGCCATAATTTATTCAGTTATTCTTCAATTGATGGGTATCCATTCATTTTCCAATTCCTTGCCACCAAAAAAACGAAAAAAAAAAGAGCTGGTACAAACATTTTTACACATGTGGCTCCCTTCTGCTGTTTTATGATCTCTTTGAAATACAGACCCAATTGTGACACTGCAGAATCAAAGGGTATGAACAATTTATAGTCCTTTGAGCATAATTCTAAATTACTCCCGAATGGCTTAATCAATTCACAACTCTACCAACAATGCATTATTGTTACATTTTCCCTACATTCATCATTATCTTTTCCTGTCATTTCAGCCAATCTAATAGGTGTGAGGTGATTTTTAATCTGCATTTCTCCAATCAATAATGATTTAGAGTATTTTTTGCATATAATCATAGATCAGCCTCAGATTCTTCTTAGTTGCATGATATTAGACAAGTCACTTAATCACTGTCTCAATTTCCTCAGGTACAAAATGGAAATCTACTTATAGCACCTATCTCATAAGATTCTTGTGAGGATCAAATGAAGTAATATCTGTAAAGGGTTTAAGATAATAGCTGATGCAGACTAGGTGCTCAATATATATTTGTTTCCTCCTTCCCTTCCTTCCTCCTTTTCTTTTTTCCTCCCTTTTTCTTCCTTCCTTCCTCCCTCCCTCCCTCCCTCCCTTCCTTTCTTCTGTCCTTCTGTCCTTTCTTCCTTTTCACACTTTGGTACAAGAAGAGACAAAATGAATTGTTTGGGCTTGTAGGATATATTTATACTATAGCATCTTCTTTATCAAGAAAGAACAAAAGCATTAACTGAGGTTGATCTAAATTCATTTTTCTTCCAAGTCATTAGGAAGCAATTCAAAGATTGGAGACAGAAAGAAATTTTGACAACATGGAAATTCCTGTCACATCAACTTCCTGAAAGCCAGTGTGATTTCTCTTACTTGGAATCAATAGAGTAGTCTTCCCACCATCAGGGTTCTTTAATCAAGTGTTGGAATAACTCAGCTGATGGAATCCTGTACATTTGACTTGCTGAGCTAAATTTATTTTGATTCTGACCTTCTGAGGCATCAAATCACAAGGGGAAAAAGAATATTTAGAAAACTTTATGGCACAGATAAAGAACTGTTCTGGGTGCTTGATATTGAGACATTTTGGGGACTCTGCTTAAAAATGGAAAAAAAAAAAAGCCATTGATTATAAGTGAAGACATGTCACTTGGGTGTTCTCTGGGGATCCAGGGAGGGGAAAGAGGAAAAGTGATGGGAAGAAAAGCAAAACTTTAAAAGGAAAATAGGTGTACTTAAAATTAACTGGATTTTGGATTTACTATAGTATAACTCTATTGTGATGTCCTTATTGAGGATTGATAAAACAGGAAACTCAGAGCCTTTTTTCTAAGAAAATTGAGAATATAGCCAATTCTAGAATTTGATCCCATTTGTTTGATGCCTAGAGATATGAGGAAATTGTGTCAGAATAGAATATTTTTTGGAATCAGGAATACTTGGGTGCAATACTGATTTTCACTATGTATTTTTAGCAATACTTAACCTCTCTGAATCTTAGTTTCCTCATCTACAAAATGTATCTAAAGCATCTACTACCTTAGGATGATTGTAAGTCTTATTTGACATAATGCTAAGAAAAACATTTTAAAAACTAAGGCCTAGGTGCCATATAAATGTCAGTTGTTATTATGAGGACATAGTAAGATTAATTGTTCTATTTGTGCTAGTTACAAATGAAATGCTATTAAAAATAAGTCTCAAGGTCACTCTTGTGCAGCAGTTGTTTGGTTTTATTTTTTGTACATATTCACAATAGAAATATTGGATGATATTATATTACCTTAATTCTTATCATTTTAAAAATTAAATGCTTTTGGTCATTCTCTCCAGCAGCTGACAAAGAAAAAAAAAACAATGAAAATTAAAACCATGTAACAATTATGCAGTCCACAAAAATAACTTCTCATATTAATCATGAATATTTTATTCTTTATCTTGAGTCTATCACTTCTCTATCAGGAGGTGATAGCATTGTTCTTCATCATCCATCTTTTAGAATGGTTGTTGATTAGAGCTCTTAAGTCTTTCAGAGGTATTCATTTTGACATTATTGTTATTATTGCAAACATTTTGCCTCCTGGTTTTGCTCACTTTATTTTGTATCAGTTCATGAATCTTCCCTTGTTTCATTGAAATTGTCCCTTTTATAATTTCTTATGCCATAATGGTATTCTATTATTCTCATATACCATAATTTGTATAGCCATTCCCTGACTGAAAGGCATCCCCTCCTATTATCACCCCCAGTTTTTACACCAATGTTACCACAAAGAAAATTGTTATAAATATTTATCCATATGGCCCCTTTCTATCTTTCTTTATTTCCTTTTAGGCATAGGCCTAGTGGTGGTATCATCGCACTATTTTTTTTTAATTCCCATGATTTTGACTGTCCTCATTTAGATATCTCTCCCACAATTAGTATAAATAACCAAGATGTAGCTTTTCCTTCAATCTGTTGTCCACGACTATGATTTCATGAACTTGGAATCAGGATATGTGAATTCTACCATGGCTTGACATTTAACCATTTGTTTGACCTTGAATAAGTTACTTATGTTTAAATATCATTTTCTTATCTTTCAAACAGGACTAATACCAGTTGGCATGATTATCTCAAAAGGCTTCTTTGAGAGTCAAATGAGATTTCTTTATTACTTTTTTGGTATAGAAAATTGCAGATTCAAACACCTTATTTACCAATTCTCTGCAACTTAGAGAATTTCCTGAGACATTAAGAAGTTAAGTGATTTACCTGTGGTCATATATCCAGTGAAAAGTAGAAGTAGGATCTGAACCCAAAGTCAAATAAAGTAAATAGAGATGGAAAGGCTCAGGAAAATTTAAAATCATTCCAGAAAAATAATTATCCTAACAAAATCACCTGCTGCTGTCAGGGTTACAAAGTGCTTTCATCCCTATAACCTAAGTGCTAAGTTTTTATGAGCATCATTACTCCCCTTTTCATAGGTTAGGTCACTCAGGCTTGGAGATGATAAATCAAGCAGTTAATCAACAAATATGTATTAAATGTTAGCCTCTGAGTCAAACCCTGGGAATGCAAATAAGGCAAAAACAGGGTCCCTGACTTCAAGGACCTCACACACTCTAATGGGAAAGACAATATGTTGATTGCTATGAGAAAGATAAGAGACAGAAAGACAGACAAAGACAAAGAGACTGAGAGACAAAGAGAGAAAGACAGAGACACAGAGAGAGACATAAAGACAGAGAAAAAAATACAAGCAAGATACAAAGATGCACAAAGGTTTATCTTGATCTATTGATCAATAGATTCATCTGCTAATATCTATCTATCTATATATATATATATATATATATATATAGAGAGAGAGAGAGAGAGAGAGAGAGAGAAATCTCTATTATATACAGATATCTATGGGTAGAAATAGAGATAATGAGATAAAAATTTAGATATGCCCATATTAAATAGATATATCCAGAGGGAAATATATATATATATATGTATAGACATATATATATATACACACACACATCTGTCTTTATATCTCTCTATACATCTATATTTCTATCCACACTTCTATCTCTTTATATGATCTATATTTATTTATATCTATAGATACATCTATGCATATTTCTATCTCTACCTTTATATTTCTGTGGATAAATTTGTATCTACAGATATATATATTTATTTATATCTGTCTGTATTGTCTATTTAATTTAATTTATTATTATAATTATTATTAAATGTATTTAATATGGGCATATTTATACCTATATTATCTATATCACCTACATCTGTATTTATGTCTATCTATAGGCAGATCTCTATAAATTTATCTAAATATGCATATAAATATATGTATATATATATATATATATATATATATATATATATATATATGTTTGTGTGTATGTATACACATGGGTAGACAGGCACAGTGGATAGTGTTCTGGGCCTGAAATGAGAAAGACTCATCTCACTGAGTTCAATTCTGGCCTCAGACATTTATAGCTGTGTGATAATGGGCAAGTTATTTAATCCCATTTGCCTCAGTTTTCTTATATTATAAAATGCAAAGATGATAATCAAACTAGAGTTTTCTGTATACCATATTAAGTTAACTCGAATCCTCCTGTACCATTTCTAGAATACCAAATAATGAAGACCCCCCTACCAGGTTCAGAGTCCATTTTTTTTATGAAGCTTGCTCCCTAGTCCATTTCCTTCTATCACAATATAGGCTGCCATTATTAATGCTGGGCTGGCTTTTGGATAAGTGGTATTACTACTGCCCCTTTCCTCTGTCCCTGTCATATTTTATACTGTGCCTGAGATATTGCTGATTGTTGGCTGCTAACGGGTATAAAAATAGCCCACTTGTTGTAAGGAGGATATTAAGATTCACAGCGTGGAGGAGAGGGCACTCCTGCTTTCTGGACTGGTCTGTTAACCTTTGGAGGTTTTGCTGGAGAGTTTCAGCCATAGCATAATAAAACTGGGTGAGTAAAAGGCTGCTAGAGAAGAGCATTTATTGTCAAATTAGAAATTTGTTAAACCATGGAGGAGAAGTGAGGTGTTCTGGGGGGGAGGGAAATCTCATTTTACTTTATGTCTTCCTTCTTCCCCCTTCATAGAAAGGTCCATGGGTTTACTTTAGAAGCCTGTAGAAGAAACTAAGAGGTTTGCTGTTTCCTTTGGAGTAAAGAAACTACTTTGACCTAATTCCAGTTGAATCAGGAGAGCTTAAGGCAGCTTGGCCATGTGAGGAGGTTGGAGATTTCAATGTTGAGAAATACTTAAGGGAAAAATCACTGCTTGAGGGCGAGGGAGTGAATGGATGGCTTCTGTCTTGGTGCCATGGTTCAGGGTACAGCGTCAGCCCATGGCTTTTACAGATAGGCCCAAATAGCACTCAACCTCTGCCCCTTTGCAGTTCTAGGCAGCTATTAGAGACTTCACAGAATCACTTCCACAGAGAGCAGCTTCTTCCTACTACTTAATAACATTTTTAAAATTATCTCCCCTTTACAACATGGACCCAATTTCCTCTAATTTTTCCTCCCACTGCTCTGCTCCTGGCTTCGTTATTAAAGTCTTTTTTGGCATTTGGGGAAATGATTTCCTGCAACACAGAATGAGTTGCCATTTGGAAGCCCCTAGCAGCCAGCTTCTTGGCATTGGAAGTCAAGGGAAATTTGCTGACCCCCCCAGATGAGCAATGCAGCTGAAGAGGCTGAGCATTTCTGGGGGATTACAGCCTGCTATGCACTGCGTCTGGGAGTACACAGCATGCTAAGTGTCTTTAAACTGTCAGAAAATTGCAATAACAATCCCAGAAACATAGGACCTGGGGGTTCAAAATGATGTGGAATAGAATTTGTAATATGAATAAAAAGATGTATTCCTGGAATTGTGTGTGTGTGTGTGTGTGTGTGTGTGTGTGTGTGTGTGTGTGTGAGAGAGAGAGAGAGAGAGAGAGAGACAGAGACAGAGAGACAGACAGAGACACAGAGACAAAGACAGAGAGAGACAGAAAGAGAGAGACAGAGAGACAGACAGACAGAGACAGAGAGACAGACGGACAGAGACAGAGAGAGAGAGAGACAGAGACAGAGAGAGACAGAGACAGAAAGACAGAGACAGAGACAAAGAGAGAGAGAAAGAACAGAGACAGAGAAACAGAGACAGACAGAGACAGAGACAGAGAGAAAAGGAGGACAGGGAGAGAGAGACAGAGACAGAAAGACAGAGACAGAGACAGAGAGAGAAGGAAGAGGGGGAGAGAGAGACAAGACAAAGAGAGAGACACAAAGACAGAGACAGAGACAAAGAGAGAGAAAAAGAGACAGAAAGAGGCAGAGACAGAGAAACAGAGACAGAGAAAGAGAAAGAGAGATACAGAGACGAGAGACAGAGAGAGAGAGAGAAAGAGAGAGAGAGAGAGAGAGAGAGAGAGAGAGAGAGAGAGAGAGAGAGAGAGAGAGAGAGAGATCACTTGGGATTTATAGGAGAGTAGGAAAAAGTGAAGAATTACACATACTTCTATAAGCAATCTTAACTAAGTTTGTGATGGTGAGGACTAGCTTGGAATTAGAAGACCTTATAATTGTCACTTCCTGCTGTATGACCTTGAGAAATTTATTAACAACTTTGAATCTCAATATTCTCAACAAATAGGGGATAGTTCCAATATTTGCTATATCTACTACACCAGGTTGTTATAAGAAATCATAGTACAGTGGTGCCTTGGACTCAGATTCAGGACACACTAGTGGGTTTCATATAACCATGAGCAAGATACATAACTTCAATTTATTTCATCTATAAAATGAGACAAATAATACATGGCTTTTCTTATAGTTGTTATCAATTAGTCCACCAAGGATTTATTAAGTGCCTAATATGAACCTGTCTTCCTGCTTACATCCACCATGGGCTTCCCATTGTATTTGAGTTATTTGTAATTTGTATTCTTCTAGAAACATGGTGATTTTGAATTTGTAGCTACATAGAATCACCAGGAAACTATTGATATGAAAGAATGTTAACTCAGCCTTTATAAAAAAGGGACTTGTTGCCCAGAAAAGCAAAAATACCATCACATAAAGAGTAAATGCCAATTCAACACTGGAAATTCAGAGTCAAAATATTTTAGATCTGAAAGGACCATTATGAGCTACTTTATTCATCCTATTAATTTCAGAGGTAAAGAAGTTAAGGAACAGACCAATGTTCCACAGTCAGAGAATGGAGGTGAAGTGCCTAAAACCCAAGTCTCCTATTTCCAAATCTGGCCCTTTTAATAAAAATTTATGTAATTATAACTGTCCCCCATTAAAGTGTGGAGTCTTTGGGACAGGGATAATGTTTTTTAATTAAACTTTATTTTATTTTTAAATTGAAAAATATTTATTTTCTTTCTATCCCCCCTATTTTCTTAATGGGAGGGAAGACAGCCAGGAGGAGAAGAGAAAATTGCTGTATCAAATAAATTAGTTAAGCAAAACAGATTTCTATATTGATCATACATTTGATCAAATCAAGTCAATAAGAATTTTTTGAGGGCTTACTATGTACTAGGCACCATGCGAAGCTCTTAGAATCCAATAAAAGCCTCTCAAGGCAATTACACCTAATAGAAGAGACAGCATATAGACAACTATCGACAAACAAGATTTATAATACATAAATTAGAGATAATCTCAGAAGCAAGGTATTAAGACTGAGAGAAATCTTCTGCACTCCAACAAAAAAAAAAAATAAAAAAGGTTTCTCATGGAAGGTAGGATTGTAGCTGAGCCTTGAAGAAAGCCAGAGAAGCTAGAAAGTAGACTCAAAAGCATTCTTGCATGGGGGTAGTCTATTTTTGATCCCACCGGCGACGGAAAACCATTGAAATTTATTGAATAAGGGGATGACATGAGAAACTTGGTCTTTGCGAAGATCAACTTGCCAAGTGGAAGATGAACCCAGTGGAATGAGGCATGGGAAAGGGAGCTCAATCCAGAAGACTACTGCAAATAATTTAAGTATGAGATATTTAAGGGCACTTAGCTGGTAGAAGTGTTAGAGAACAACAAGGGAGGAGGGGGCATAAAAGAGATATTACAAAAAGAGAAATGACAAAGTATTTTCTACATGATAAAATGGTAAAGCATTTATTATTCTATATAACATCAGAGTTCTAAAAGGAATCTTAGCTCAACTAGTTGAACTCCTTTTTTTTTGGATTTATATAAAGGACAATATCAATGTGTCATGCTATTAATAAATCATAAAACAAAGAAGCCATAAACTTTAACATGTAATCATTTCAGATTTTATATACATTGTAAATGCTCATTCAGGCTCTCATATAATGTTCTTGTTCCCGTTTCAGTGATCTGCATAGCCTACCTCATGTTCCCTTTTTATTATCAGAGAGAAAGGAGAGCACTGTAATTTTTTTGAATGCATAATTTCTTTATAGTATAAAACACAATTTTAGTGAAATCAGGCAGTCACCTCTATGTTTTGCTTTTGTCCATTTTAAATCAAGGTAAAACAACAAAATTTTTTTATATCTATTACATATATTGAAGGCAGTTAGTTGGCACAGTGAATACAGTGTTGGATATGAAATCAGAAAGACTCATTTCTCTGAGTTCAAATGTAGTCTCAGACACTCACTATGTGACTCTAAACAAGTCACTTTGCCAAGTTTGCTCAGTTTCCTCATCTAAAAAAGGAACTGAAGAACAAAATGGCAAACTACTCCATTGTCTTTGCCAAGAAAACACCAAATGGAATTACAAAAGTCAAATACAACTGAAATGACAGATCAACAACTACATATATGCACCATTGGCCCTAGTCAAAAAGCTACAGCTGTAATTAGAACCACCAGGGGACCAAATCTTTACATTAATGTGACTATTTCCTCAACTGCCAAATTCAATTTTCCCCTTTATATTTATGGTAATAAGAAGACATTTCCAGTGGAAACAGAGCATATATGATTTACCATATCTGTTCATGAAAAAAAAAAGTGCAACCAGAGTTGTGAGACTTTGCAATGGCACCTTTAAAACTTCCACCTGCAAAATCAAGCATGAAGTTGCCATTTAGTTCAAAAATTCCTGTGAACCCAGGGGACCTGATGATTTCAAAATTTCATCTGTCTTGTGTTGTATTGACATTTGCTTATAAGTGCCTTTTCCATTTCCTGGTCTCAATTTGAAGTTTGTTCATTCTAATGGGAAGTTGGATTTTTTAGAAAACATCCTCTCTCTTTGGGTTCTGCAATTACATACAGACAAAATTAAAAAAAAATAAAAACTGAGATTGTTTTAATGCCCCACTGAATATTTCCACTTGGATGCTATTTTCCTTGTTTGGGGGCTGAGCATACCCTAGCGTGTTGTTTTTTAAATCAATGATAGATTTACACAGTTAGTACAAGCACCAGCAGCCTTTGGTTCAGGGTACACTTGAGCATTGGGAGAAGGAAATTAAGTGCACTATTCCTGTTAGCAACATTGAAGGCCCAACCCTGTGCTTGTTATGCTGAAAATTTGCTCAGTCAGGCGGATTGGTTTCCCCACTGCATTGTATTAATAAGAATCAAAAGTCATTATCAGTGCAAATCCACAGAGCAAGGATGTTCAATTAGGAAGGTGCACTGAAAGCGAGAAGCCTTAAAGAAAGCTCCAGTAATTTGCTAAGAAGTAAAAGTTAAACAATTTAACTTAGATCCGGAATGCAATCTTAAATGACTAAGAATATCTTAGCATGACTTTAAGTGATCCAGCAATTAGTACAGGTGGAAGAGATTGCTTAGGGACTGGGGAGGATTGGTCTAGAGAGATTAAGCACCTTTCAGCTCTCAGATTCAGTGATTTTCTTGCTGTAGCGTTTGCTGTGGAGATTTAGTATATGAAATAATTTCTTTTTCCCTTTTTTTGGTCTTGACGGCTCCTTTGTATCACATCCCCCTTTGACTCATAAATTGCCTTTGCACTTTCCTCTTTTCCAAAATAAGCTCTTTGAGGTGAGGAGCTTGCTTTTTCCATCTGTACTTCTTCCTCAAAGAACTGAATGTCTTGCCTTTGAAGGTCCCTAATCAATGGTTCTTGGATTTAATGGAAGCAGAGGGGGATGCAATGTTTTCTTTAATGTATTGTGATATTTTGAACCACCCCTAAATTCTTTCTTGACTTAATTTCTCTATTTCTAAAGTCAATCTCTTTTCAGAAGGAGGCTAAGGAATACATAAGGCATATTTTTAAACTTTAAAAATATGAAACTTGAGGACCACTATTGTTGAATTAAGTACTAAGTTCCCCAACATAATAAGAAAACACTGTAACAGGTTTAGTAAAATTGTTTTCATGTACATTTGTGTATCTATGCTATTCTGTTTAAAGAATAATAAACAGCTTAAGAAGCAGTGTTATGAAAGGCATAAAGGTCTGGCCTTGGAACCAAGAAGACCTAGATTTAAGTCCCCTTTTTCACACATATTCACCACATAAACCTAGGCAGTCTTTCAATGTGCCTGGTCAGCTATCAAAGACTATAAGATAGACAATCATTACTATCTGTTTCAATAAAGGGTGTGTCCATTTTGGGGAGTTTCTCACACCATTGAAATCACATACCCAGATCAAAAAGTTTTTTGAGTCAAGTTAGGAATAAGTTAGAGAGTGTGTGCTTTTTCATATCTAGCAGTGTACTAGGAGCCAAGAAGTGAGGCAAAAGATGCATATGATAAACTCTGTCTTCAAGATATTCATTTAAGATACCTCAAGGATCTCTTGACATGGATAGAAGGAGATGTACATAAAATTATTAGAGACAAGAAACATTTTATGATTAAATGTTAAATAATTTAGTTCAGATAATAAGGAGTGTAGGAATTAAGAAAATGAAAAGACAAGTATGAGCAGGAATAGTCTGGCAAGAAGCAGACATTCTTAATTTGGGGCCCATGACTTGAGATTTTATACATATATATATGTAAATGTATCTACACACATTATATATGTATAATGTGTGTAGATACATTATATATACTTGTATATAAACATATATATGTACTTGTTTTAAGCATATATTATATACACACATATGAACAAAGAACATAAAGCATCACAGATGGTAGAAAATGATTGATTGCAAAGTAATATAGATGATGGAAAACAACATGATTGGATGGAAGATTGGAATGCAAGGCTAGCAACCACTCCTTCTATCTTGTTACTATGGAAAACTCATTGATGGTGTCTACCTGTATGGCTAGTATGTATCACAATGATAACAGGCCAGACTTTCTTGAAGGATAGCAG
Source organism: Antechinus flavipes (assembly GCF_016432865.1). NCBI lineage: Eukaryota > Metazoa > Chordata > Mammalia > Dasyuromorphia > Dasyuridae > Antechinus > Antechinus flavipes. Next base: position 406,195,632 of record NC_067399.1, read on the forward strand.
CCTTGCAGAGATAACAGACTTCCTTGCATCCATTTGCATCTTGCAAGGCTTGTTAGTGAGATAACAGATCTGCCTTAATTGTACATGGGCATGCAAGGCTTGTTAGTAAGATAACTTATTTCTTTGAGCTAAGGTGATTTATTGACCAGCTGAATTTTAAACCAACTCAGACAGGAAAATCTAAACTTCTGGGCTCATAAACTTCTGAAGTAAGATCAGACAAAGAAACATGTCTGAGGCAGTCAGCAAAATAGAGTCAATTGCAGAATGGTATCAAATCAAAAAATAGAAAATTAATATTTGATTTTCTCAAGTGCTATATAAAAAACAAGCTATTGTTATGAATGAATTTAGAAATTTCTGGTATCTGTTTCTTCAAATTCTACTAAGGAAATGAAATTAGCTTAAAGTAATCAAGTTGTTCATATGTGGATACCTGACCATTTGAAGATAGCCTAGATGGGCCTTGGACAAACATGAAGAATCTTTCATTAGTATTTAAAACCAACAAAATGCCAATAATGTTTTGAAGAGAGGTGAATGTAACAGACCTTTTGAAATATGTTCTTTAAAATAGAACTATTATTCATTACCCTCATACTTTTTATTTCCATGGTAAAAATATCCAAGAAGCCTCAAGTTTTATGGTGGAAGAAAAGTAGCAAGTAAAGCAGCAGATTTATTTGAATAATGTCTGTGTGGCCAGGAAAAAACACATTGCTAAAATTCCACTATGTTATTCACAGTCAAAGTCAGACAGTATTCCTCTCTCTAGAAGTTTGATCAAGGTATAAGTAATAAGAGAAAATAGCTGTACTATAAAACATCAGTGTCAGAAATTAGAGAGGACCCCAAGTTCAATGGCTAACCATTTCTAATTCAGGAGTTTTTCTACATCTTTTTTGAAACATATTTTTAGCATAAAGCATAGTCTTCTTATACCTTGCTATCCCCATCCATGTCCATCCTATCTATAGTCATTGGATTTCATTCTTGTTTCTCTCCTTTTCTCTCTTTTTCTCTTTGCATGGTATGACAAAAATAACATTAGTAATTATGGAGTCAAAATTTGGATTCAGATCTCTAGATCTGGTTCAAATTCCTGTCCTACTGTTTGTGTGATGTTAGTCAAATGACTTAAGTGGGCTTTGATTTTCCCATCTGTAAAGTAAGGGGATTGGACTAGATGACCTCATATGTCCCTATCAATTATAGAGCTATTGTCTTATGTTTCTATTCTTTTCAATCTTCATAAAGATTCCTCATAAAGAAATCCCAGTCCCTCCTCCCACCATATCTATAGTCTTTTCAGTTTTTGTTTTTCTGTAACTTTTCCAGTTTGCTCTACATCTTCCTTGAGATATAATGATGAAAACAACAGATTATATTCTGTGATGATAAAAAGTTAAGATTGCCATATTACAACAAATACTCAAATTGGTAGGGAACCTACCATCTAGTTCAAACTGTTTCTAAGCAAAAATCTCCTCTAAACATCCCTGAAAAGTTAGTGATAGAGTTATTAATAAAAAATTAGAAGGGACCCCAGAGGCAACCTAATCCAACACACTCATTTTTCAACTAAGGAAACTGAGGTTCAGAACATTTCTTTCCCCAGGATTCACAGGTTAGATTCAATCAGTTTCTGCTTGCACACCTGGCATTAATGAAAAGAGCACTGACTGGACTCATAAAACTGGATTTAAATTTTGTCTCATATAACTAGAGTGGCCTTGGGCAAACCACTCCATGGAACTGTTTCCTTAATTGTGAAATGAAAGGTTAGAGTTTATTGTCTTTTCCATCTCTAGCTCTGTGATCTGAAGAACCATTCCACTTTTAGGCAGCTCTAACTGTTATTAAAGTTCTTCTTATATCAAGCTTAAATCTGACCAGTATCTATAATGAAACAACAATACAGCAAATATGCATTGTTTTTTAGTCATTTCAGTAGTGTTCAACTCTTTGTGATTCTTTTTGATAGTTTTCTTGGCATAAAAATGGAGTGGTTTGCCATTTCCTTCTACAAATCACTTTACAGATAAGGAAATGGGAGGTTTAAAGGATTTAGTGACTTGTTCAGGGTTATGCCCCCAGTAAGTGTATGAGGCCAGATTTGAATTCTACTCTTCTTAATTGTACAACTGGTCCCCCATCCTCTATATCTCTGCTTCATAAACTGTTTTACAAACTCCATATGGAATATCTTAAGTGAATGTGGGAGTCACAAAATTATGATTTCTTATCAGTAAATGTTTGATTGATATACCTATTTTATATACATATATATCTGGGATCAAATAAAAAATTTCTCAGATGAAAAGCAGTTATATGTTGAAAAAATTTGAGAAGTCCTGTACTACATAGCCTAGCTGCCCTTATTCTATTAATTAACAAGCGTTTATTAAGTAAGCAATAGGTTAATCCCTGGATTTACAAAGACATAAACAAGATAATCTCATTACTCAATGAATATATAGTCTATTGGGAATACAACATGCACAAAAATATATATGTACAAAATATATGCAAAGTAAAATAATCAATAAGCATAATTTAGTACTTACTATGTACCAGGTTATTATACTATTAGGCAAATTCAAGGTGGTAAAGAAATGCTCTTGAGTTGAGCTTTGAATGAAAGCTGTTTTCCAAGAGGTTGATTCTTATGGACTTTCTGGCTCTATTAATAAGGACTTGTATGACATTTTTTTTTGGAACTGCTGTGATGATTCTCTTTTAGTTCACCTAAAAAGCATTTATCATCACATTGATCTTGCAGTTCATTACAATCTCTTAATTTCCTTCAACATAGAATTGTCTAATTCTACCTCTCCTGTTTTGTACTTTTTAAACCTTGTATGAAACTTTATAATTATCTCTTTTATACTTTATCACATGAAATTATTCTTAAAGTTGTTCTAGTATATTGAAATCTTTTTAAGGGTTTTAACTCCACTATGCAACATGCCAAATCTCCAGTCCAACATCATAAAAATATTTTTACTTAAGTCATTGTCAACAATCTTGAATAACAGAGAAAAGAGAGATCCCTAGTGGCACTTCATTAGTGACCTCCTTCTAGGGTCATTATAGTGTATAAGAAGATAATATTTGTTTTGTTTCATATAATACTCTTAATGTTACCTGAATGTATTATCCTTTGAAAATACTTAACTGAAAAAGGAGAACTTTTGTTATGCAGAATGTTATAATGAAACTTTTATAACTTCCAGATTTTTAAATTATGGTTTGTGACCCTATATGCGGTCTTAAAACTAAATGTGAAGGTTGTAAAATTAGGATTTATCATCCATAGTTGTTTGATTTTTTATTAATAAATATTTTTTCTATACCTAGAGTAATGTGAAAATTTAACAGACAAAAAGGGGTCACCAGTGGAAAAAGTTTGAGAAGCCCTTGTGAAACCATAATTTCAGATCCTAGCCTCTGATGTGTGGAGTAGGTTCAGTTTTTTAAAATGTTATGTTGACTATCCTTCCAGTTCTGCAGGTTCACAACTTAGGAGTCATCTCAGATTCCTTACTATCCATCACATTCCTTCCAAATTTTTGTCAAGGCCTGACAATTTCATCTTTATAATGTCCCTCAACTATACTCCTTTCTCTCCTCTGATATAGCTATCCCATGCAGTGTAGGCTCCCATTACCTCACACCTGGATTACTGCAATAGCCAATTTTGGGGTCTGCATGCCTTAAGTCTCTCCCAACTTAAATCCATTTCACATCCATCCACTAA